>NW_027526233.1:76551334-77011334 GCF_048455015.1 Haemaphysalis longicornis | reverse complement strand
ACTTTCCCCAAACTTTGGACTCAAACTCACGCGTGAGTTTGAGTCCAAATGAGTCTGAGTGAGTGGACTCATGAGTGAGTTTGCCGACCTCTGCCCAATGTTAGTGGCAACGTAATGACGGAAAACAAACTATTTAGCATTTAATTTCGGGTTACAAATCTAGGGGTAGTGTAAAGAAAACTCGACGTTTCACTAAATGTCACAAACCTGATTTTTACATGTAGTTTCGGTCGGCGGCTTCCAATCGCATCAATGTTTTTTTCGGTGTCACACTGGGCAAGAACATCCCTGGTAAAAGGCAAAAACTTCACCTATTTTTCTGATTATTTACCTGATTTTTTAAAGAGACCATTAGGATCGACATCATTATTACCGAGAGAAAGACATACTTAGGATAAACAATACGCCTGTTTACACTAGAAATTGGGGCATTTTTAGCACTTGTTATAAATATTCTTTCCGGACCTCTTCGGGAACTTCTTAAGGCTTGCGAACCGGTTCACGAAACGGTTCGTCGTGCGGGTTTGTCGAACCGGAACTGAACCGGAACAAATTATTTTACCAGAGCCCGAGCTGTATCCAAACGGTATTTTTTTCGGTTCACCAGATTGCTTTTTTTATAATAAAGTTTTTTTCTGCATGTCCTTATTGGATAATTTTATTGTGCGGCCTCTCGATCTTAGCTTTAATTACTCAGTACAACGAAGTTTACGAACCATTTTTAAGTACACGCAAAGTCAATAAGCTCAAATTGCGGTTTTCCCATCATAAAAGTAACGTTTAACAGGGCAATATAATAAAAATAAAACTTATCTTCAAGTAAAAAATCTGCAAAAATGTAGTGGGCCTTCCTTTCAGCAAGAAAGAGGGTGCCGAAATTAATTCTTGATATGCGCACCGGAGCCTGTCTGTCGGCCCGCAAGACAAGCCAGTCTGTACTACAAAAGGCTGAAGAGCTGCGTCTTCCACCACTGGAGCCCATATTTGCTGTCGCTACGGTCATCACTCCCGAAGGACGCGTTGCTGCTCTTTAAAGTGCACTTTTTACGTCCGCCCCAGGGAACAGCCAAAGGACAACTGCCGATAATTGGCCAGGAGAGACTGACGCCACTCTACAGATGACCTAACATTAAACTACTGTCAGGAGCCATGGCGGGAAGAGGACGAAGACGAGGAAGAAGAAGCAGGGAATGAAATTTCGGGCAGCTGCAAGAGAACGACAAAAGCAGCAGGAGAGGAAGTGAAAAGGAGAAGGAGAAGGAAGACGAGGAACCAGTAAAAAGGGTGATCGGCGTTATGGGCGACCGAACTAGTTGGGACTCCCAGTCTGAGAACCCTCAAGGCCCATCGACTAGCTGAGGCGAGCGCATCTAGGGAACGGCTGCTCCGCCCCGCTCACATCATTACCAACATGCACGGGCACTCGTGCACCAGCGGTTTCTTCGCGGTGACACCGTCAACATCCTCCGGCGTGCTCACGGATGCTACCTGCGAGATACTGGCTAACCGACAGCCGCAGCGATGCGCTGGAGGCGAAGCAAGAAACATACTGCAAGAAAATTGACCGAAATTGAAAATAACCAATTTAAGAACCAACAGTGATAGAGCCCGAGGGCTGTTGTAGTATAAACACTGAAATGATAATTGGATTTTGTTGTTTTCCACCACTTTGATTTTTTCATTTGGCTTTCTCATACCTTTATTTGTGCTTCATTTAAACATCTTGTTATACTTCTTGTTTTGTTTGCTTAGTACGTTCTTTATACCGAGGTGACTGGTGCCAACGACATGTTCAAGCACATTTATTACAGGTTTTACACGGACGTTTTTTTCCCTGTCGGTGCGCTCTACATCGTCGCGAACAAGCGCCGCGCAGAGAACAATGGGCCATCAATCAATAGATATCAATCTCCAGACGCTGGATTAGTATGAACAATAGCTCTCCGCCTTAGGTTTTGACACATATGCCAACAAACCTACGAGACTTCACTGTTTTACCCCAGATCGGGAGGAACATTTCACTTTGTCAGCGCAACAGTGTACACGCAAAGGCGTAAATATTTTGCGTTGTTAGCCATGTGCCACTACCATGTCAAAATAGAGAGAAAGAAGTGATATACACTTCGCGCTAGGATATGGAACCATGATTGTATGAAACGTAGCTTATAATTCCTTATTGAAGTACTAATATCAAGTCACGCAGAGCGGATGGGAGGAGAGAACAACGAAGGATACGTGTAATTCCTACTGGCTTTTATTGGCTTGAACGTTTTGGCGAGGCGAACCTACTCGGCAGCTAAGAAGCACTTCTTCATGAAGAGCACTTCTTGTAATGCTCATCATGGGGGGCCTTGTGAGCTACATACTGCTCAATCCCCAGTTAAATGGGCGCAAATACTTAAAGGGGTCCTGAAATACCTTCCGCCGATGCATGGATGTACATGCACCCAAATAAAGCAATGTATTTGCAATCTCCTCCCGCAAGAATTTTGTTAAAGCGATGAGTATTAGCTGAGAAATCGTAAATCAAAAACCGCGCATTATCGTCGCTCCGAGTTTCCTCCTCCTTTCGACTTACTCTCCGCTGTTGACGGCGCGCGAGCCTTGCCTTCCATGATGCTGCGCTCCGCAGCGGTGACGTACTTCCGTTATTGCGCTGCTGAGACTGTCGTCTGCTACGGGCAAGCTTTGTTGACACCATGAATCCCGCACGCACTCCGCTCAAGGCTGGAAAAGCGAACGAAAAATCTGGTCGCATGTATGCGGCGGCCTGGCCTTGCCCTTTCGCGGTGTACGTTGCTGGCGGCACATGACTTTTTATCGGCGGCGAACTCGCAGCCGCACGGGGAGGGTCGTCTGCTCGTTCCCTTGATGCACCGCGCACTGTTTATCCAAAAAGCGCCGTATCAGATGTGGCCCCGCTGGTGCCGGGTCTTATTTTGCGGCGGTGGTAATTCCTGCCGGCGGCATGTGAAAAAGACATTTTGAACCGATACAGAACCCGTGCACAAAACGCTTCAATCATGTGACCAGTTCAGCTTGGGGCGACGCGTGGTGGAGAGCGGCAACGTTGGCAAAACATTCTCCGCCGCGGCTCTGAGCTTTCTAGCGCTGGAGCGAGCGCCATTTCTTTGACAATCTCAAACATCGGTTGCCTTGGCAACAAGGCAAAAACCGCTTCAGAAGTCAGTTACGGTTCCGTGATCCCGGTTCAGCTTGGGGCCCCACCTCGCGACATGTGGGCACTGCAGGCGTACCACCCACTCCTATTGGGAAGTGCGAGATGCGTTTGGCATTACAGGAGGCGATGGTGTGTGTGTTGTGGACGCCTTTGTTTCGCGATGAAATGCGACGTTGTGCTTCTGCGGGTGGATAGTTCTTCCCATGGTCTGGATAATCTTTCTCGAGTGACGTACGACTCAACCTCGCATGGGGTATGTGCAGTGTGCGTGGCTAAAAGCCATCGGCTTGTGCGCCAGAGTTAAGTGACTTGCTGTTCGTCCCCGCAAACCGCGCGTGAGGTGAGTACCGAATTTACGACGGGCAGGAGGCAACCTATCCTCTGTCAATCGTGGTTCAGACTTTCAACGCATGTTGTGACGTTGTATTCGTTAGAAACGCATCTCTGGATTGTTTTGAAGCTGAATAAAATGTATGCGTCAAACCCGGGCATTCGGCTCAGGGCGTTCTCTGCGATTGCACGAAAGAAGTGCCACGGGGCTTGAACGCTTTCTTTATGGAACGTACTTAGGTAAGATAATATCCATGTCGTATTATGGCCGTGTTGCATTCAATACAAACGGTTAAGCGTTTGTTTTACACTTGTTTCGTTTGTCGTAAAATGCCCAAACACTCCGGCACTCGGCTGGCAGATCAGCCGGCGAGGCGACGCTGAGCAGACGACTCATCTCTTTGCCGGAAGTGCGTGAAAAAGCCGCCCAATAGCAGGATGTCTAGCTCATGACGAACATCTGGGAATCGATGATGTAGACATGTGAAGATGGTGGCGTCCAAAAACACGAAGGAAAGGGTGAGAAAAAAACGACAAACTTTGCAGCAAAAGTGTGAGCTTTCCGCTGCGCGTAAAAGAGTAATACTTGGCACAGAGGACGTTGACGACCCAGTCTAACGGTTGCGCTAGTTCATTTAGTGTGCTAAAAATGCCTTTCAGGGACCCTTTAAATGTTACATGCGGTGTGGCGTATGTAGAAAGATCTTTCGAATATGCGTATCTAAAGTAATGTTTCTTTAAATCGAGCTCGAATATCTTGACATGTCGGTTAAATAGAAACTTTTTTTCGCCGTACATTAACGTCTCTCAGACGCAATGTATTTGCCCCACTTTATCTCTAACGCCTTTTCGGGGTACAACGGATATGTCAAAATTTGGCAGAGAGCAAACAAGGCAACGCCCGCTACAGGCACCTGATAAAGTATTCCTAATTGCCGAACGCGGTCGATAACGGCACATTTGCGCTGTATGAGGCTTATGTTCCGATTACTGGAACACTGTCCGACGCCTACATTATTGAAGAGAGCTGGGGACGGTGTACCTGATCATGAGGACGAAGGTTGAGCACAAAACGTGCCTACAATGACAAAAACAACGAAGGTGCGGTGCCTTTGTGTGTCCCCTGTATGTATCGAAGGCAACCGACCGCATTCGTCCCTTGTTGCACCCTCTATTGAATTTTCGCCACCGCTTTCTGCGTCCTCCAAGAATCCCTTATGTTTCCGTCCTCTACGTGTCCCACAAGATCCACCTTTTGAGTGCCCTTTGCATGCTGAAAATATCAGCCAGCTCAACAGTCACTGTTTCATGCTGCAGTTGTTTTTGTAAAAGCAAGCTGACGAAAATCACATGAATCACGTATGACTCTTGCAAACCTGACTATTTTATTCAGGTTGAATCCATACGTGCTACTGCCGCCTGCCACACCAGGTGTCTCCTCATCTTTACCCCTCACAGGACGGGATAGCCACTGCCACACTTGAACCTGAAATGACAAACGCATTGATCGCATATGAAGGGGTTTAAACAAACACGTCTCGAACATTTGCTGGTTATGCTTATAAATATAAAGGAGTGTTCCCATACAAAACTGAACCAAGTATCCCGAAAGAGAAGGTACAACTTCTAGGTTGCAAAATTAGGCGCAAAATTTAGACGAACTAAATTAACTATTGAGCTTGCGAACATCAAATATGACATACTGTTACATAGGCAACACAACACAGAACTAAGTACTGTTTAGATTCATGGCCTCCTCGTGACGAGCATTCTTACAGCCTCGCAAGAACATTTGAGAGATGAGATTATTGCAGCATCACTGTGGGAACAAAGCAATATGGGGCGGGGGCAGAGAAGGCAACATAAAATTGCATGAACATGCCAAGACAGCCATTGATCAGTCGTCATCATGAGTAGTTGCTTGTGTCTACGCGTTCTTTGGAACCTATAAAGGCAGCAGTTTTATTGTGCATTTCGTTTACGAGACAGCACTTGCATTGTCTAGTTTGGCGGTGGCTCAGTGGCTAAGGCGTTGCGCTGCGGAGCACAAGGTCGCGGGTTCGATTCCCGGCCGCGGCGGCTGCTTTTCTGATGGAGGCGAAAAGCAAAAACGCCCGTGTGTACGAGATTTCGGCGCACGATAAAGATCCCCAGGTGGTCAAAATTAATCCGGAGCCCTCCACTACGGCGCGCCTCATCGCCTGCGTTGCGTGGGCGCGTTAAACCCCACAATCAATCAATCAAGCATTGTCTAGTTTGTTTGTCTGTGCTTGCTGTCAAAAACCAAAATGTACATCACCATGAACTAACCAACATCAAGGTTGGCTCCTCACTTTTTATATTTCCTTGTGTCGATGGGACGACCAGAACATGGGTAAATAAAGCCGAAGGAAGTATATACCCCTCATGTGAATTCCATAATTATTGCTAGATACAAATATAAATTCATCCTTTAAGCGTTAAGAAGGTGCGAATGTATACCAGAGATCTGTGACTGGGGGGTGGGGGGCTCTTCAATAATTTTGTCAGCGGTATTAACCCTTTCACTGTTGGAGGTTTCTGGCCATGACGCACCCCTATTGTCGGATTGGTTTCCAGAATATCAAGGAAGGAACATGGTGATTTATATGACTATGATAGCGTCTGAAACGTAACACGTCGAAAGGAAAGAGCGTGGGTGAGAAATCGCCTTTCCAGATATTTTCAGATATTTTCACACTTCCGGGAGGATGACCCATCGTTTCAACATCAGAATCTGATGCTGTGAAACTCACACCCCTTCTTTAGATGAGAAACTCTCTGAGTGCAAATTCGAGCTCAGTTCATTTTCGAATTGGAATAGAAGAATTATCCTTCCTATCCGCAGTCGAAGGCCCCACACGGTAAGCCATCCGAAAGTAACGCCACGCATAGAGAGAGAGAGAGAGAGAGAGAGAGAGAGAGAGACTCTTTATTACAGAGAAAGCAGAGAGGTTTGCCAGCATGAATTCGCTGACATGCTACTCTGCGGGGAAAAGGGGAGAAGGAAACAAAGGAAGAAGGTGGTAGAAGAAGAGTAGGAGACAAAAGATAAGAAAAAAAGAATAAAAATTAAAAATGAATAGAGTCCTGTTTAAGGGCGCTGAGTACAAAACTTGACTGCACACGCTATGGAGGGAGCACTTTCAGCAGCCCCACAACGCACAGAAATGGTGCCTTCTGAAATCATGATGGCAGATAGAGATAAAAAGGTATACAACCTTAATACTGCAACCTCATGTGCTGCTGAAACACAAGGTTGGTGCTGACACGAGGTGTGTGCTGGGGTAACCTGGCTCGCCGTAGCAGACACAGGAACAGAAATAAAAGCAACTCTAGAAAACCGTGGTGGATAGCTCACTTGCACCCATAATTGCACGCGTGCCACGTGATCACTCATCCAAACAGATTTACAGGGCACGGAGTGAACCCCAAGCAGCGAAAGCTGGGCGTGGTCGCTCTGTACTTTTTGAAAATACAAGCTACTAGAAAGATTCGACAGATAGCACAAACAGTGCAGGTGCGCCAACTTTGCACCATGGCACGAATGTTTGAACGCGCAACAGAAAACCCACCGGTATGTCAGTGACACTGTGGAGGAGAAATTCGAAGACAAACCAGGACATCAGTGACAGTGAAGAGGTTAAAG
This sequence comes from Haemaphysalis longicornis, assembly GCF_048455015.1. Classification (NCBI taxonomy): domain Eukaryota; kingdom Metazoa; phylum Arthropoda; class Arachnida; order Ixodida; family Ixodidae; genus Haemaphysalis; species Haemaphysalis longicornis. Next base: position 77,004,156 of record NW_027526233.1, on the reverse strand, counting down.
CGGTCGAGTACAGCAAATTTAATTTCAGGGTTTATCCTTATCAGCAATGGGGAAAGCTACCGCAGTAACTTGAGCTGACTACAGTCAAACCCGTTTATAGCGAACTGCAATATGCACCGCGATTATTTCGATATATCCAATAGTTCGATACAGCCGAACCCGCCTATAACGAGCTTATTGTTACGAGTTCGCAATCCGCGGGAGCCCCTCACCCCCTCCCCAACTCCGCCATCCGCGTATGCAGAAACGAACACAGTACAGTAGCCATTACCATACCAAACTAATCCATTTATTGCAAGTATCAAAGCTACTTTACGCCATAACTCCCCACGTCGCAAAAAAAAACGGTGATTTTTGTTTTCACTTTCGTTTTGGCGGCTTCAACTAGCAAAGCATTTTCTACACGAAACATTGTTTGCACCAGTTCGAGTCCGCGTCCTCAAAAATCTAAGAAGCATTGGCAGAGCACATCGACTGCCGAAAGCGCTTCATTATAAGCGTCGGAGGGATTTCACTCGCGACATCATCGGGAACGTTGGCGAGCTCTTCCCACAGTTCACCGATGCTGTTGTCTTGGTCCGGACTCACTGACTTGGCGGGTTCCGTCGCGAGTCCCGCGCATCGGAAACAGTTAGAGAAAGTTTTGGGCGTCCCGTCGCTCCGTGCGAGGCGCAATGTCTCAGTCGCGGCTCTCGCTCCGTGGTCGCAGCCAATCCACATCTCAATCGCCGCTCCGAGATCATGCATTTCGGCAGCCATTCTAGGCGCCCAGAGTTCGATATATCGGATGTGAACTTCGTTATGAGGAATATGTTTCCCGTGTATTTCCGTAACTGAATTATTTTTGTTCAATATATAGCATAATTCGCTCTATACGGGTTCGTTATAGCCGGGTTTGACTGTACTCTGTAACGTGCACTCAAATGCTAAAAACACACAAGCGCTTTTGCATATGTTTGCACACAGAGCATTCATACTGTTCGGAAATAATGCAGGTTTTTCCTACTATAAACATCATAATATTTCCCCCAACCACGCCATTTGATTTTTTTACAAAATATTTTATTACAAGCACCTGGCCACACCCTGCAATCTTATCCTTTTTTAAGGAAACCACCTTTTCTCTTTTTTCCTTTGTATGCTGCACCAGCAGTCTTGTTTGATATGGAAAGGGTGTTCCTTTGCGATCCCTATCCTAGCTTTTCCGGTTTTTATTGAAAATGTTCTCGATCTAAATGAATGAGCGCAAAAGAAACCCTGCGGCATTCAATTCGCAAACGCTCATCCATGCACGTCCCTTTGCTGACTCCTTCGAGGTTTGTGTTTTTTTATATTCACTGCGGAAGACAAGTTTGCTCCGATAATCTATACTTTTACAAAAACCCTGCATTATCCGTGGCTACATAACAATATTCCAAACAAAGTCTGATACACAAACCAGAACCCCCCACAGCTCTTTCTTCAATTGCTGAGTACCCTTCTACAATTAGGACCATCATTATATTTGCTAGAGTAAATAGCTGTTCGGGGGGGGGGGGGGGGGAAGGGGTCTACGATGGCCAGTGAGACTCATTACACTACAAGAAACAAAGTGGCAAAAAGGCACGCAATACACCCTTTTCACTGCTAAGCACAAGTTGCATCTAGGCCTTTGAAGTGTATTCACCTAAATTCTATTTTTGGGTGCATGGAATTGTTTCACTTATGTAATGTAATCCATGATATCACTTTTGAGTAAAAGTCTAAAGATCTAGTTCATCTGTAATAGGCGGTAGAAGAAAACTGCCCACACACTGACTGTGGCCACCACGCAGATACCAGAGTGAACAAGGGTGACAAAGTCATTAATTCATGGAGCAAGGACGCAGCCCTGATGCGACAAAAAAAATAAGAAAGGCATCATTAAGTTTCTCACCCTCATCGATTCCTTATTTTTTGTCCCATCTCTGCAATGTTCTTATGTCTTAATATCACTAAGGTACCACAAGGATGCCGCAATGGTGCCACAAGGGTGCCACTATGTTTTCATGTTCTCTCAGCCTTTAAAATCGAGATTTTGATGCATTTCACAGCCGTAATGAACTCCACTTACAGTACGTGCAGGATAGAAACAGGAGGCAGCCAATTCTTCTTGTAGCTCACAACGTACATCCTCCATGTCAAACACCTGGCCCTGTAAAATATCGAAGTTCAATTAGTAAACAAGCCGTAAATATGCGGTACAATTCCGTGAAATACTGGCTCTGACAGAATTTCTTTTTTGTAGGTGCAAGAAAGGCACCTTCAGTTCTTTCAAGCTAAAAAATAAGTACAGTGCTCACTGATTGAAACGCGACACTGCGAGCGCGTGGCTGCCAATACATACAGCGCCGTCCATGGGCGCCTGTGGAAGCTAGGTGTTGCATTGTGGTATACTGCGAGGATGAGAGCGTGTTGATCGTGGCTTACTGCTTCCGGTTTCCAATACGCGGGACAAGCCTGGAGCGCTTGTAGCCAGGAGCCAGCCTCCAACCGTCGGGCCTGGAGAGAGCCCGACGGTTGTAGCACGGCTGTGCGCGCAGGCGATTTCGCGTCATAGTGAGCGCGCGCTATTGTTACGCGTGCCCTTCCGATGTGGCGCAGTAGTGTTCATGTAATGCACAGTCAAGCTTATCAGAATAAAAGAAACTTCTGTACGCAGGAACACCAAACTTTATTACAGGGTGTAAACTAAAACAGGAAAGACGCTTTAGCAGGCATGTTCGCGTGCAGTTCGGTGCATTAGTACTTCGTCGGCTCTCCTCTTTTTTTAGTTTATATTATGGAATAAAGTTGGTTACTCCTTCGTGCAGATCCTCGTTTTATTCAGATAAACGTGACTGTGCCTTACATGCAAATTATCTGTATCGCATCGGAACGGCACGCGTAAAAAGAGCGCGTGAGCACACGATGTCGCGACATTGGCTGCGCCGAACTCCAGGCCGCTACCACCGCCGCACAAACACACGCCTGCGCTCCAGGCTCGCAGCGCACCGCTGTCGCTGCGGGGAACCACTGCCCCGCTTATTGGCAACCGGTAGCAGCAAGCTTATTGGCGGTGAGATGTTTGAGTGGCGCCCCCTGGCTCTGACGTCAGCTTAGGGACCCGCGCCGCGGTCGTCTGCTGCACCCGCGCCTGCTGCACCCGCGTCTGCTACACCCGGTACTAAAGAAATAAAATCAACTGAAACTTTAACGGTACAGCGTAAGACTAGGGTGCAAGATGCACTTTTTTGCGCTGGGAGAACAAGCACAGCGGTCAGCGGCAGGACCACACATCTGCGAACGCTTTTCCGTCTAAGAAATGCAGTTGCTACACGTGTGATATTGTGGAAATTTGGATGACGCTGACTGCACAAGTGCTATACGACAGATAGGCAGCTAAAGTGCTTAAAATGCTCAGACTAAATAAAAGTGTTAACTGGTAGTACCTCATATACCTTACATTTCCAAGACGCTAGCGCTGGCGCGTGGCCGACTGGTCTGGAGCGCAGGGTATGCTATTTTGCAAGTCACAACTTCGAATCTACGAGTGTACATTGTTTTTTTTTTTGTAAGTTGAATTTTCGTTTTTGGCCGATGTTTTCTACACTGAGTTCCCCATTTTTAGGCCGTAACGTCCACTACTCCACGCGCGAGTTCACAATGGCGTGCGCTACCGAGTTCACGTTGGCGTGCTGTTGCCATCAGCACCTACTGCTTTCGGGCAGTGAGCTCAGGTCAGACCCAGCAGACCCTTGGCCTGGAGCGAGCACGCTTTTTACGATACAGGCATGCGTGAGGCAATCTCCAAATATAGGGGAAAAGTGCAGGGCATTTGAGCGTCTGCGGTGACTCGAAGGGCGTTCTCGTACTGCGTAGGCCACGGCTGGTGATTGCTACGATTCGAAGCCGTGCTGGGAGGCTTATCTTAGGCATTTTACAGCTGACAACATGGCAGAACCACGGTATGGTGTTTATTGAGATATCAAGGATGCCCATCCAACGATCACGACGGATGTCAAGCATGTTATTTTACAAAACCGAAACTGAAACTTTTTTTGTTTGAATGCTAAGCGTGAATGTCTCCAATCACGGTTCACCTCCCACCGACGTCAGAGCCTTTAGTTGGTGCGGCCACCTCAGACCGCGCATCGTAGTTTCTCTTTCGCGCTTTATAAAATAATTGCCGACTTATCAACCGGACAAACGGGTAAAATTGTGTTAATTTGAGCCAGCCTACGCTGAACAAGCAAAAACTGGAGCTTTGCAAATTCGCTTCAGTGTCCCTTTAAGCTTTCACTCCTTTCGTTTCCATTCCTTTTCTGCCGGCGAAGATCACACAACCGGTCTTCCAAAATGTCGATGAGGACATGATCACAGGTAGCAAGGCCTGTTCGGCCTAACGCAAGCCGGTCTACTTCGGCCGGAGATTTTCTGTGTGGCCTTTTTCTGGCAGACGTGTCCGGCCCGTGTCTAAATGTGGGCATTTTGGCCGTATACGGCCGTATTCTCATGGCTATCCAACGGCCAGTGTTCGTCGCCCAGTCGACCGGCTTACGTTCGTACGGCCAGATTCCAGCCATAGTGTTCCGGCCATTCCGAAGCCACCCGTGCGCGGCCGAACTACGGCCACCGGAGGTCAGCCGAGATGCGGTCGTCGGACTCCAGCCGGACTAAAGCTGCCGGAAGTTCGGCCATGCTACGGGTATCGGGGTTCAGCCGCAATACGTTAACTGTACTGAGGCGGGTGGACGACCGCTGCTTGCACCGCACGCATATGACTCAGTCACGCTGTGCAGCAGCACAAACTCACCATTTTCAGTCACTGCACGCACATCAAAGTGATTCCGCACGCCACCACCAGCCATTCTGCCTTCAGCACAGCTTTGCTTAATTATCAGAGTCAGTTGAGAGCAAAGTCTATTATTGAACAGTGCTTACGAATGGTCGTTCCTTTAATTGGTGTGCCTCTTTTCCTGTCGGATGCAGAAAATGTTCATTTCTTTGCAGGGGTGGAATAGTTGTATTGTCCAGCTCCTGATATGCTCTGTGGGGCGGCTTACCTGTAATAAACGGCGAAGGAAGGGGAGTGCTGCGGAAGGCGCATACTTTAGGGGGTTGGATTTCACAAAGGTGAAAGTGCCGCTTTTATACAATTTCTTTTAGGACAATCTTCCTGAACACTTTCCTGCTCTGACTACATAAACTATTTTTTTAAAAGTTGCTTGACCAATTTTGATGTATATAAAACCGGCGCGAATGCATTTACGAAGCGTTTTGGTTCTCCAGAAAACACTCAGGAGCATTCAATATAATTTCCATCACAAAATGTATGTCTAGTTTCTCACCATTTTTCTTGCAAAAACGTTTCTGCTCGATCAACTTTTCTGATGAGCTTTCACAGGACTGATGCTAGGAGAGAACAAGTACTAACATTTTCAATCTATTTTTTATGTTGTTTTCTTGAGTTACGTGCACTTATTAGTTTAAACGAACTTATTTTCCTATGTCGCAGTACGATTTTCCTCCATGTCCTACTACGTTCAAAAATTTTTGGCCCGTTGCGAATGACGCCGTTCTTCTGGTGGCTGCAGTTGTATCCCTCTGTGCTCAAGCAATGAAGGGCGTAAGACCAGAGTTTCATGATTTGTTTCAAACCAATAACATAGCAATGGTTGTATGCATACCGTAAAAGCTGCATACTGCAGTAAATAAAAGAATAAATATTTCATTTGTCCAGTTTGAATGCGTAATGCTCTCAACCCGTCGGAGGCGAGCTGGTGTCTCCGCAAGTTTATTTAAATTTTATTTCATTTATTTATTTATTTTTATTTGTTTTTTTAGTTTTGTATTTTCTATTTAAATTTTATTTATGTTATTGCTTTTTGTTACTTGTCTGTTTCTTTATTTGTTTGTTTCTTTGATTCTGTGTTCATTTATATATTTATATATTTGTTGATTTGTTTGTATGTTTGTTTGTTTATTTGTTTGCTTGCTCGCTTGCTTGCTGTTTTGTTCGTGTGTTTGTTTGATACCTGCATCGCCTTTGCATGCATTAGAGCACGGAGATGCATAACCCTAAGCATCAAATTTGAGACCAAATGACAAAATATTTCAACAACGCGCGGTGAAAATCGTCATTTTAAACAGTGGATAAAATCATACGTGGAAGATAATTACTCTCATGTTGATCTAAAAGACAAAATGAATCGCGCAAGGCCCCCGCACGGGCACCTTGAGCAATCTTGGTGACGGTACTGGCGATACCGCGGACCCCGAGCCCCCAAACATAAGCTGGATCCAACCGTGCCGATGTGTTTATAGGTGGAGGGTTAGAAACCCCGAACGGTGGCCGTCGGAGCCCAGGTCAAGCTCCGGCGGATGGGCTCCCTGTCTGTTCACCAGGCAGGAAGCTCCGGGACCTCTTTGACTACCAGGGTAAGGTCAAAGAAGAAAGTACCCCCGTCTCCCTGCTTTCCAAAGTATCACATGGCATTTTCCAACCCCCCCCCCCCCAACGTGATCGGCCCCCGAAAAGGGGCCGCACCGAAGTTTCGTTCCCACCTCTTTCAACAACTGTCTTGTCAACAACCATGAATAACTATGCTCGTTTTCTTGTGATTGAGTCAGCTGACTCAGCACGACCTGTCGCTTCCATGTCCGTATTCTTGATCTCTAAATTTCTGCAAAGCACCATAGGTGGCAAATATCAAGCTAAAAAGCTCAGGACCGGAGAAATCCTGGTAGAACTCAATGCCGAACAACAAGCCCGCACTCTTCTTGCACAAACCCGCATCCATGATCTGGACATCAGGGTCACGCCCCACAGGAGCCTAAACATCTCCCAGGGTGTGATTTCTGAGACAGATCTCCTGACAGAAACAGATGCCGACCTTCTCGAAGGTTTAAAGGATCAGGGCGTCACAGCTGTGCGGCGCATCACGGTGCGCAGGGACGACAAGATAATCCCTACCAAACACATTATCCTGACCTTTGACCGCTCGGCACTTCCACAATATATAAATGCAGGCTTCATTCGATGCTCCATACGTCCTTACATTCCGAACCCGCGCCGCTGCTTTAAGTGCCAGCGGTTCGGGCATGGAACCAACTCCTGCCGTGGCCGTCTGACCTGCGCAAAGTGCGCCCAGCATGATCACCCGTCGGACAACTGTCCATCATCAACCCTCACCTGTGCCAACTGCTAGGGACCCCATGCCGCCTACTCTCGAAAATGTGAAAAGTTCCAACATAAAAAGGAAATCATCAACATCAAAGTCACTGAAAACATCACCTTCCCCGAGGCGCGAAAGAGGTTTGCCTCTTTCCCTCTGGGGAGGTATGCCGACGCAGCTCGCCGGGGGGGCGGAGCGGCGTCTGGTTTCTGCGGGGACCCAGTACCGCGAGTCGGACTTGGTCCCGGTCCCGCCCCCCCCCCCTGGGTTGCCTCAGGCAGCCCAACCCGCCTCCGCACCGCTCGCTGAGCCAGCACCGGCTGTGGGGGCAACCACGTCTGGTGGAAGCGATGCTGCATCCTCCACTTCCACTCCAGCGTCCCAAGCCACAGGCGAGGGCTCAGAGGAGATGGACTTGGGGGAGCCAGCGGCAGCTCCCACACCCACCGCACCGCCTGCGCCATCCGAGGCGTCATCTGTAAGGAAAACGCGGGCAAGGAAAAGCGCGCCCCAAAGGGTTCGCGGTCCAAGGAGCCTGATCCCTCAGGCGCTCCGAGGACATTCGAGGATGAAATGGACGTCGGTCCGTTCTTATCTGCGGTGCACCGCAAGAAACGCGTCCCGACGCCAAAGCCTCCCGACAAGCCAAAAAAGACGAGAGTCACAGCCCCGAAAGACGACACATAAACAACACAGTCCAGTAACTCGAACACTTCATAATGGGAAGAGAGAACATAGTACAATGGAACTGCAGAAGCCTTCTGAATAATCTTGACGACGTGTATGAGATTCTGCATAGCAATCAGCCAAGTGTAATGTGTGTTCAGGAAACACATTTGAATTCTAAACACACAAATTTCTTGAATAGTTACCTGGTATACAGGAAAGACAGGGATGGCTGCACACACTCTTCTGGCGGTGTGGCCATAAGCGTCCAGAAATTATTAGCATGCCACCCTGTCACTTTAAACACTATCCTTGAGGCTGTAGCAATACGCTTAATAATATTTATTAGGTTGATAACGGTATGCTCCATATACATTCCTCCTGATGTTACACTTTTGAGTTCTCACTTCGAGGCGCTGGTTGACCAGCTGCCCGAACCATACATTCTAACAGGCGACCTTAATGCTCACAATTCTCTTTGGGGCTCTTCCAGAACGGATGCCCGAGGTCGCCTGATAGAAAAATTCCTTACATCTTATGGAGCATGCCTTTTCAACAATAAACAGCCTACATACCATAACATAGGTCACAACACATACTCACATCTTGACCTGGCTATTGGCTCTGGAATTCTCTTTCCATGTCTTGAGTGGGGTGTGGGCACGGACCCATATGGTAGTGACCATTTCCCCACTTCATTACGTATATAGGTACAGGCCCGAGCAGTCCATCTTCCCATAAAAGGTTTAATGAAGCAAGAGCTAACTGGAATACATTTACAGAGACATCCAAACTACACCACACATTCATAAGACACCTACACGTTGAATAAGCTACCCAACTGCTCACGGCGCACATCCTCGACGCCGCCGAAAAGTCCATTCCCCGCGCAACCAGCGGAGGCCGTGGTGGAATGAGGACTGCAGGCGGGCGCGAGAGGCCCAGAACAAGGCGTGGGGTGTCCTTCGTCGGTACCCCAAGTCGGGTAACCTCATGTTGTTCAAACGGGCCAAGGCGTTAGGAAAACGTGTGTGCCGTGAGGCAAAACGAGAGAGTTGGCGTTCCTTCATAACATCAATAAACTCCTACACAGACACACGGAAAGTATGGACAAGAATACGCAAACTCAAAGAACAACAAAAACACAGCCTGCCTCTGGTCAGCACAACAGGGGACACACTCGAAGACCAGGCTGACACACTCGCACAACACTTCCAACGCGTTTCCAGTTCAGCACACTACACAAACACTTTCATGAAACACAAATGGCCGAAAAGAAGCCTTTACATGACAATGACAGGTCAGCCACTTCTTATAACTCTGAGTTCACACTTCATGAGCTGAGGGGTGCTCTGAGCACGTGTAAACCCTCAGCTCCAGGCCCAGACAACATTACATATACAATGATACAGAACTTACACACAGACACTCTTGTAACACTTCTTCACCTTTTCAACAAGATATGGCTTTCGGGGCAGATTCCAAAGTCTTGGAGGGATGCCATAGTTGTAGCATTTTTGAAAGAAGGAAAGGACCCTTCTTCTCCCGCTAGCTATGGACCCATTGCCCTGACCAGCTGCCTGTGCAAGCTTCTCGAGAAGATGATAAACCGGAGGCTTGTGTACTTTTTGGAGTACAACGGTCTTCTTGAGAGCTACCAGGCAGGCTTCAGGGCAGGGAGATCCACAAACGATCAACTTGTGGCACAAGAGTCATACATTAAGGATGCCTTCATTCACAAACAATTCTGTCTTACGGTGTTTTTGACATAGAGAAGGCCTATGACACCGCATGGCGTTATGGCATACTTACTGACCTTAAGTCGTTCGGTGTCTCTGGTAACATGTTAAATACAGTTATTAGTTATTTGTCAGAGAGAACCTTTCGCGTCAGAGTTGGTTCTGCACTGTCAAAGGTACACGTGCAGGAAAATAGCGTGCCGCACGGTGGAGTTCTAAGCTGAACTCTCTTCATAGTAAAGATGAACTCCCTTGGGAAGGCACTGCCGTCTACAATTTCTTACTCCATGTATGTAGATGACGTGCAGATATCGTTTAAATCTTGTAATATGTCAATATGCGAACGTCAAGTCCAGCTCGGCGTCAAGAAACTTGCCAGCTGGGCAGACAAGAATGGTTTTAAATTGAATCCTGCAAAAAGCTCCTGCGTTCTGTTCTCTAGGAAGCGCGGGATCCTTCCAGACCCAGACATTATACTTAATGGCGTGTCGCTTCCTGTGAACAAGGAGCACAAGTTTTTAGGTGTTGTGTTTGACCAGAAACTCACATTCATACCACACATCAAGAAACTTAAACATAAATGTCTTAAAACAATGAATATCCTGAAGGTTCTCTCCCACCATTCGTATGGTTCCGACAAAGAACTCCTACTACGGCTCTATACTGCTCTGGTTGGGTCTCGTTTGGACTATGGCAGTGTGGTATATGGGTCGGCGAGTAAAACAGCATTGCGAATGCTTGACCCAGTACTACACTTGGGGCTACGGCTTGCGTCGGGTGCTTTTCGCACTAGCACTGTCGAGAGCCTATATGTTGAATGTACTAAGTGGAGCCTTGAGAACCAGCAAACGTACATATACTTACTTTATGCTTTTAAAATTTCATCTCAGAATAACCACCCTTTTTATCCTGTCCTTAACGATACATCCACATCTGTGCTGTTTGTGAATCGCCTGTCCGTTACTCCGCCTTTTTCACTTCGAGCGAGAGAGCGAGCCTCGGATCTTGGTGCTTCGTTTTTAGACGTGTACAGGTCATCCTCTTTAAACATTTTACCGCCTTGGCAAGTTCGCCCTGTGTTCTGTGACCTTTCTTTTATAAAGCTTGACAAAAATCGGGTACCGCGAGCTGCAATACTGCAGCACTTTCTTTCTTTGCAGTTCAAATACCCACTTGCTGAATTTTACAGTGACGCGTCTAAAACCTCCACTATGGTGTCGTGCGCTGCTCATGGTCCAAATTTCAATGCAGCCAGAACCATGAGCGTGCACACAACAATTTTTTCAGCAGAAGCGTATGGAATTTTACTGATTGTACGACACATACTTGAAAATCAAATTCCAAAGTCTATCATCTACACAGACTCCTTGAGTGTTGTTCGCGCACTGTCATTGCATACACCCCCCAAAAACCACATAGTTAATCTTGTATTTAACACTATCATGTGTGTGTATGCAAAGAAGCATCAGCTGCTCCTCTGCTGGGTTCCAGGACACGCTGGGATCGCTGGGAATGAGTTGGCAGACGAGAGGGCTGCGGCTGCTGCACTCAGGAACACTGTAGACATAACAACCGTACCCTACACAGACCTCAAGCCACACATAAGACAACACCTGCACAGAACATGGCAAACACACTGGGACGAACAGACAGACAACAAACTACATCTAATAAAGCCACACTTGGGACGGTACACAGCTGACTCACGCAACAGACACACGGAAGTCGCCTTGGGTAGGCTGCGGATAGGGCACACCCATGCGACGCACTCGTATCTGCTGACAGGATCTTCTATACCCCAGTGCAGCAGGTGCGGAGAGGCCCTATCCGTAGTGCACATACTAATCACATGCAAGGCACTTCACACAACACGACACAAACACTTCAGAGAACTCTACAGACAACATATTCCCCTACATCCATTGTTTTTTCTAGGTGACGATGCCATTGTTTCTATGAAACGTGTGTTTGAGTATTTGTCAGAGGTCAAGTTTCTAAACCTCATTTCCTATCACGCATCATGAAATCTGGCCCTATACACCAGCCATGCTCATTGTCGTTTCGTGATTTCACTTTTGTTTTTACTGACTTTACGTAGTGTTGAAGGTTTCACCCCTCATATATGACTATTTTTTTGGCGCTCTTTGCCCCATTTGGCCTTGCGCCATAAACATCCAATCATCATCATCATCGAATCGCGCAAGGCGTCACGTTTAAAGGAAAGTTATTAATTTGCTTTAAGATTGCTGTTCCACTTTTGGATATGTAGAATGGCGCTTGGATATACTTCTCCCCTTCGATTCTAGTTTTGGAATGATAGATATTGAGAAAAATTTCAACCTCAGGTTTCGTCTGAGGTCGTTCACGTCTTACCATTTAAGTTTACTTTTACTTTCCCTAATGCTTAGTTGAGACTTCCACTTACCTAATACGAATCGCACTGCCCTACTCCGTATGTTTTCGAGCGTATCAATCAGCTCTTTGGCGTAGGGTTCCCAGCAAACACATGCGTATTCCAATATTGAGCGCACATGAGTGAAATGCGGTTGTTCTTTTAAGTTAGATGGAAGTTCGTTAACACTTTGTCTCAGAAAGCCAAAAACACGTGCAGTCGTAACTTTTGTGTTGTGAACGTGCCTATTTACCTTCTAATCACTGGTTAAATAGACTCCTAGTTATTTATATTCTCAGATCGTTTTTAAAGCAGCGTAATTGAAGGTTTACCTATTCAATTGAAGTGAAGGTTTTCTTGTGAAGGGGACGTAACACACTTTCTAACATTTCACGACTTTTCTAAATCAGCACACCAGGATGTGTGAAATTCGAATCATGCTGCAGGTATTCGGAATCACCTTCACTCACTATAGTCGTGTAAACTGCACAGTCATTCACGAACATTTTGAACAAAGATTTAAGGCCAATAGGAATATCGTTTATATATAACACAAACAAAACAGGGCCCGAAACTGACCCTTGGGGAATTCCTGAGGTCACGGAACATACCCGGAAGAACAATATTTGCGAACAGCCGGCAGCTGTCTTAGAGAGAGATACTGGGCTATCCATGCAATAACCGATTCATTCAGTTTATACACTCTAAGAAATGTGGGGAGTAGTTGAACAATCAAACAGCTTTTCTATTCCTGCCAGGGTCGTTTGACACCGTCCGCACCACGCCCGGCGTTAGATTGTTTGTTCGCTGTACCAGGAAACCAGAATAAAACTGCTCGCGCATTCTCCCCACTCTTGATGAAGCTAAGCGGCGGTTGTACCCCTTTCGCGGGGGAGAATAGAACAGCGTACAAACTCTGTCTCGCATCGATGGAGTTCGTATATCCTCCGCGAGAGAGAATAGTACAGTATATCGATTCTATCAACTTCAGCTGCACGGTTTCAGGTGCTTCATAGCCACAGCACCGGGCCATGAAGCAAAGCGTACTTGAACTAAAGTGCAGCGTATTCAAAAGAGCGTGAGAGATAGCGTTACACGTTCAGTAGGAATGGGTCATTTGTGCGTCCTAACGCAATGGTGCCCGTCGGACTACTTGCGCGTTGTGCCTCTGTGCGTTCTTTCTCCGCGCGCGGGGCTGGTGGACGGACGCGTCGGTCCGACGTCTCCGTCTCTTTTGTGGTATTGAAACTGCCGTAGTACTCCTGTACATGTCTGTGAGGTGCGTTTTGGTGTCGGTGGCTGTGTTTGAAGTATACCTGACTGGTGGAATAACATGATTTGCGTGCTGCGGCCGCCGTGAAAACGTAAGTTACCATTTCATTTTTCCGTGCGTGGCATGGCAGAGCTCGCGCTTATTCCCGCCAAAACTTCAGCTGTCGTTTATATCAATTGGCTCTCGTGAGTGGTGCTTAGCGTTGTTGGTTCTTGCGAATAATTACGTGGTCACATACATGTGCTTCCATTTGTGTGACGCCAGTTCTAGCTATCCTTCTTCCGGCTTTGTGTTTTCCGATCAAGCGGCCGTGCTCCCATTGCAGGTTCACGACGTTCAGCATGCTTTGAAGCAAGGCTCGTGTGCAGTATAATAGTTGCGGATGTATTAAGCTGGCTTCATTAAACTATAGCTATAAATGAAGCTTTTGTTTCTGAGGTGTTCGCTAGTCGGCGTCCGAGGCAAAACTGTTAGCGGGGCTCTTGAGGGCGGTAGCGGATACGGGGAGTTTTGCAAACGCAGTCAGAGCGGGCTGAACCTACGTGCTTGGGACCGCACCGATCCCTTCCTCGTCGCCAGTGAGGTGTGCGCGAGTTGGAGTCTGAGGCAAAACTGTTTATTGGATCCAAGTGTAGGGTATACGTTGGGAGCGAGTGGGTCTCGAGAGAAGCGAGAACATAGAGGGCAAAGACCCGAGCGTGCCAGCGGCGGGCTGTAACACGAGACGTGGTTTCGAGGCGCCCGTGGAGCTCACGCAAACGGAGTGGCAGTATCCAGGTTGGGGGCTGCAGTTTGCGGGTACACAACAGTTTCATTATTTTCCTGAGCAACATACGTAAAGATATCGTCGAGCGACGAGGTAATTACACTGCCACTGGGCTTCTCCGTTGGTTCCGTTCGCATCTGGCGCGTCTGACTAGGCAGAAGTGAGCGACGGCGACAGCAACACCGTAACCAGTTTAATACCCAATCAGTTAGGTTTGTAGCGTCGCTTTATTTGGTTACCCCTAAAAATATAGCGCATTCAAAGGTCACAAGATTTCTATTCAACATCCAAGATGGCATAGATGTCTTGCAAAAAAAACATGAACGTTCGTGCTTTCCGAACCCATTGTGTAGTGCGTTGCCTTGTAGCCTCTGGTCCCGCGATGTTAGAAAACAACACTTACGCTAAAAGAACGTTGATGGCACGAAATTTCAGTCGCGAATACTTGTTTATGTGGCTACAGTAGCCACAACAAAATTTCATGGAACCGCTGGCGTGTTGCTTTGATTATTGGACTTTTTTCATATTACCTTGCGCGGCTGCAATAGGAGTGAAGCCCATTTCCGGTGAAATTCCTGACTGTTTTCTCAAGAACGAGCCAAGTAACTGCTACCGTAAAACGCAGTATTGAAAAATAAATAGTGCAGTACGTTTTATGTTTCATAGCGAGTATTAACAAGCTAGAACTTTAGGCTGAATATTTTCACGCGGACATGCGGTAATGCTGGTGCTAGGTGCTGTATTTAGTAAGCAGCGTGCATTTAGGATTATAGTGAACTATGTTTTTTACTTATTGCAGGCGCTACGACGTAAAGGTGTTTCCCGTGGACAAGTGCCTGGCGTTCCACAGCCGAAAGAGGGCAAAGATGCCTGATGCCGCAGACAGCTGTAAGTATTAAACACTTCATCTTTGGTCACTTTGCGATAGTCACCTGGCAGATAAAAATGTGTCTTTTAGCCTTCATGATGTCATTTGCATACACTTTTGCTTTCTAGCATCAACTGACCTTACTTGTGTTTTATTATAAATGTCAGTAGAGGCATAACACAACTGCATAACCAACTTTCTGCTTGGTTAAAATTGTGTCGCTTCCTCTGCATTGCATTAATGCTGTAGCTGTTGCAAGGTGCCAAACACTGCAGCATTTTTTATCAAACTTATTTGGTCACGAGTAAGATGCGATGTACAGCTTCATGATTGATGGGGATTAGGAATGCGGCTGTGCGGCATTTATTTTCTGCTAGCCTCTTGTTGCTCTCCATGATTCGGCCTTGTTACTGTTCACTGATCCCATGATTAATTCCAATAACGAGAGGCTGACAGTTTTGCTGTGAAATTGTTTGTCTTCAAGCCACCCATTTTGATAACACCAAGTACCTGCAGGTGGGCCTGAGGTTGCAGGTTCTCTTGTTGGTCTGGCTACTTTTTCTGGTAGAGGTTGAAAAAAAAGAGGACGACCCTGTTGGTTTAAATTTTAAACAGGGGATGAGGACCCCGATGCTTTAAATTAATCCGTGGTCTTGACCTTTTGAGATGGCTTTTCAGTGGCAGTGCTGTCTATCCTGCCCCTTCTGGTGAACGAAAAGCCATAGGCCTTGCTCTCAAAGCTGGTATGCATATTTTTCTTCTGTATGTTGAGTAACTGAAATCCAGTGTATTGCTTGTGAATTATGCTAGATATTCTATATGTAGGCCTGCCAAGCTGTATCTGTGTTTTATGTGGAGCGTTCATATTTTTTTCCCTCTACAACTGCTTAGGTGGGATTTTTCGGGCCGTGAGTGAGCGAAAATTTCCCATTGATAGGTATGCCGTGCATTTACTGGGTGCGGCAGAAACTGTGAAAACGGCTGCCGCCCCTGCTGGCTGGGACATCTAGTAGTGGAGCTTGGTATTTCGGCACCTGCTCTTGTTTGACAATCAGTGAAACTGCATTATTGTTCTGTGTGATCACAACAGCTGTTCAAGCAGAGCACTACAAAGTAAATGCAAAGTGAGCAGAAGTGCAGTCGCACATACTGCACATGTTGCTCACGCCGTACCTAGGTTACTTTTTTTGTGGGTGGTTGAGGTCAAACACTGATACAGGCAAGGCAAGAAATCGCCTGCAAACGGAAAATCGCACTGGGAGATAAATTCCCGTCAGGCATAAATTTAGCTTTGGTTCATTTGTCCCGACAACAATATTGCTATTTTTATTGCAAGCTTAAAAAAACAATCAGGGTATTAAGTGGAACAGATGAAGCAGGGGCTGGTCCCCAGCCATTTTGCTGCAACACCTCTGACATCGCAGCATTTTGTTTCTGCAATGGGCAGCCACTGACCAAAGAATATGCCAATTTAAACATGAATGGGTAATTGTAGTGCAATGTTCCTGATTGTAGGATTTAACGCGCCGATGCAATGCAGGCAAGGCATATCACTTGAATGTTAACGTACAGTTAACACACTTAAAACTATGCTTTTAGTGTTGTCCACTCTTTGTATCAGGCCTGCAGATTATCTGTCGCTGTAGCGTGAAATTTGAACGTTTTCAATATTTCCTGTGTTTTCTTCAGTTAAAAAAAGGTCTTCTGTGGCTGGAATGGAGCTGAGTGAGTTACCCAAAGATAGTTCTTCCAAATTGAATGAAGTTTCATTTTGTCTTCATGGCCTCTGCAACTGAAGGCTTGGGGAGTGCTAGGAAAGATGAAGCTAATACCGTAAAAATTGTGAGAAACACCGGGCTCAAAAAAACACAATTTAAGGAAGGCTACATATTAAGAACTGCCTTATGAAAGCATAGATATGGCTTTAAAATAAAAGATCCATAATTTGAACTCGAAGGGGACGATAAAATTGTTCGAATTAAGCGGAGTTCGAATTAGCAGGCGGGCACTTGAATGAATACACATCGTGCCACACTGCGCAGGCAGAACACAACGAAGCCACCTCTGGAATCGTTATCGCCGATTAGGCGCTACTACACGTTTGTTGCGCACGTCCCGTGATCGCAGGCCAAAGCAGCGACTGCGGCACAAAGAAAACCTGCACTGGTGTGCACCGTTGCAGCAAAGCGAGCGCGCTAAGCTGTTGTTTTTCTGCTTCATTGCGTTGCATTTCTTGTAATTTTGGTTTGTTTTGGATTTGCAACACATTGTAAACTCTTTCGGCCCACGTCTTCTGCGAGGAGCGAAGGAAACCAAGGGATCCGAGTTCGAATTACCGTTCTGGATAAAGCAGAGTTCGAATTATTAGGCATTTTTCCCCAGTGAAATATACAGGGCTTTGTCGGGACCAGGGCGTCAGTTCGAATTAACTGTAAGTTCCAATAACGAGCTTCTACTGTATTTGACTTTTAGCGTTTAGCTACTGTCATGGAAAAAATCTGCATGAATGGCATTGTAGACAAGTGTGCGACGCACTGGGGTATTAGATACAAAGCCTCTCTTTCTATTGGCTCGGTCGTCCGTCGTCCGTCGTCCATCCATCCGCCGACCCAGGAAGACACCGGCAACACTGCCCCTTCAGGAGCCCTTTAAAGGGAAGCGTGCTCGTCTCGTGCCGGCCGAGGAAGACACCGGCAACACTTTCGCTCCAGCATCTCATGGTCGGTGCTATGTCCCTCCCTTGTTGTGGTGCCGTCCACACCCCCACTGGGCATGCTCGGCTCGTCTCGGGCCCGCCCAGGAAGACACCGGTAACACTGTCGTTCCAGGAGCCATTAAAGGGTAAGAGACCACCGGGCGTTGAGCAAGGCGAGCATGCGCAGGGAGAGTGTGGACGCCGCAACAATTACAAGGAAGGGACATAGCCCCGTCGCATCTAATAAAATTACACCATCTTCCCGTAGGGGAACCCTGAGTAGTATGCGAAACAGCCATGGGCTCAACGCAATTTCCCATTTCGTAGTTCCGGTAAGTGAAAAGTGTGGTAGTTGCCATGAAAACGAAACTGTAAATATTAGGGTAGCTACGTACCTCAACCTAACGGAAACAACGAACTGTAAACTAATGGGCAGTGGAATGGACCCCATGGCTGCTTTGCATACTACTCAGGGTTCCCCTACGGGAAGATGGTGTAACTTTTTGCTGGACTTTGCTTGCCCCTTTTACTGAAGTCACAATGCTCGAAGCAATGACTCATAACAAACACCCAGTGAAAATATTCGAAGCATTCTAGGCACTCAACTAGCCAGCCATTGCTAGCACATGAGCAGTTTCTGCAGACGTTAGAAACTGCCTCATAGGGGAGTGCTGACCTCCAGAACTTCAGGGCCTGAAACTTTTGGTGTAGTAACCACCACAGCAATTCAATTTTTCAAAAAAAGGCAGCATTTTGCCTCATCATTGCCCAATTGTGAATATCACATTGCTGAATCGACAACATAGTCACTAAATTGTTGGCTTCAAGTGCATAGACAAATAATTAGCCATTCGTTTTCTCGAGAATCCCTTTGTACAGTGGTTGGGTGAGGCAGGTCATGCAGTATATGTGTTCACTGAGGAAGGAAGAGGGAAATACTGTTACTTGTGTTACCCCTGGTACTTGCATTTGTGTGCTTTTTATGCAGGAGCAAGGAGAGACTTCCCCTTACCCCAGGATCTTGTTCTCGGGCCAAACTGTGGAAGAATCTGGAGCCGTGACTATGCAGTTCGAAGCGCTCCAGGTGACGGCTACGGACATGCTGGACGGGTTCGCTTTGCTTTTGGCGGTCTACTGGACCTTCAATATCCAGTATGCCCCAAAGGCAAAGCGCACCTGTCTTTTTTTTAGAAGATTCTCGGCCTACCACCGACAGAACAGATGGTTTCGGTTATGAAAGCAGCGACTGCAATACAGGTGGAACGACGTGTGTGAGGAAAGCAGGGATGTCAAAATAAAGCATGAAATGCAGTGTGAAAGCGATTTGTATATTTTTCTTGTGTAACCACAAACGACAGCTTTTTTTCAAAAGACTCTTTGCTATGTTTACTTATGAAGTAATGTTACTGTATTTTAGTTTGGAAACTAGAAGGAAAGAGGGCTGACACTAAGGCTGCTGTGGATGCTAAAGTGTAGCCTAGTAAAAGGTAACATCGTGCTGCCTCTGAAGAGTAGAGTTCGGCAACTTGCAGGAAGTGCATAAATCCTGCTTCAAAAGAATACATTATTTCTCACAAAGAGTAAGCTATCCCTCCTCGAGGAGGCATTGTGGGACTCTGGTTGAAAGAATACAATGATTCTGAAAAGAGTAAGCTAACCCTTCTTGGTGAAGTATTGCAAAATGCTGTTTGGAGGAATAAGGTCATTCTGAGGGGGTGTAAGTTAACCTTCTTGGAAGAGGTATAGCAAGATTCTGGTAAAGAATTGTATAACTCCCTGACTACAGGAATTATTCGACCCGTGGAGAGGGAATTGCCCGATGCTGTTCCCGCTACTCCTGTGAGAACACCACGACCCCCTCTCCGCGAGAGGCTGGCGACTCCCTTGTGAAAGGTAAGGCTATTCTGCTAAAAAGGCACTTGCCTGATGCTGGAAAAGGGAATCGTATATGGGACAAGGACTTCTATTCCCTTTGGGACATGGTGGGAATCCTTTAGTTCTTAGAGTGTAGCCCGCAATGTACTAACAAGGAGGTCATATGGAATGCCGACAAATGCTTTTTTGCACACCAATAAAATACAGTCAACTACTTTATTCATATCTATTGCAAGAGCCAAATCGTGCGTGAACTCAACAAGCTGCGTTGAGAAAGAAAAACCTGACGAAATTCGTGTTTGCTAGGATGCTGGCGATTATGTTTACCCAAATCAATCATATCGCAAGTGTAGCTAAGCTCACCTTCAAACACCGCAACTAAATAACACCATGGTTTCGTAGTTGGCAACGCTCTGTTGTTATCGCATATTTAAAATCACACTTGTTTCAAAATAGGCAGTCAAAATCCGATGAAGCAAAACAGTTCATGGCTTGAAGTTGAGCCTGCAATTGCACTAGCTTAGCCAGTTCTACGTTTATCAGCAACAAAATAGAGCAACATTGTTTTTCGGTGTATAATTGTAACAAGATTAGCCGAAACCTTGCGCTTTCGGATGCTCCAAGGCCGTACTTCGGTCGTTCTTTTTCTCAATATCGGCAGCCGAAAGTGAACTAAATATCTGGCAGCCGGGTACCTGCCATTGTGTGTCTGAACACGGGCGGACGGAGAAATACCGCAGCGCTGGTTGCCGAATGTTGGCTGTTCAACGTATGATCAGCGGCTGCCAGAACCTGGATGCTGGCCGGACATGCCAGAAAGCGGCCATAGACAGGCCGGTATTGGCACACACTTGCTGTGCTGCCTGGGAGTATCTTTCTCAACCCAAAGTTGACGCGGGTGCCCCTTTTTGCTCTGCATATTATCTTCCGAAGTCGTTTCGGAATTTCGCAATCTCGAGCATCAAAAGAGAACTGAATGCGACAAGCTAAAAAGCTGACAAAGACAATCTTTTTGTCGGGTACGAGGACCTCTCCAGCTGTTAAACTTCAACAAAAATGCCCTGGGCGCCAAAATCGTCGGCTACACTGTTTCTTTTATTTATTTAGCTTGCCCTCGACAATGCACGTACGCATGGTGGTTAGAGACAATAAAATTAGCGCCTCCCGAGTGGCTACCGATACAAAAAGAAAATTCAGCGTTGCTAAGGTTCGTTAGTTTTATGCGCGTATTTTTTTTCACGTACGTTATTTTACGAAACGCTATTTCATCATCGCTGGGGACGAGGTTGTGCCCACCGCGTTTCGACGGCCATTGAAGCTCCCAACGGAGCTCCAGCATCTCTATTTGCTCAACTGACTGTTGAATTACGGCCTTTGAGGTGCGCCGGGTAGACAGGGCGAATCGGGAGTTCACTCGAGAGACAACGAGTTCAAAGGCGTTCGAAACGCCCGTCTAGCAGGGATATTATTACACGGCAGCGCGAACACTGTTTGGAACCCAACGGCGTCCGGCGCCTCAGAAGTCACCGGTCTCATTCCGCCGCTGTTTTGTCCTTTCAGTCACAAGATAAGCAAGAAGGCTGCCCCAGCGTCAACGTGGCGCAGCTGTACGCGAGCGCGCAGCCACAAAAACGCTTCATGTAGACACCATCGCCGATACATTTGCTAACTAACCTGTGGCAGGACAGTGGTGCTGCGGTTAGTACACACGACTGATCGTGAAATGGGGCGCTTCATCACGCCGAACCCACAACATGCGCCGAGCAAATTGTCACACGATGGATTGGATCGGCTAAATCAGGTTTTCAAATGCTACTGAAAACATTGTTTCTCAGAGTAAAATAAATACCGTGCAGCATGCAGTGCCGGAAATATTTAGAGAAAAACATTTTTTGTGTGTTCGCAAAGTAAGCTTTAGTGACATGGTAGATAATTCATTCAACGTAACTGAACATGGAAAGTGCCGTGTGAGCACAGCCGCCATTGTGAAGTTCCCACGACCGTTACGGAATTCAACAACCGTTTTCGTTAGCGGCCGTTGCAGGTGTCCGTATAACAGGGGTATTAAGCGCTTTGAACAGTGCGAAACCATTATCGCTTCACCTGGCAATGTTTATCGGTCTTATGTACAGCTTTGTCGTGTTGTCACCTCCTTCTTCGCTTGTTCCTTCGTCGTTAGGTGTGGTCGCTGCATCCATCGACTCCTGTGGTTCAGCCTCATTGGCGGGCTTCCGTGACTGAATGTGAAGTTTCCGTAATCCAAAATCCAAAAAAAAAAAAACGTCGGAAAACTTTTCCTTTCAAAAATATTGACTTCCAGACACTTACGCGCGTTATTTCTGCCGAACATAGCTTTTAATCGATGTCATCAATGTTACATCAGCTTCCGATTATGTACACCGGGTCCACATTATTGTATTGACATTATTTGCAGGGTATCAAACACCGCGACTGAGTTTAGGGCTGCACCTCAAACCGTAAGAATATTTTGTCATCTTTGACGTAGCCCTGTTCTTCTAACTCTTTAAGTTTCAGTGTCTCCAGACTCCAAGCCTCTCCGTTTTTTTCAGCAGTAGGCATTCTTAGCACCTCCAAGGCCTTCCCTGTGGTGTCTGCCGCAACAAACTTATTTTTTCCCAGCTCGGTTGAATGAAGGAATCGTAAGTACAGTTTTTTCTGTATTGGCCATGTGAGTATTTGGTCGTACACTCCCCTGCATATCTGAAACACCAAACCAAGCGACTGGACATTCCCTTTTGTTTCTAGACGTACTCCAGGAAGAATGCGGTACCCGTAAAAATATTCAGGGCTTCCAGCGAAAGTGTTTTTATCAGCTTCTTTTTTAAGTTGTGACACTGACTCGATGTTCCACTCTAAAGGTTCGGCACCGTTAATCTTCTTCATAAAGGGCGAATTTGACGCAGCCTCAAGGACTGCGAGCTTTGCGCTCGCTTCCTTGTAAAAGCGTTTGAGAAGTTCTTCGCTGGCTGCCTTGGCCTTGACTTCGTCCATTATTTTCTCAAGTACGGCTAGTTTTTCGTCATTTTTCTGTCTTTCTGCAGACGAAGCAACCCTTAGCGCATCGACGTCACGCTTAACTTCTTTGCACGCTACCGCAGCTGCGCTTTCTGTTTCCTGTGTCTTTCGGCTTTCCGATGCTCTGAGGTCTGTGACAAGTTCTCTGATACCTTGCAGTGAAGTGTTCGTCGAAGCTAGTTTGTCCTGTAACATAGCATGAGTTTTTCCAATTTCGGCGAGGGCTTCTCTGTTGAGTTGCGTGCTCTCTCTGACCGTGTTCTCAAGCACTGATTGGACTCAATCAGGTGTAAGTCGGGATGCGGTGTTTCGGCGGCTTGTTGCATGACATCGGCCATACGTTTCAGGTGTCCTTCTAACGAAGCTTGAAGCCGAGAAACTTTTTGTTCTAGCCTTCCGAGTACGCTCGTGATTTGGTTGACTTTTGGGTGACCATTGTGGGATGTAGTGCGTTCGTCGGTGTCTGCCTTTGCACACGAGCCAGAGGAAATGTGCCCGACGACGTCCGTGTGAGCGACGCTGCTGTCGCAGCGCGAGCATGTGACGGCGTGGTACTCGCACTCTCGGCTGAAGTGGTCAAGGATCTCTCGCGCCGGACCCGAAGCGCTGCAGCCGGCAGGCGCGTTCCAGCAGTGAATCTGTAAGAACCAACAAAAAGCGGAATGAAAAATCACTTTAAAAATCACAAATACTATTTCCAGAGAATTCACAGTCAGGAAACCCCTGAAGCACCCTCATTGTACTGGCGGCTTTTTTAGTGTTAAAGGTCGTTTTCAACCTATTGTTATCGAAAAAGTCTACGTTGCCGTCCATCCGAATAGCCTAAGTGCGAAGTTCATTGCATTGGAGCTTTTAAGAGCGAGAGCATTTTTGGAGGGGCACTTTACTTTGTTTGGAGTAATGTTAGGTGTTACGTGACTGCCGTTATTGAGAATCGTTTACAGTATGGATAGTTGGTCGTGTTGGTGTCGATTCATCTTGAAAACAGGCGCGGAAAGACGTTGACCACCCGACAAGTCGTGCATGCACTTGATGGGCACTAGTTTTGAGTGCCAAGTTAAAAGATTCAAGAGGCGGAGTTTCCGAATGCCGCAATTACAGCCACACGCGAACAAACAAGACGTGCCATAAAGCAATCCAATGACACGGCTGTTTCGAAAGCTGCCCCACAAGAAAGAAAAAGAGGGGAAAAAATCCGTTTGTTCATTGTCTCTATCATGGCATAAAGAGAGGGGGTTGCGATACGGTGCGAACGTTGTGTTTTCTGCCGAACAAAAGTAGGCCAGATATGTTCTTCCGTTAGCAGACACATTCATACGCCGTGGTGGCATGCAATTAAAAAGAGGCTGCTACGTGAAACAAGCAAAGAAGTTGGTTCCTTGCACCCAGTCAGTGGTGTATCGCCTACCGCTAGCTTGTGGCAAGGTCTACATCGGGCAAATAGGAAGATGCCTGAACATACGGTTACGGTAACATAACAGTTTGCTGTTGGGCAGGCTAGGTACAGAAGTGTAAACCCATTTTCGAAAAAAAAACGTGTAGTTTAGGCACAGGGGCAGGACGCAAAGGGAGATTATGGAAGCTGGCAAAATCAGCCTGGAGTGATCGATGTGCGTGAGTCATACTTCGGTCAGTCTGCAAAACGCCGAGTTGGCGTTTCTGGGACGACACTTGCGGTGATAGCGCACTATACCTAGTAGGTTGTGTTTTCTATGTCGGGGGTATTTTTATTGGTAATCTCTGTACAAGCCTTAATCAGTTGGATTATGTCGGTTGGTTGCCCCATATATTTGTTAATTAATAAATGTTGCGAGTTGCTTGTAGCGCATCGTCCTGTATATTTTTTTTATTGGTCAACGTCTTTCCGCGCATTTTTTCAAAATGAGAATCGTTGTAAGGTTCTGCTGCTGAGCCGAAGTCACGGATTTAATTATCGGTCGCGGGAGCAGCGTTTTAGACGGAAGCAATGAGAAAAAACTCCCACCTAACTTCGCGGGAACCCCTGTGTAGATGCGACGCATAGGCGGAGCGGCGAAGGAACCGCGTTTTATAGCGCGCATAACGTTGAGGGGACTGCGTGAGCCGGTCCCAGTCGACCCCTAGAGTCCAGCGGCGTGGACTCTAGGTGTTTGAGCCAAGGGTGGATGTTGCTTCGCCGGAGAACGGCACACCGGTTATATGCGCAGCGCGCCCGAAGGAGAGGAAACCGCGGAAGAGAGAGTACTGCACATGCGCCGGCCCCAGCGCGTCTGCCGCGGCTATGACGCAACGTGCCGCGGCTATGGCGCAACACAATCCAACACAATCCACTTTATTCCAATCCAATCCAAATCCAATCCAATCCATTCCAATCCAATTCAATCCAATCGGATCCAATCCAATGCCTGTCGCGAGAGAGAGTTCTCTATCGGATAGGAGAGGGGGAGCGGCGGAAAGCGCAGCTGGCGCGGCGAGGAGAATGAGGGAGGGGCAGACAACGCCAACGACGCCGGAGGGACAAGGCGAGTGAATCAGATACTCTGCATCTAAAAAACTGGCGAGGTGTACGAGCTCATCTAACCGTGAACGTTTGCAGGGGACTTCCATTACTGCACAGCCTCCTCAGAGGTGTACACATAGCACTATCGAAACTTTACCCCTGTGCTTACTACTATCATTTGTAAAAAAAAAATTCTTGCATTTATTCCAGCCAATGGCTGCGCCAATTCCATTACTAACCGAACAAGGATTGCGCCTACTACTGAATCTCTTATTGACCTTTTTATTACAAACTTTGATGAGAATCGTTATTTAAGTTCCGTGGTTGGCTACGGTATCAGCGACCGCTTTCCGGTTTTATTTGCAGTTAACACACAAGTAAACAAGACGGTGCCGATGCCGCGTCTAGTACAACGCGTTACCGGAAATGTACTTGAGTCCCTTAGGGAGGCAGTTGCTTGTGTGAATTGGGCTCACGTCGTCGCCATTACGAATGCAAACGTCGGAAACAACACTTTTTTTGGAAAATTTGAAGAAATCTACAATACTTATTTTCCAACCCGCGCTTGTTTTCTTTATAAAAAAGCAAAAAATGTTGGTTTACGTCGAGCTTACTGAAAAAAATTAGGAATAAAAATCAAATGTAAAAGAACTTTGTTGAACAGCGTAATCAAGAACTATTTTCACAGTTCAAACTATACAGAAATAAACTCAACAAATAATTAAAACAGGCAAGAGATGCGTACTATTACGCACTGTTTGAACCCTGTCATGATGACTTGAAAAAAATATGGACTAAATACAATAGCTCTGCATTCGAACAATGTCATAGCTCCCGTTGAGATAACTGTTGATGGAGCTAGCGTAGCCGGCAAAGACATGTGTGATGCCTTTAATGATTATTTTGTTAGCCGAAGGACTGAATGTGCTACACCGCCAAATAAATATTCATATTTTTATAACAGTAATTGCATGTTTATGAACCCAGTGACATGCTGTGAAGTTTATTCTGTTTTTATGAACATGAGAAATTTTCAAAGCCGGGATGCAGATGACGTCCAGATAAAGTCGGTGAAATACGTCCTTGATTTATTAACCCCAATACTTACACACATCTTTAACCGCTGTCTTAATTCAGGCGTTTTTCCCGCCGAAATGCAAAAGGCAAATGTGTCCGCCCTCTTCAAAAAGGGAGAGAGGAGATGGGTGTCAAACTTTAGGCCCGTGTCGATATTGCCGGTATTTTCTAAAGGGCTTGAAAAAATAATTCAAATTCGGATGTTATTTTGTAAAACTCATATGTTAGTTTCTGATTATCAATTCGGTTTTGTAACACACAAATCTATGTAATTAGCACTACTTCAGCAAAAAAAAAATACGTATTACGCTCCTTCGAAGAAAAGAAAGTTGTTCTTGGCGTGTTCATATATTTTTCACAGGCATTCCCTTGCATTATTCACAATATACTTTTATCAAAACTTGGTAGGTATGGTTACCGCGGTTGCGTTCACGCATTATTCGCCTCTTACTTAGCCAATCGTACACAGTATGTTTGCATTGACACCCACAAATCATCTGTTAAGGATATAATAGCTGGCGTCCCACAGGGTAGTAAATTAGGTCATTTGTTGTTTAATCTATATAATAATGATATTTTAAGCTTATGTCAACAAGCGAAGTGCATTTTGTATGCCGATCATATGACCATACTTTTTTCGTTGGACTCGTCAGACCAGATCGGATGGAAAACTAACGCTGTCTTGCAGTCTATTCAATCCTGTTCAATTACTAATCGATTAAAAATAAACCCAAATAAATTTAAAGCTATACTGTTTCGACCCCGAAATAAACAAATCATTGTTGCGCAGTATGTTAAATTTGGTTCTGACTGAATAGAAATTGTGGAATGCCTAAAGGTAATAGGAGTGCACTTCAGTAGTCACCTTACTTGGGATGACCACGTTAATTCTGCAATTATAAAATTGTCTCGCAGTGCAGGAATTCTTAGCAAACATCGTCGCTTAATTCCAGTTAAAGTTAAGTAACTGCTTTATAAATCTTTGTTTCCATCTTATTTAAATTACGCTCACCTAGTTTGGGGAACTACCACACTTGCTAATAAAAATAGACTTCATGTACAGCAAAAAAAAAAAAATCCTTACGTTCCATTTGGAATATCAGCTTCTCGGCCCACACTGGTCATTTATTCAAGAAATACTGCATTACCAAATTTTTTTATCTTTATAATGTAAGATTAGCTCTTAGCTTTAAGAAAGAACTGGCGAAAAAGTGCAAAAATTTATCTGAGCTTACCAGCCTTTGCCCGAATTCGCCTGTGTACACTCGCAGAAACAGGGAACGATGGCACGTACCCAACTTTCGTACATCATACGGTCTGCAAACTTTATCTAATACTTTACCGCGCTTACGAAACAAACTGGAAGCAAGAAATATGGATATGACGCGTACTTCCAAAAAGAAGTGCGTAGATTTATAGCGTCATTCTGGTAATGTTTCTTTTTTCTTTACGTCGCCCATCTTGTTATCGCCAAGCTAGTGCCTATCAATGCTGCCTTGCAAAACGCTTCGTTGCGGGCCTGCCTTTTATTCTTTCTATTTGCTACTCTTCAATTTTGCGGGACTTCAATAACTAGCAATACCTTTTTTTCCTATGTATACCGTTTTAAAGGATTTTGCATCCAATTTTTCGGGCCTTCATTATTAGCATTACTGTTGTTCCTATGTGTAACGTTTTATTGCATTATACCTCTCACAGTGGGTAATACCCTGATTGGTGTAACCATTTCTCTTTAAGCGCTTGTTCCTGTTCTGTTGTATGCAGTAGCTCATACGTATACTTTTTTATTATCACTTTTGTTTACCGGTGCATTTTTTGTAAACTGACACTATTTGCATTTTGTATGTTTCAGTATGTGCCTCGTCGTTCCTCTTTCTCTTGTTTGTCTTTTTTTTCTCAGCAAAAAATATGATTTTCATGTAGCGTCCTCATGTTTTTCGAATACAATATCGTTTCTTTGTTTAGTTGTTTGCGGGCATATATTTTTTTTACTTTGCATGTTTTTGTTATCGCAACAGAATTTCGATACTTTGGTGTGTTTTGTGTTTATTACTGTAGAAGCTTCACAGCATGCATATTTGCCGTCTGCTTCTGACGTTTGAATTGGGCTGACGGGCTTGCCAAGCTGCTTCTATGCAGTTTTTATCGTCAGCTTTGCGATACCTCACCTCACTCTGAAATCGGCGGAAGCCTGATAATACGCCTGGCCAGATGAATATTTTTATGCTCTTTATGAAGGACAGGAACAAATTATACCAGTTCACAGCAATTCACACTCGAATTTCGGAGCTCCACGTGTGGACGTGCGTTAATTTTTTTGTAGTATTCCCCCATTGCACCGCACGTTTTTTCCTACTCCTTGTAATTCAACGATTCAACAAGCCAAATAAATCGACAACACGGAGAAGTTCTAGCGACACTTCAACGCCATACCATTGCATGTTAGAGGAGAGAAGGACAATGCGTTTTTCAGTGAGAATCCCAACATATCCTTAAAGAGGGAACTTCTATCGGGTAAAATCAGTTGGAAACTGTAGGCTATGTAGAAAGTATCCGCGGTGCAATGGGAAAACGTGCAGAATGAGATGAATAACCTGTCTGGCGCAGCGAAGCTCGAAAAAGGCTGACAGTGCTATAGACTCAAGGCAGTGTTCCACCGGGTGAAAGGTGCAAGCGCTTCCCCAGCTGCAGGCTTTACTGGAGAAGAATCTGGGGCTGCGCTTTGTGCCTGGAATCATAGCCGAACCGCCACGTTGAATGGCAGATTGAGGCTGCTGTGTGGTGTAGGGAAGCAGACCTGCACAACAGCGTTATTTCAGTTTGTTTTCCGGGGAAACTGCTCTGGCGTTAAATCAGGTGAGATATGTCATAGGGCTATAACTCGCAGATATATTTCAGCGTGTTTTCTTTTTTACTTTCCGTTTCTATCCAACCCCCTTCTCTTCTTACCTTTCTCTCCAAAGTCCCATTCCTTCCAATCGCTGCACCCTTCCCCTCGCTTTTCCTGTTCCCCTTGAATTCCCCTCACTCCAATTGCCGTTTTCCTTCCTATTTCACCGCTCCCTTCTCACTCTTCCCTCCCGTAACACTGCCTATTCGTCTCTCGCTCAGCTATTCCCTCGTAATCTTTGCAACACTTTCCCTCCCAAAATTCGTCTCGCTATGCTTTTGCTCCGCTCATCGACCACTCACCCACCAAATCCTAGTGTAATACACTATTTTAATGCACTATTCTGCAATAGGCTATTTAGCAGCGCCCCAGGAACCATTCTAGCTAATTCGAGTGAGACATGCTAACTGAACACCAACATTCTTTTGCTTAGGTAGCTCAAGAAGTACTGCCGCCTTTTTCTTCCAGCGGTATTTATTTACTTTAAGGGGGAAGGTGAAAGGAGTGCGCGTGGTGGGCCTATATAATCGAGTTTTAGAATAACGTACGCAGTCGTACTCAAAAAGTTAGCGAACGCTATTTCTTTGCGTCGTTCGCACTGCGCATGCGCCGTAGGCTAAGCCGGTTGTGCGCTTAGCGGACGGAAGGCGAGTGGACGCTATTTCAGCAGAATACGGTGCATACGCGAGGCCGCGTGCTTTTCTAACATGGTGGCAAGAAGCGCGAAAACCATCGACGGTTCCGCTCTTCTGCAGACAGTAATTTGCTTCCTATGAACCAAGTTCTTTTCTCTTGCGCTTTTGAATACGTGGCGTGGTTAGCACGTCGCCCCCGGGAAGCTCGGCATTGTAGTTGCATCGCTCCGTGTCCGAACGAAGCTTTGTAGCCGGCCAGCGACCGAAGCTGTGTGTGTTGTGGACGCGTTCGCTTCGCGATGAAATGCGCCGTTGTGCTTCTGCGGATGGACAGTGATTTTCATTCTCTGTATTGTCTTTCGAGCGACGTACGACTCAACCTCGCATCGTGCATGTACAGTGTGCGTGGCTAAAAGTATTTTAGGCCTGCCCCCCAGAGTTAAGCTACTTACAGTTCGTCACCGCAAACCGCGTATGCGTATGCGATGCAGGCGAAAAGCAAAAACGCCCGTGTGTACGAGATTTCGGCGCACGTTAAAGATCCCCAGGTGGTCAAAATTAATCCGGAGCCCTCCACTACGGCGCGCCTCATCGCCTGCATTGCGTCGGCGAGTTAAACCCTAAAATCAATCAAATCAATAAAATGTATGCGTCAAACCCGGGCACTTAGTTAAGGCCGTTCTCTGCAATCGCACGAAAGAAGTGTCACGCGGCTTCACAGATTTCTTTACGGGGCGTATTCAGATAAGGGAATATTCATATCATGTTATGGACGTGCTGCATTCAATACTAACGGGAAAGCGTTTGTTTGCACTTGTGTGGATAGTAAAATGCCCAGGCAATCGGCCCTCTGCTGGCAGATCAGCGGGCGAGTCATTTCGAAAAACATTCGAAAGATGGCGCCGTAAGCATTAGCGTGTCGCTACGCAAAACTGATGAGGCGCTCTACTAAAACTCCCCTCGCGGTGTTTACGTAGCGTGAAGCATAACTTTAGCGTTTAGCGTGCGTAAAAGGAATTAACGCTGTACTAAAACTCCCTATCGCCCCGCTCCCGCGTGGTCAGGTCGTCTTTATCCCTGAGCTGAGAGCTGGATAATCTCTGATCTCACTCCTTGAACATGGGTGACGGCAGTAGATAGGGATGTAAATGTATCTATCCCATACGAGGCGATAGGTGGTGCTTAGTATGTTACGACTTTCAAAGTTGCAGGCACAAATAATGAACCAGATAATTTTCGGGGCGGGGGCAACATACGTTTAACAAACCATAACTTCTCTCCGCCTTTTTGCAGACGCAAGAATTCGCCTACCATAGATGCTGCTCTGGCGAGTTCTCGCGTGGTTAGGGTTAAGCGAAAACCTCTTGATTCTTGAAAAAAATATTATCATGAGGAATAATGACTGCTGCAACAGCCTTTGCTTCAGTTTCTACGTGTTCCATCACAAACACCTTGTACGTCAAATTATCAGCAAGGGACCGAAGCTAACATGAATTTACTAGGGAAAAAGAAAATCGTGCCACAGTATCTGACTGCCTTAAAGAGACTGACGTAAAATTTGTCAAACGTCTGTATTTATTTAGACTGGGTCAAGTAAACACACTTTGCATGGTTTCTCCGCCGGATAAAGCAGTATTTATTATATAAAGCATGAAAGAAGAAACTACTATATGCTGCATTTGCTGCGTCCGTAAGAACAGAGATGATCCTTATTCTTCTTGGCATGTGATCTGACGATGTCCAATGGTGGAGGTCAAACTAATTTCTGTTTCAGTTCCGTGCAGTGAGGTGATTGCATTCGCAGTGATCATCGATTGGCCATGCTGAATAATTGAGGAATATGCATAGCGTGCTTCTGCCGCATTGTCGGCTGTACAATGGGGCAGGTAAGCTTTCCAGTACCTCTTAGAATAGTAACGTTCACTAGGCGAGGCATACGCTGTGACTAAATCCCTCCGCCTATACTGACTTGCCTAACAGCAAGGCGCTTCTACCCCACTTATGCGGACCTCTGCAGGCTCGTAGAGTGAAATGATTTATTAAATTAAACACGGGAGTGGGTGCCGCTCACAACATGCAGAGAGGTATACCGTATGCCTGGCGCACTCACACAGTTCGTACGTTAAGAGGACACCACCCTGATAGCGCTTGATGGCAAGGTTGTCTGCTGCGATAGTTACGCCAGAAGATTTGGAAGCGATTGCAGCGCAGATCCTTGCAGTGCGGCGGTTTTTATCAAGCAACAAAAAACAGCTATAACCAAACATTCGCTTTCGCCGTACGATTGAATGACAAAAGGGGTGTTGTAAATTGTATTTTGAACCTCGCGCTGAACTGTCACGTAATTCGAATGAGCCACGCAAAGAGGACGATGAAGATATGTACGTGGAGCGCGCGGCGCGCACAGTGCCTTTTTGCTTTGACTTTTGAAAAAGAACACAACGCTTGCAGAGAGAGAGAGAAAGAGAGAGAGAGAGAGAGAGAGAGAGAGAGAGAGAGAGAGAGAGAGAGAGAGAGAGAGAGAGAGAGAGAGAGAGAGAGAGAGAGAAACTTTGAGCCCCATGGGGCTGGTCTGAGTGGAGGGTGACCGGCGGTGGTAACCGGCCGATGACCATTGCAGCTCGTGGATGACGTTAGCGTGGACCCCGCTGTCCGAGCTGCGCAACGCCTCCGCCCAATCACCACGTATATCTTACCTGTCGCCATTGGGTTTCTTAGGCAAAAGAAGCGATGGAAAATGTGTGGTGATGCTGCTGACCGCTGTGTAAGTCCCCCATTAGCAAAAAATGCTTGCCATACCTTGGTTTTACGCTTTACAATGAAAGTACCAGTGGATTTTAATTCATTCTTGACTATTTTATCTTCACCAAATCTTATCTCACCTTTAATTGACCTGAGCTTTTGTATTAGCGTACCAGTCGCACAATCATGTGCGGCTTACGGCTCGAACGAAGTGACGTCAGCGAAGCCTCGCATGTACGCTTGGTGAAGCTTCATAACTTCATAATAATTACAAATCTCCATACAGTCTCCAAACCAGCAATCTAAACCGCATTCTTCACGGTACAAATTTGTTCGTGGGTTAGTTTGAACTGAGCGAAAAAATTGCGGTGTTCCCAAAGCGGCCGTCTGTCTGATTGTGTCGGAATACAAATAGATAATTTTTTTAATAAGACATTAAAGGTCAGCCCTGCATAATGCTGGGCTTGCTACTTAACGTGATCAAAAAACATGTGATGGGGGTTAAATGCTAACATGAATAATACAAATAAGCAAAGGAAAAACGAAAGAATAACCGCCAAACAGACACGCGCACATATTAAAAAAATTGAAATAGGCCGTAACAAGCTGGAGTCGAGTGCACAGTCTGAAAAAAAAAGCGCACAAGAGCTTTAAAACCCCGCACCGCACTGTCTTCGCTGTTCCATTGGCCCAAAAAGTCCTTCATGTTGAGAGTTCTGGCCCGTGGTAAACTTCGCGCTGTCATTCGCGCTGAGTTGAAACGTGGACAAACAAAGAACAGGTGTTCCGTGTCCTCAGGTACACCGCAAAGGGGACACGGAGGTTATACCACGAGACCGATTTTGTTAAGAAAGCTTTTGGTATAGGCTATTGTGAGGCGCAGGCGATGTATAACACGCATTGTTTGCCTGGATAAAATGTGAGGTATACGAAACGTGCACGGGGGGTCGACAGCGTAAAGGGGACCGTTCGGCATGTCCGGGTTCCACCAGTGCTGCAATTGCGTGCCCCATCCGGGAAATTCGAGTGTTTCGTTGACCTCTTCCTTGCGTAAAAGGAGTAGTTCTGTTGAACTCGTGTAATATCCCTCGTGCGCGAGCTGATCAGACATTACATCCCCTGATACCACAGTGTCTTCGCAACTACTGCAACAATATTGCGCAGTGCCTCGGGTTTTATGACGTTGATTTCTTGAATCAGTTGGCCTTGATTACTTCCTCGCTTGAGAAGCGCTTGTAGCGAAGAGCGAGACTCCAGGATAACTATCGAAGGTTTTGGAAGACAGTCCTTGACAATGTTCAGCGCAGCTGAAGATTGGCAAAGACTGATTGAGGGAGCACGACAACAACGTCAAAAATGCAAACGATGGATTCTTGGCCTTGCATTGCAAATCTTGCTGGTGCAAAGCTCAGTTTGACATGTGCGAGGTGATAGGAAGAAGCGGTATACAAACTACGCGAGAAATATCCGAAGCCGACGAAAATTAATCCGGGTGTAAATTGCGTTGTCAAAAAAAAAAAGAGTTGCTTCCGAACACATGTTGTACCTCGGGTATGACTTAATACGGTGTCTGTATAGATTGTGCCAAGGGCGTGAATGCGTGTTCAAAGGGATTGTGATACTACAGATTATACGTCTATTTTCTGTTGTTTTCAGTGGATTTTTTAACAGTGTTGTGGTGTTGACATGAAGAGTGCAAAAAAGGTGCAAGGTTATCGTATTCAATTTAGTTGGAAGTCAGCGCTCGTCTAGTCGTCTTTTTGTGTCCTTGCTTAGATTCGCGCTGTACAGCCGTGAGCTGAAGTAAACGGACCACGGGAGCGGTGGCCAAAACTAATCGCTGCGCCGTCTGGTTGCGCGGCGTCTGCAGTCGAGACCGCGTACAGCGCAGGCGCGGCCTAGCATTACAGTACGCATGCCGCTATCGCTCGCTTCTTCGCAATTGTCTCACGCTCCGATAAAATGACGCCAGGGGAACCGCGCTGCCCTTTTGCTGTCTGCTGGTCAACACACCAGTGGAAACGGCGCGCTGGCGCAATTGACGCCAACGCGGCTCCGCTGGAAGAGTTGGTGATAACCTCGTGCTTGAAGATGTTTTTTTGCACCCCACCCTACCCCCGCGTCGTATATTGAAGCAGAAAATGGAGCAGAAAAAAATCACTGTCCAGTCGAAGAAAATAAAACGACACACCATCTTTGTCGGTTTTGAGGATAGATGATAAATTATAGCGTCCCGAGAATGTAGCGAACTCGAAAAATTATTGATGCTAACCTTAGATGCTAAGGTTTTTACAAATACTGCGGTGTTTAGGTATGTACTGCATTGCTTTATGAAACTTGCCTTGCCGTATGCGGCATATGTGCCATTTCGCAATTGCTCGGGAATATCCAGATTGACATTTTTTTCAGGTTCGAGGCACCGACACATACATTTAATGTTCAAAAACTACATTGCGATACGAGATACCTATTGAACCATGCCTTGAATGCCCAGCGACTATCGAAGCGCATGCAAACTACATTTTTCTATTAGACTTATTTGCACTTGAAAACATCACTGACAATTCTTGCGCACTTCTGTGACACGAGTTGAAATTGAAGGATTTGATCCAAAGGGTGGTCGTTCCGTCGATGATTGAAGATAAAAAGATTACTATCTTATGGTGTAGGGTATGCGGCAAACAAACGACAGTACACTTCAAAACAGCCACGTTTATTTACACGTATTATTTTACAAAGCATTGCACAGGGAGGGCCGTCGTTCTCAGATGGGGGTCCGCAGACAAACAGAGGAACGCGAAGACACTTCGGACTCTGTGGGTCCCTCCACGATACTCCCAAATTCCTTTTTTTTTTTCAAACCCTGCCGCGAACTAAAAAAAAGTAGATTTGCCGCATGACATGTTTGAATAACGCCTCCGCACATAACAAACTTTACAGCTGGCTTTCTGAACAACGTATCAGTTATGCAGAAAAGCCACACTCAAAAGGTGGGCATGGAGATATGTGTATGAGCGACTTTGGCTGCAAGGGTTAATTGTGCGACAATAGGACACGTATCACCGTATTTCATCGTGGGGTCCCCCACCACTTTTACAAGCCCAGAAGGAGTCTTCGGCGCGCTACCGGCCGAGTACCACTAGCATAAAAATTCAGAGGTCACAAATCCCAAGTCCTGCGGGCAGCTAGCCCTATTTCCTTCACAACGCCATGCCCTTAAATTTAATTACAAAATTCCCCCCTCCCAAAGAGACGTCACACCAGAGAGTGACGAGGACCTATCAATTAGTCAATACTAGGCCGCTGAGCGGCCACAAAGGCAGTAAATTAGGGTGTACACAAATAGCCATGGGACCCAACTCTGTCTCTCTCATGCGGAAATTTGAAGGCGTTTATCAATACCACGCTACTGAGCAAACAACAAGACAACAGATCTCAACTGAGAAACTTCATTATTTAACAAAAAAACCTCGGGTGCTCCGTATAAATCCCCAGCCATGCAATGCACGCCTAAAATTAAGCTTCGCGCACAAGATTACCTTCTTTGATTGCCGGCGCCAGTATTCTAAGAAGACGGGCTGAACACGCATTACAAAAGAGCCATCACTCACTCCGCAAATATATCAAAACAAGCAAAATAGTCGGTACACCATCTTGAGCTAAGAGAAAGCACCCACGTTGGTTGGCCATTTTTTTCGGATGTATTTAATGCAATGCTTTCCCGCTGCGACCTTGTGATACCGAAAAATAAAAAAAAGGCTATGAGCCCAACGCAGACAAAGTACGCTGTGTGTGGCAGCGAAGCACCACTTCCGCATATCAGGTGAGTCGCATCGTTTCAATGATAGGGCGGTGCCCGGCAGTGTTCCTCTAACTGCGCGGCGTGACTCCCCTGGCGCTGATTTATCGAAGCAAGAAGCAGTCGCGAACGAGCGAGCGATAGCGGCATGTGTGCTGTACTGCTAGGTTGCGCCTGCGCTGTGCGCGGTCTCGACAGCAGACGCCGCGCAACCAGACGGCGCAGCGATTATTTATTCATACTGTAAGCCTAATTAAAGGCTCATACAGGAGTGGTACAGTGCAAAAAATATGAAATATTTGACAGGTCAACACACTTTCATTATTATTGAGAGTTATACAATGTTTCAACTTTAGCAACAAACATGTCCACAGAACGCGCTTCAACAATTTCACTAGGTAATTTATTCCATGTTCCTATGGTTAGTGGAAAATAGGAAAATTTGAATGTGTTACTACGAGGAACAAAAGGCCTGATATTACAGCTATGGCTGGTTCTACGTGAATGATAAAAAGGAGGCCGGATATACGAGTCTTTGTCTATGTTTAGGGCGCCGTGATAAAGAAGATAAAGGAACTTTAAGGATGACACCTGTCTGCGGCATTTTAATGTTGGTAGGCAAGCTTGGTTGCGGAGTGCGGTTATGCTATCGTACCGTGAGTATTTCGAGTAAATGAAGCGGAGGGCCATATTTTGTATGTGTTCTATCTTATCAATGAGGTATGCCTGGTGAGGGTTCCATACTACGCTGGCGTATTCAAGAACGGGACGTACTAGCGTTGAGTACGCTGCTAGTTTTGCTTTAGGGGGGGCCGCTGATAGTTTTCGTCGCAAAAATCCTAGTTGTCTCAATGCTTTAGCGCATATATTGTTTACATGTATATTCCACTTTAAGTTTTTAGCAATTGTTACACCTAGGTATTTTACACTGTCCGTCTGAGTTAAAATATGACCTTCTATATCGTAATTAAAGCATAGGGGCTGTTTTTTCTGGGTTATAGTGATACTTTTTGTTTTGGTTGCGTTAATCTGTATCCCCCATTTTGCGCACCAGGTAGAAATGTTCGCTAGGGAAGTGTTTAGTTTCATTTGATCATCAATGGTCCGCACAGCCGTATAGATTATGCAGTCGTCTGCGAATAACCTCAGTGTTACTCTCGGATCAATGCAGGTATGTATATCATTCACGTAGATCAGGAAAAGAATGGGGCCTAAAACGGATCCCTGGGGTACTCCTGAGTACACTTCAAGTTGGTCCGATCTGATGTTATTAATTTCTACATATTGGATACGGTTGCGGAGGTAGGCTGATATCCATGAGATAACTTGTGAATTAATGCCTATTGCTTGAAGTTTACCAATTAGTTTGCAGTGGGGGACGCGGTCGAAGGCCTTTGACAGGTCTATTAGGATTGCATCTGTTTGTTCATTGGAATTAATTGTCGACGAGAAGTCATGGATGATTTCAAGCAGTTGGGTGACTGTCGAAAGCCCTTTACGGAAACCATGCTGTCTATGATAAAGTAGCTGGTTTTGTTCAAGATATGTAATTATTGCCTTATTGATAATATGTTCTAGAAGTTTACAGCAGCAACTTGTTAGTGATATCGGCCTGTAGTTATTTACCAGAACTTATTCCCGTCCTTGTGAGCTGGTTTTATTTTAGCGCAGAGCCAATCTGATGGGAGCGAAGCCGTTGATAGTGACGTTCTGAAGATGAAGCATAGAAAGGGTGTTAGTTGTTCTGCATATCGTCTTAAAAAAGAGTTCGAAATATTGTCAGGGCCAATAGATTTTTTGATGTCAATATTCAGCGACAAGTTAAGAATTCCCGGTTCTGTTATCACAATTTCAGGCATCGCAGATTCGTGATAACATGGGATATGGACTGACCCGGGCATGCGCGAGAAGACGGACTGGAAAAACTCGTTAAAAGAGTTGACGACAACACGAAGGTCCTGTACAACACTTCCATTGACCTCTATTTGCTGAACAGCGTCATCACGTTTTG
Organism: Haemaphysalis longicornis; assembly: GCF_048455015.1. Lineage (NCBI taxonomy): Eukaryota > Metazoa > Arthropoda > Arachnida > Ixodida > Ixodidae > Haemaphysalis > Haemaphysalis longicornis. Next base: position 76,966,038 of record NW_027526233.1, on the reverse strand, counting down.
ACAGATAGCGCCTAAATTTTTGAGGCTCATGATTCATAAAGGTAATTAGGGTTGTGGAAAAAAAGTTGCTCCTGGCGTTTTTCAGTTTAGCGCGCAATTCGTTGGAAAGTTGACGAATTATTGCGGGGTTATCTCTACGCTTGCGCATTCGTTGCACTTTTCGTTTGAGATGAATGATGTCACGTGTTACCCAGGGTGTGTCACGCTTTGTTCTCTTTGTTTTAGATGGAATGAAAGTTTTGGCCACCGCTCCCGTGGTCCGTTTACTTCAGCTCACGGCTGTACCTGTTTTTGCATTATCACACCTGTCAGCGGAGAAAAAGACGAGAGTACGAAGTATAGGCGGGCCAGTGTAGGCTGGCCAGCACGCGCTTAGAACTATCTGCTCTATGAGCGCCGCTGCTACGGTGTTCTTAGAGCAAAACATCCCGTGCTTTTCTTATCGGCAGTGGACCCAAAACAGTGGACCCAAACAGTGGACAGTGGACCCAAAACCTGCTTGTAGTCAGCACGGCCCATGAGGAGCTGATCAACCAACTCACAGCAATCCGCCAACTACAGGTGGGCCCGAACATTCACAATTTCACTCCATATCTCAAACCATTGCCAGACACGAGTGCGGGAGTAGTAGTAGGAATCACCGATTGGCTGACCAGTGAAAACATTATGGAATACATTGCGGCAGAACGTCACGAAATCGTATCAGCAAGACGCCTGGGAAACTCGACGGCAGCGGTAATACATTTCAAGGGACCGCACGTGCCCTTTTATGTAAAAGTATTGGGGACAATAGCCCGTTGCCGTCCGTACCGCAAATCCATTCAGTACTGTAAGGCATGCGGTGATATTGGCCACAGACAGGACGTACGCCCATCGCCCAAACCGGACGTATGCACCAAATGTGGCACTAGAACAGCCGCTGCAGATCATACGTGCAACCCGAAATGTAAGCTATGCAATCTAGCTCACGAGACGGCCAGTAAGGAATGCAAGAGGCGTCTGAAACCAGCCCCACCACCGTTGCACGTCAGACAGGCTTGGGCACAGAAGAGGGACAATGCGGCGTGGTCGACACCCTCCTCAGACCGCAGCTTCACCAGTTCAAAGAGCAGCATAAGCTCCGAGCCGTTGCCTTTGAGCATTCTAAAGGCAACCACTAATGGCTCGCCTACTTGCTTAACCTCGGGGCGCAGATCGCGATCCCGTTCAAAGTCGGGGACCAGAAGAAACTCGAGGTCCAGGTCGCGGTCGATTTTAAGAAGGGACTGCAGTAGAGGTGACGACCAGAACACTAACAAAGTTGTGTTCTCGGATAAACATTTCCCGCCTCTGTCTTCTGCTACATCCTGCACTGCAAATAACATCAAAGGAGGGAAAGACACGCCTGACTGGCTAGCCCCTTTTGAGGCACTCCGGCGTTCCATGGAAGAGAATACGCGAACAACCAAAGAATTGATCAAGGAAAACGTTACGACGAGGAAGTACTTAGAAGAAATAATGAAAGATATTCAACAAATCAAAATAGAACAAGCCCGACAAGATAAAGAAATTGCACAGATGAAACAAGATCAGGCCCAAACGAAGCAATGCCACGCCGAATTTCAACAAGCGGTCTTAGGAACTTTCCAAAATATCCAAACGCAGATCCAGAGCATAAACGAGTCTCTGAAGCAAACCCATGAAACGCAACAGAAAATACAGGAAACTATGGCAGCAATAGTGACGAGGATATCGGAGCTAGACAAACGAGTCACCGCTAGCGAGGAGAGAGACAAAGTTCGCAAGAAGCCTAAGAACTACCCAAGCAGAGAAGCAAGGATGGAAGAGATGCTCGAAAGTGATGAGTAACAACTCCCAGAAAAAGAGAAACAAAGCAAATCAGGAGCATAGGCTCAAAATTTGGCAATGGAATTGCAGGACCATTAAACAGAAGCGACAAAATTTGTTGCAATTCAGCGAGAAAGAGAAACCGGACATTCTGGCCCTGCAGGAAACCCAAACAAAAACCCTTAACTTCAGAGGTTACGATACCCACATTGCCGAAGGCAAGACCCGCACTGCCATCCTCACCTCGAAGAGCCTAACGACGCAACAGCACCTAATTCAACACAGGATGGAACACACGCTCGTTGAAATAATACCAGCGAAGAAAAATCTACAGAGCCTCTTTCTACTCAACATATACAGTCCACCCGCCGACAACTTGGGAGACTTGAATGGATTCTTTCGTACGGTCCTCAAAGTGACCAAAGGACATAGAATTGTTGTTCTGGGCGATTTTAACGCTCCCCACGTAGCGTGGGGATATTGTAGAACACTAAAGAAAGGAGAGCAAGTCCACAACTTTGCCCAGCAACACCACCTGACCCTTTGGAATGATGTCCAGTGCCCGACAAGAATCGGCAACAGTGTGTCTAGAGACACTACTCCAGACCTGACATTTTCGAGGGGAATTCCCTACATAGAGTGGATGAGGTTGGATGAGACACTGGGAAGTGATCATTATATTATCCAACTAAGCATTGACCACCACCATACCCGGACACTTACCAGGGTGGGGAAGGCACGAATCACGAATTGGAAAGCCTTCAGAGAAGAAGAGGAGGAGGTAGAAGAAGACGATCAGTTATTTGATCTCGAAGACTGGACCAGACGATTGGTTGAAAAGGCCAACAAACACACAAAAGAAATTCAACTTACGGCAGATAATCCTAACGCGGATCCCCACCTCTTACACCTTTGGGAGGCTCGACGAAGCCTTACCCGAAGGTGGAAGAAACAAAAATGCAACAAGAAATTGCAACGTCGCATCGCCCTATTAACAAAAGAAGCAGCAGAGTACGCCAATCAATTAGAAAAACAAAATTGGAATCAACTGTGTGATAAACTACAAGGAACCCTGAGCACTCGGGGAACATGGAACATTTTGAGGTCGCTCATTCCATACAATTCGGAGTCAAAGTCCACGACCAGAAAAAACGTGGAGCGACTTATTCACAATTTTCCGGGCACAGAGAAAGACGTCCTCGAAGCGGCAAAGAAGAAATTTTTGGGCGAAACCACGTCAACAGCCGTCACCCACCCGGACTACAATGGAAACCCCAACCCAGAACTTGATCAGCCATTCACGCGGCCAGAACTTGATGCTGCACTGGCCAAGCTCACGAGAAACACCTCCCCGGGAAAAGACAAAATAACAAACAAGATGCTACGCAATACCAGCGAAAAGATGAAGGTTGATCTCTTGGGGAAAATAAACCTGATTTGGGACAGCGGCAGGCTTCCGGCCATGTGGAAACACGCAGATGTCACCATGCTTCCAAAACCCAACAAACCCTTGGGCATATCGAACCTTAGGCCGATATCTCTGACTTCGTGCGCGGGCAAACTAATGGAACACATGGTGCTAGACAGGCTTACATCTCACATGGAGGAACCAGCAGAGGGACGAAAAGGATTCCCTGACACCATGTATGGATTCCGCCCCAACTTGTCCACTCAAGACATCCTCTTACAAATTAAAGAAGAGGTTATCGACAACCTAAGCACCTCACAAACAAGCGCCATCCTCGCCTTGGACGTCAAAGGGGCTTTTGACAACGTGTCGCACGCGGCCATACTTGAAACCCTGAGGACTACCCATTGCGGAGAGAAAGCCTATAATTACATCAGGGATTTCCTCTCGCATCGCACGGCAACCGTGGGACTTGGCAAATTACGGAGCGACAAATTCGACGTCACCGCGAAGGGCACTCCGCAGGGCTCCGTCATCTCGCCATTACTATTCAATTTATCCATGATGCACCTACCTGACCAGCTAAATGCTATCCCAGGTCTCAGGCATGCCATCTACGCCGACGACCTGACCTTTTGGACTACCAAAGGTCCAGCAGGCATACAACAGGACGCCCTGCAGGAAGCTGTTAACTGTACGGAAACCTATCTGAAAAGATGTGGGCTCTCTATTGCACCGGAAAAATCTGAACTTCTCATACTCAAGAAGCGAACAAGAGGTAGACCCCCCGCCGAGACCCCCGACCCAGAAGTGACGTTTCATGGCGCTACCATCCCAAAGGTCGATACTCTCCGAGTATTGGGTCTGACGTTTCAAAAAGACGGGGCAGGGGCTGCCACCCTTCAGAAACTACAAAACACTGTCACCCAGTTAACTCATTTAATCAGGCGAGTAACAAGCAAAAAACACGGGTTGAAAGAAGAGGACACAATCAGAATGGTACAGGCCCTGGTAATTAGCAGAATCACCTACGGTACCCCTTACTTGGGGCTCAAAATTGCTGAAATAAAGAAACTGGACATTTTAATTCGTCAAGTCTACAAATTAGCACTGGGACTGCCAGCCAAGACCTCCACAGAGAAACTTTTTCAGTTAGGAATTCACAACACATGGCAAGAACTCATCGAGGCGCATAAAGCCAGCCAAATGGAGCGACTCAAGCTTACCCCGACCGGCCGAGCTACCTTGTACCGCCTCGGTTACGAGCCAAGCGTGGGACCTCAAAACCAAAAACGACGCATCCCCCATGCCTTGAGGGAATACATCATGGTTGAAAACATCCCACGCAACATGCACCCGGTTCACCACAAGGGGCGAAGGGAAGCCAGGGTCAAGGCCTTGCGAAAAGCCTACAGCAAGGACAGCTCAACAAGATACGTCGACGCTGCGAGGTACCCGGCACGAACCAAGTGGGCGTACGCGGTTAGTGTGACAAGCAGTAAAGGAGATGAGTTGTGCTCAGCAACGGTCAACACAGATGACACCGACTCTGCGGAGGAGACAGCTGTCGTGCTTGCCACCACCACAGTACCAGATACCCAAGGCCGGGTGACCGTCATCACCGACTCGCAAGCGGCCTGCTGGAATTTTCAAAAGGGCCGTATCTCAGCGATGGCACTTGATCTACTACATAAGGCTTCAAAAGCACGGAAAACTCCACTGGACATTTATGTCATTTGGGCACCAGGTCACGAGTCCTTAGAGGGTAATGAAGCGGCAGATACCGCAGCCCGAGGCCACTCACACCGGGCTTCAACCCTCATAGGCACTCACCACACTGCCGACAACCACCCGTCCATCCCCAAGCGCAGCAGAGACATATTAGAGCACTACAGGTTATCAAGAAGACGATACCCGCCACCCCACCCGAAGCTAACCAAAGAAGCCACACAATTCCGGAGACTGCAGACAAATTCATTTCCGCACGCCACACAGCTGTCCAAAATACACCCCACGCTCTTCAGCTACGACTGCAACTTCTGCTCTGGGACGCCCAACACCCTGTACCACATGGTGTGGGAGTGTAAAGGCGTCACCGAACTACCTGAAGTCATCGCACCGACACAGGAGCAGTGGGAGGTCCTGCTGAGTAGCGATGTCCTGGAAAACCAGCGTGGCCTGGTGACCAGGGCCATTCGAGCTGCAGCTGGCCATGGCATCCCGGACTAGGGACGCCACCCACCATGGATGACCGACAACCATCCCGCGCTCCTTTCTTCCCGTTCAATGGGAGCAATAAACGTTTTTTTCCTCCTCCTTATCGGCAAAAGCCGTTTGCTATAGGCGCTAAAAAAAGCTAAGTACCGTCAACCTTCCTGGTGAACGTGCCTGACAATTCATACGAAAGAAACATCAAACGCCCATTGGAGACGAGCATGGGGTTTAAATAACCACTGTTTCTTGTAAGCGAAGTTATGCGGATATCATAGGATGGCGTATACTGCTCGCGATGAAACATCGTAGCAGACGATGCTGACACAGGATAGGGCTTTATGTGCGTGCGCGTACTGTCGCCTATTTCGCCACTGGACGCCTTGAGAAGGCGCTGACACGTCGATCGGTCGTCGGCCCCGTGATATTTTTTTTCGATGTTGGGAGGCTGTACAGGCGGGAACACAATCACGCTTGCGCGTGGAAAACTTCCCCTGCTCTGTCCGGCTATAGACGTGGCGGTTGCGGTCGAGAGAGACCTGCCGTGAATGCGCATCCCTGCTTGCTCGCAGGCACGCAAATTGTCGGTAACGTGCCACGGGGGACGCCTTCGTAGCACAATTTTAGCCTAGAAGAAGAGGCTACGGCCACACTGGCCAATTTAGCGGACGTTTCGCAGGGGTTTTCAATTTGTAACTAATCGACCATCGGAATGCTTTTTTCCTGTCTATACAGTTGGGTAACAACCAGCAAACGTCAAAGCGACTGTCAGGGAACAGGTGTGCAAGAGCCGGGGCATTCGGCACGTACGCAAGGGCGCAGATATGCAATCGAAGGGCACGGTATTGCCAAACGTTATCGCCCCGTGGCGCGTTACAGACAGTCGGAGTGCGACTGTCGAAAGAAACAAAAATTGCGGGTATTCGAGAAAACAAGGGCGCTCACGCGCGCCGCGTCGGTCTTGACAGCAGGCGCCGCGCCTCAAGAATAACCGGAATAATGTGTCCCCGCGTTTTCAACTGATTATGTTCTTGGTGGAAGACCGTTATAGGAATATATAGCGACGGAATTTTCTTTGCGCGAGAGGCGAAGCTATGTACCCACCAGCACTTCGGGATATCAAGAATGAGTGCTTGGTGCAAGATATCACACTTGGGGTAAGAGGCGCCCAGGTTTAAGAGATTCGGACAAACATGCCGCTCTTGCCCGCGTAACTTCGAATAAATGGCGTAAGCAATCTTTTGCATTAAAAGAAAAAAGAAAACAAGGACAGCCAGCACTGTTAAGTTTCGGTACATTAACGTACGTTTTAGCGACAAAATGCCTTCTACACAATTAAGAGCACCGCTAGGGGAGATAAATGATCCATTAGTTCAAATTTCAGCTCTCAGCGCGGCCGTACTTTTCAAGGACTTAACCTATCAATAAAAAATAATTACAGCAAACTGCTTTCTGCGCTGTCCGGTTCACCCATATCTTTAGCCCTCAATTGCAAAAGAAACGGTCTTCCAATGTGCGTTTGCTTCCCAATCACTTGGCGTACCTTTCGGCGAAGGAGGCTCTCCGTGGTGAAGGTCGACCACACCACGTCGTCGCACTCAATGGCGACTCCGTCCAGACAACAGCGGCCGTCGCTGGCAATGGTCCGGTCGTAGCAAGGCTGACAGAGCACGTGCCGACAGGAGAGCATGGCGGCCGTGGAAGGAACGAGGCCGCACGCGTCACAGACTCGATTGGATGACATGCCGTCTACGAACACAGTGGGTCGCCAGTCGAGGCCGCAGTCGAATCCGAACGCCGTGAGGGTGCGTCCGGCCGCCATGGCTGTCGAAGGAAATGTCCGACGAGCGAGTAACAGGCGCCTGCAGATAAGTGTGCCGGACCTAATATCAGACTACATCTAATAGCACATCTGATAGCACCGTCGGCATCGCTTATCGCGTTGACAATGAGCAGCGCCCGTGCGGCTCCCCGCACTTGTCTGAGAGCTTGGCTGAAAAAAACTTGGTGTAAAATGATTTGCTTTAACAGTAAGACACTTCGCCTAAAGAGGAAAGAACAAAATGTTATTCCGTAAGCGCGGATCAGCTCTAGCTTGCTTCTCTCTAGTTTGTGCGTCATGCCACATGAAAAAAAGAACAGCGCTGAAACATCACACAGAATTGAAACGCTAGGACAATGGGACAAGCGAGTCAACACACACAAGGCACTATTTCCAACAGTTTTATAAGCAGACGAATACACATATACATGCATGAACACCGGCCCACGTCATAGTACAATTTCACACGTCACACTCGATAAACAAAAAAACACGCTCTGTCTTTGATAAGGCGATAGGCGCAGTGCTCACACACTCGTGGTCCGCTTTCGCAATCACGTGAGCTTCCAATATCTCTCGCGTAAGCTGGTTCTTATACTTGGCAACAACTGCGCACTTCTCGAACAGGGGCTTGCAACCATGCAGCTTTGCAGTGTGACGCAATCCATCCCCTCGTGTTGTTCTTTACGTTATTGCTGTGTTCACGGAAGCGGTCATTGAGGCAGCGCCCTGTTTGGCCATATACCTTTTCCCACAGTCCAACGGAAGGCTGTACACAACGCCTTCTGCGTGAGCTACAAAGCGTTCTTTGTGCATTTTATTGCACGTCGATTTTGTGGGAAGGCTGGAATCTGTCAGTCTGCATAGCTTGCCCAATTTGTTGGGAGCCGAAAAAACAAACCTTACTTTCGACCGCTTGGCTATTTTTGTTTCGATTGTGGGAAAGTCTGTGTATGTAGGTTGTAACTGCTCTTTTTTGCTTTTCCATGGGCGTTGCCTCGATCTCACCATGGCCTCCTTTTTTCCGTTTCTTGAGCAATGGTTCCGCTACCGAAACTAACACTTGTTTGGGGTACCCGGCCTGAGACAAGCGCGCATATTGATTGCCAAGGCTCTGACTTATAAATGAGACATGATTTATTTAACGCATTCCCAAAGCATAATTTTACGATCCCCATTTTCACAAGCTCGGAATGCGCAGATTTGTAGGGGAGGAGCGGCTTAATTTTTCGTGGTGCGTAGCACCAGCAGACATGTTTATCGTTCAAAAAAAGACAAATCTAAACACGCGATTGACCCATTGTCAGAAGTTCATGTGTTAGTTGAAGCGGTGCGAGGCAGTGCTTAACTTTTTTTAATACATTAAATGACTCCGTCTCAAACATGTCACGCTTGCAATTCAGAATAATTAAAAACATCGACAAACCTAAAGATCTTAACCAGCTTAAATAAATCATGTTCTCTTTTAATTGATAGTGTTTAACGCGCAGATGCAACGTAGGCGATGAGGTGCGCCGTAGTGGAGGTCTCCCGATTAATTTTGACCACCTGGAGATCTTTAACGTGCGCCGAAATCTCGTACACACGGGCGTTTTTGCTTTTCGCCATCCGCATTTAATAAGTCAGAGCCTTGCCAATCAAGATACGCGCTTGTCTCAGGCCGGGTACCCCAAACAAGCGTTGGTTTTGGTAGCGGAACCAGTGTTCAAAGAGCGGAAAAAAAGAGGCCTTGGTGACATCGAGGCAACGTCAATGGAAAAGCAAAAAAAAAAAAAAAAACCGGTGGGTATACGCTACGTTCACTAACTGTCTCACAATTTGAAAAAGATGGCCGAGCGGTCAAAAATAAGGGCTGTTTCTTCCCGCTCCCACTAAATTGGGCAAGATATGCAGACTGACAGACCCCAGCCTTCCCAGGAAACCGACGTGGAATAAAAAGCACAAAAACCGCTTTGTAGCTTGCGCAGAAGGCGTTGTTTACAGTCCTCCGTCGGACTGTGTGAAAAGGTATATCGGCCAAACAGGGCGGTGCCTCAATGATCGTCTGCGTGAACACAGCAATTACCTAAAGAACAACACGGGGGGATGGCTTCCGTCATTCTTGTGTGTCTCGCTGACTCGCGTGTCCCATTGTCCTAGCGCTTCAATTCTATTTCATGTTCTACCAACAGGTTCAAACCAGCACCCTCGTGAGCGCTTAAACAGGACCTACGGAAGAAAAATACGTGCGCTGGTAGGCAGATATTTATGTTTGAAGAACAATGAATATGCATCTGCTTTTTCCGATTTTCCGGAACTAGTATACATCATATGTTTTCCACAGGCTGGAAGGTATATATGTGAGACGGACATGACGAGGGGCGTGTCATTTATGTTATTGCAATACTGCTGTTTAATTCGCGCGTGACTATTGCGCTGGGCCTTAGAAAACGATGTCAGTGCATTTATTATACATCGTTCACGGGTTTTGTTACATCCATTACTGGCACTATGTGTGTTGGGTTTTTCGGTCGTGTGCAAAGCGGTTTTTATCAAGGTGGGAAATTTGGGCTAATCGGAGTGCGTACATCTTGCACAGCATAAATAATGGGACGTCAATAATGATATAAGAATTGAATGCCATGAACGCTGGGTAATAGAGTTCGTTGATTGATTGATTGATTGTTTGATTGATTGATTGATTGATTGATTGATTGATTGATTGATTGATTGATTGATTGATTGATTGATTGATGATGATGGTTGGTGTTTTATGGCGCAAGGCCAACGAGGGCAAAGAGCGCCAAAGAAGTTATTGAGTTTTCATCGGCCGTAAGTACTAAAACATGTAACTAAAAGTAAAGGTGATGCAAAACAAAAGACAATGGAGATGGCTGGTGTATAGGGCCAGGGTGATTACACATGATATGACAAGAGCTGCAGAAAGTTTACCTCAGCTAAAAACTTAAAAACACGTTGACTAGAAAACATTGGTTCGTCGGCTAAAAAGTATGATGGGTGCAAAGGAATGTGTTGTCTGTATAATTCAGGGAAATGTTTGTGTCGTGTTGTGTCAAGTGCCTTGCATGTGATTAGTATGTGGACTACGGATAGGCCCTTTCCACACCTGCTACACGTGGGTCCCGAAGTACCAGTGAGCAGGTGCGAGTGCGTCGCATGTGTGTGGCCCATCCGCAGCCTAGCCAGGGCGACTTCAGTGTATCTGTTGTGTGAGTCAGTTATGTAGCGTCCAAGTTGTGGTTTTATTATGTGTAGTTTGTTGTCTGTTTGTTGACTCCAGTGTAATTGCCATGTGTTACGAAGCTGTCGTCTGATGTGTGTCTTTAGGTCGGTGTAAGGTACTGTTGTAACGTCAACTGTAGTCATGAGAGCAGCATCACCAGCCATTTGGTCGGCGGCCTCATTGCCAGGGATTCCACAATGCCCTGGTACCCAGCATATAGTTATTTCAAGATTTGAGGCATATGCAGACATTAGTACCTTGAAAAGAGCATTTATGACATAGTTTTTAGATGACCTTCCTAATGACAGTGCATGTACAACGCTTTGAGAGTCTGTGTACACAATGGACTTGGGAATTTTATGTTTGATGATGTGGTTTGTAACGAGTAAAATGCCATATGCTTCTGCCGTGTAAATACTGTTATGAAAATTCATTGTTTTGCTTACTCTAAAATTTGGTCCGTGCGCTGCACAAGATACCGTAGAACCAGTTTTCGACGCGTCGCTATAGAATTCTGCGCACCTGTACTTGTCCTGCAGGAACAGGAAATGCTGCAGAATTGCATTCTTGGGTACCCTATTTTTTTCTACAAGAGTGAATGACAGGTCGCATGATACAGGACGAAGATGCCATGGTGCGATGAAATTTTGAATGGGTGTCTTGTGCGTGTCTGAAAGAGGGACCGTGAGTGCAGAAGCCTCCTCCCTAACTCTGAGAGAGAAAGGTAAGGAAACGGATGGCCTGTTTAAAAAGAGTTGCAAGTTTGATGTATTGTTCATGATGGGATTAAAAGGATGGTTGGTAAGGGACACAATCTTAGATGCATACAGCAGGTCAACATACTCCCGCTGATGCCCTAGACACCACTTGTCGCACTCGACATAAAGGCTTTCGACAGGGCTAGTGCGGAAAGCGCCGCATGAGAGGCGAAGGCCAAGATGCAGCACTGGGTCGAGCATTCTCAGTGCGGTCTTTGTCGCCGACCCATACACGACACTGCCGTAGTCGAGCCGGGACCCCACCAACGCTGTGTACAGGCGCAGCAGGAGTTGTTTGTCGGCCCCATAAGATTGATGCGAGAGAACCTTAAGAATATTCATTGCCTTTAGGCATTTACATTTGAGCTGTTTGACATGAGGAATGAATGTAAGTTTTTCATTGAATAAAATGCCTAAAAACTTGTGCTCCTTGTTCACAGGAATTGGCACATTCGCAAGAGTGATGTCTGGGTCCGGGTGGACCCCACCCTTCCTGGAGAATACAACACAAGAGCTCTTTCCGGGATTAATTTTAAAACCATTCTTGTCTGCCCAGCCGGCAAGCTTCTTGACGCCGAGCTGGACTTGACGTTCGCAGATGGACATATTACATGATTTAAAAGATATCTGCACATCATCTACATACATGGAGTAAGAAATTGTAGGCGGCAGTGCCTTCCCAAGGGAGTTCATTTTTACTATGAAGAGAGTGCAGCTTAGAACTCCGCCTTGCGGCACGCCATTTTCTTGCACGTGTACCTTTGACAGTGCAGAACCAACTCTGACGCGAAAGGTTCTCTCCGACAAATAGCTAGCAAGGGTGTTAAACATATTACCAGAAACACCGAATGACTTCAGGTCAGTAAGAATCCCATAACGCCAAGCGGTGTCATAGGCCTTTTCTAGGTCGAAAAACACAGTTAAACAGAACTGTTTATGCACGAAGGCATCCTTAATATACGACTCTAGTGCCACAAGTTGATCATTCGTGGATCGCCCCGCCCTGAAGCCTGCCTGGCAGCTCTCGAGAAGGCCGTTATACTCCAAAAAGTACACGAGCCTCCGGTTTATCATTTTCTCGAGAAGCTTGCACAGGCAGCTGGTCAGGGCAATGGGTCGATAGCTAGCGGGAGAAGAAGGGTCCTTCCCTTCTTTCAAGAATGCTACAACTATGGCATCCCTCCAAGACTTTGGAATGTGCCCCGAAAGCCATATCTTGTTGAAAAGGTGAAGAAGTGTTACAAGAGTGTCTGTGTGTAAGTTCTGTATCATTGTATATGTAATGTTGTCTGGGCCTGGAGCTGAGGGTTTACACGTGCTCAGAGCAGCCCTCAGCTCATGTAGTGAAAACAGGGAGTTGTACGAAGTCTGTGACTTGTTGTTGTCGTGTAGGGACTTCTTTTCACAAGAGGCTTTATGTTTCAGGAAAGTGTTCGTGTAGTGTGCTGAACTGGACACGTGTTGAAAGTGTTGTGCGAGTGTGTCAGCCTGGTCTTCCAGAGTGTCCCGTGTTGTACTGACCAGGGGCAGGCTGTGTGTCTGTTGTCCTTTGAGTTTGCGTATACGTGTCCATACTTTCCGTGTGTCTGTGTAGGAGTTTATTGATGTTATGAATGTACGCCAACTCTCTCGTTTTGCCTCACGGCGCACACGTTTTCCTAATGCCTTGGCCCGTTTGAACAAGAGGAGGTTTCCCGACGTGGGGTACCGACGAAGGATACCCCACGCCTTGTTCTGGGCCTCTCGCGCCCGCCTACAGTCCTCATTCCACCACGGCCTCCGCTGGTTGCGCGGGGCACCAGAGACGTGGGGAATGGACTTTTCGGCGGCGTCGAGGATGTGCGCCGTGAGGAGTTGGGTAGCTTCTTCAACGTGTAGGTGCCCTATGGATGTGTGGTGTAGTTTGGATGTCTCTGTAAATGTATTCCAGTTAGCTCGTGCTTCATTGAACCTATTATGGGAAGATGAACTGCTTGGGCCTTTATCTATATATGTAAGTGAGGTGGGGAAGTGGTCACTGCCATATGTGTCAGTTCCCACACCCCACTCGAGAAGAGGAAAGAGAACTGCGGAGCCAATCGCCAAGTCAAGACATGAGTATGTGTTGTGTCCTATGTTATGGTATGTAGGCTGTTTACTGTTGAAAAGGCATGCTCCTGAAGATGTAAGAAATTTCTCTATAAGGCGACCTCGGGCATCCGTGCGAGCAGAGCCCCAAAGAGAGTTGTGTGCATTAAGGTCGCCTGTCAGGATGTATGGTTCGGGCAGCTGGTCAACCAGCGCCTCGAAGTCAGAGCTTAAAAGTGAAACATCAGGAGGAATGTATATGGAGCATACCGTTATCAACCTATTAAATATTATCGTTCGAATTGCCACAGCCTCCAGGATAGTGTTCAAGGTGACAGGGTGGCATGCTAAGGATTTGCGGGCGATTATGGCCACACCGCCAGAAGAGTGTGTGCAGCCAACCCTGTCCTTTCTGTATACCAGGTAACTATTCAAGAAATTTGTGTTCTTGGAATTCAGGTGTGTTTCCTGAACACACATTACACTTGGCTGATTAGCATGCAGAATCTCATAGACGTCGTCAAGATTATTTAGAAGGCCTCTTCAGTTCCATTGAACGATATTTTCTCTTCCCATTATTATGTATTAGAGCTACTGGAGTGTGACTATTTATGTAGGGTCTTTCGAGGCTTGGATTCTTGGACGGGGTTTTTTTACCTCCTCTGGAGGTTTAGATGGGGGGACCCGTTCCTTCCGCTGCGAAGCAGACAGGAAGGGTCCCACATCCATGTCATCATCTGATTTGGAAGGGATACCCGGCGTACCGGACCCCCCGGACCTGGCACCCTTTGCGGTGCCCTTCGTTTTGGCCGCGACCGCCGAGGGCGTCAGGAGCGCCCCGGGTGGCACAGGCGGTGCGGCGGAGGTGGGAACTGCTGCGGTTTCCTCCAACTCCATCTCCTCCGGGCCCTCGCATGTGCTTCGGGCCGGTGGAGAGGAAGAAACAGAGGGTGCAGCAGCATCCCCAACGGACGTGGATGCCACCACAGCCGCTGCTGACTTAGCAGGCGGTGTGGTGGCGGGTTGGGCTGCCAGAGGCAACCCAGGGGGGGGCGGGGGCGGGACCAAGTCCGACTCGCGGTACTGGGTCCCCGCCGAAACAAGACGCCGCTCCGCCCCCCGGCGAGCTGCGTCGGCGTACCTCCCCAGGGGGAAAGAGGCGAACCTCTTCCGCGCCTCTGGGAAGGTGATGTTTTCGTTGACTTTCAAGGCAATGATCTGTTTCTCTTGTTTGAACTTTTCACAGCTCCTAGAATAGGCAGCGTGTGGTCCCTGGCAGTTGGCACAGGTGAAGTTCTCGGATTTACAATTGTCAGTTTGATGATCATGTGCTGCACATTTCGCGCACGTCAATTTACCACGACAAGACGTTGTGCCGTGCCCAAACCGCTGACACTTGAAACAGCGGCGTGGGTTTGGCACGTAGGGTCGGATTGGACATCTCAAGAAACCTGCATTGACCGACTCAGGAAGGCTAGAGCGGTCAAGTGTCAAGATTATGTGCTTAGTTGGAATTATTTCATCATTTCGGCGTATGGTGATTCGCCTCACTGCTGTCACGCCCTGATCTCGGAGGCCCTCGAGCAGATCTGCTTCAGTCTCATTCATTAGATCCCGATCAGAGATCACGCCCTGGCAGCTATTGAGACTGCGATGGGGCGTGATCTTGATGTTGACATCTACCATGCGTGTTTGCTTGAGGAGGTTAGACGATTGCTGTTTGTTTTCTACTTCTATCAAAACTTCTCCAGCCTTGTAGGACTTTCCCACAAGGCTTTCAAGATACTTGGAGATTAGAAACACGGACTGCGAAGTGATTGGTTTTGTCTTATCAAGAGATTCTATGATCAGAAAGCGCGAAAAATTATCGGGCTTTGGGAGAGAGATCGATTGCAAAGGAGGAAAAGATACTTCGGTGCGGCCCCTTTTCGGGGGCCGATCACGTCTTGGGGGGGGTTTGGAAAATGCCATATGATACATTGAAAAGCAGGGAGACGGGGGTACTTTCTCTTTTGACCTTACCCTGGTAGTCAAAGAGGTCCCGGAGCTCCCTGCCTGGTAGACAGGCAGGGAGCCCATCGGCCGGAGCTTGACCAAGGCTCCGACGGCCACCGTTCATGGTTTCTAACCCTCCACCTATAAACACATTGCCACGGTTGGATCCAGCGTATGTTTGGGGGCTCGGGGTCCGCGGTATCGCCAGTACCGTCACCAAGATTGCTCAAGGTGCCCCGTGCGGGGTGATTGATTGATTGATTGATTGATTGATTGATTGATTGATTGATTGATTGATTATAGGGTTTCACGCCCCGATGGTACGCTCATGACGAGGGGCGGCGTAGTTTATGGCTCCGGATTAATTTGCACCACCTGGGGATCTTTCACGTGCGCCGAAATCTCATACACACGGTAATTCTTGCTCTTCGCTTCCATCAAAAAAGCGGCCTCCGCGACCGGGAATGGAAAACTCCACCATGGGCCTAGCAGCCGAACACCTTAGCCACTGAGCCACAACGGAGGTTTTGTGGGTTTGTACGTAGCGTCTAATTCGTAGTCAATTTGTACCGTATTTTTTACCGTGTTCAAGGTGAGCGGCTTTTATCTAAACACTACATATTGCTAAAACGGAAGACTGGGCGAGTTGGTACTTGTTTATATTAACAGCGCTACCGACACAGACAAAAAGAAGAGGGCACAAACATGGCGCTGACTAACAACTGAGTTTTATTGCTTAGGCCAGTGGTTTTTATACACACATGGGCAAAAACAACAAAAAGGAAAAAAGAGAAGGAAACACTAAATTAACACGTGAACATATGAGAGAGCGCGAGCGTGGCATCATACTGACTTTACGTTTATTCACACGTTAATCTACGTACGGGGCAAGAAGTGCAATCAACACAAAACACACGCCCATTTCGTAATCAGTTTGGAAACAAGACAAAGATTACCAGGGTGGGCTTACTGCGCTAGGAATCTACACTCTTTTTTCGTGAGGGCCATAGCTGGGGTGCTTATGTATTTATCACCTAACTTGTTAATTTCTGTGGCCTCTAAGATTTCTCGCGCGATTTGGCTGGCATGCTCACCTATCACAACGCTCTGGTCCAAAAGGGGCTGGCATTTGCTAACGCAAACGCGACAATGCTGGGCGAGGTGACCACTGAACGTTTTTGAAACATTTTAGTGGTGTTCCCTCAGCCTATCGTTCAGGCATCGGCCAGTTTTGGCCGACGTATTTCTTGCCGCATTCATTCATTCACTAAATTCATTCACGCATTCATTCATTCAATAAATTCATTCATTCGTCCAATAGACCATTATAACTTACGTTCTTAGAAATTAAATTAGCATATGATAACGTAAATAGAGAACTGCTGTGGTGAATGCAGAAACTCCAGGGATAAGTTGACGAGTTATTACAGTTCCTTATCGGCATCAATAGGGTGTCCCAGATATCATGCACCAAGGTTTAAAAAATAGCAGTGTAGTTATTAGAACAAAACCTAGTGGATAATGTTTGCAGTACTATGTTGGCGCGAACCGTGATTATTTATTATAACATTTAACGAATTATTTGCATATAATTATTTAAATTGAAAATTGCTGTCCTAATGACTAAACTGTCAAGGAGGCACTTGTAGGTACCCACGAGGGGCAACTAACTGTGGTATTTTAGGCCACGAACTAATTGCGTACTCAATTATTCTGGCTGATCAAGAAAACCCGCGAAATATAAAAAAATACCAAGTGACAGCACTTCCGCGCGAATCGTCCATAAGTTGACTGAAAGCAACTGCTTTGCGTGTCACCCGCCCGAAGAGACAGTACATGGCCTTGATAATGGCATGCATAGAATGAGTAGAAACAGCAAGTATCGCGGGGCGTGTGATGCAGATGAGGCACAAACTCAATCGTGATTTCTTCTTTCTTTGTGTTGTTTATTATATTCTGGCTTACTCAGAGGCAGCCTGTTTGAGAGCATTGCTTTGCGATGCGCGCGGAGGCGCCATCACATGGTATTTTTCATCTTTTGTTGGGTTTTCTTTATCAGTCAGAATAAATGAGTCCGCAAATCGTTCGTCGCTGAAATTATTGCGGTTTTTTTCTTTTCGTGGGCACCTACAAGTGCCTCATTGACAGCTTAGTGATTAGGACAGTAATTCCGAGTTGGATAATCATTTACAAACAATTATTTTATCTCATTAAGAAAACAATTGTTTTCTCCTTCTCCAGTGTACTGAAAACATCATATGCTAGGTTTTCTTCGAGTAACGCTAAAAATCTTAATTTTTACTTGGGGCATGATAGCTGGGACACCCTGTGTAACAATAATAGAGTGCACCTCACATGGGCAAAGACAGAAATGCGCTCAGCCAGTCAACACCAAACGAAGACTGAAACAGGGATGCCCTATGAGCCCCATACTGTGTATGGTTTACATGGCAGAAATACAAAAGAAACTTGAAGAAAGTCAGGTAGCGAAGTGGTACAACAGCGTATTCCGGGAATGTTATACGCAGGCGACATTGTTCTTTTAGCTGATAACCTGACCGATATGCAACGACTCATCAATATTAGCGGTCGCGAAGCCACTGACCTCGGAATAAATGTTAGCGCGGAAAATCGGGAATAATGGTTTTCAATGACACTAGCGTTGAAGCAGAAGCAGTGTCCATCCAGAATTGCGAAATACCGAGATTGAAGGAATATAAAAATTTGGGAGTGTGGCTAAATGAAGGGGATAAGTACCTAAGAATTCACGAGGCGTAACATAAGGGTAAGGGAAAGCGAAATGCGCCTATAATGACCATAGAGCTCTGGCGGCTATAACAGATATGAAATAGTGAGATGAATGTGGAAAAGAATAATGGTTCCGGGTCTCACATTTACCGATGCAGTGCTCTGCCTAAAATCAGACGTTATAGCTGGCCTTGAGTGAACAAGGGAACTGTAGGCCGTTTGCCCTTATCAGCGCATGAAAAAAGAACTAACGAAGCAGTGCAGGGACATATGGACTCGGCGTCGCTTGATGTTGGAGAAGCGCAGAATAAAATATGCTTTGAGAGGAGGCTGAGAGCAATGGATCAACGTAGGTAGACAGCTAAGGTATTTAGGTACGTATACTTGAAATCGTGTACAGGCAGTGGCTAAGGAGGACTAGAAGGCTAACGATGAAACACAGAAGGAACGGTGGAGAATCCAAAACAGCCAAGTTAACCTAAACAGAGGTAAGGCAGATGGAAACAAACCAATGGAAAAAAAAATGGAAGCTAAAACTTCATTAGAGATGTACAGGGCTGAGAAATCGGACATCACAAAGGAAAATTTCTATGATAATTCTCAGGGCAGTGCTTTGCTTTTTGAGGCTAGAGCAGGTTGCTTGCTAAATAGGAGCTTTGTTAAGAAGTATTCACAAATGACAAGGTATGCCTTGTCTCCAGAAAAGAAACAGAAACTATGCGGCACATAGTGTTAGTATGCGAGGGCATTCATCCAAATCTACATGAGGGAAATATTCAGCTTTCACAAGACTTAGGCTTAAGCTAGCCCAGGGGGAGTTAACTTCAAGGCATTGGAGACGACGAAAAGAAGATTAGCATGCTGGTAGACGAAAAGCAGAGAGGGGAATTTTTGGCTGGTACAGCTACCACTTGTAACAAAAAAAGTATTTTGTGCGTAATAAGTTTATTGTGCCGGTCCTAAGAGCTGCGCTATTATTAAACGAAGAGTGTGAAACATAGCTAAATTTGTTTTTTTGGTAAGATTACACGTCATCACCATGGCACAAATGGTACACCAATAGCAATCGGAGTTCTGGTTTTTATTGATGATGCCCGTAACGACGCGGCATTCGTTCAGCAAGGAACAATACTGTGGCTAACCAGTTACAAAAATTTCCGCACAAGGATCATCGAGGGCTAGGTGCATCTAAAAGCTCATTAGGAGCATTTAGGAATGAGAGGCAACAGAAACGCCTCTATTATACAAGCACAGAGCACTATGGATACATAACAAATATAATTTAGGAAGAGGAATCTGGAAGGGTGTAATGGTACCGGCACTCACTTTTTCAAACACAGTAGTGTGTGTCAAATCAGGGATTCAATCAGGGCTAGAAGAAAATTAAAGGGCTGCAGGTAGTTTGAAATTAGGAGCAAACAGCAAAACAAGAAATGTAGCAGTGCAGTGGGATATGGGATGGGCCTCCTTTGAAGTGAGACAACCACAGAGCAAAATTTGTTTTGCTGTGAGCCACTGGTCGGTCAAAACATCTGTTTTGACCGACCATGGTGGTTCAGTGGCCAAGGCGTAGCCCTGCTGAGCACTAGGACGCGGGTTCGGTACCCGGCCGTGGCGGCCGGTTTTGTGATGGAGGCGAAAAGCCAAAACCTGCGTTCGTTCGAGATTTAGGCGCACGGTAAAGATCCCCAGGCGGTCAAAATTAATCAGGAGCCCTCAACTACGGCGCTCCTCATTGCCTGTGAAGTGTCGCAGCGTTAAAGCCCACAATGAAACAATGAATGAATGAATGAATGAATGAATCAATCAATCAATCAATCAATCAATCAATCAATCAATCAATCAATCAATCAATCAATCAATCAATCAATCAATTATAAACCAATCAATCAATCAATCAACCAACCAATAAATCAATCACTCAATCAAAATACATTTTGAAGAACTACTTATTAATATTGATGAGCGGAGATGGGTGGCCAGATCATGACGATATCCTTACATGGAAAGTACGGGCTCCCACAGGAGGAAAAAAACCAGAAGGCTGAGGACAAAGTACATGAAATCTGGAAGCGCACAGGAAACGACCAAGGGCAATAAAAAGTGAAGTGAAAGAATCAGAGGCAACGGCCTGGGAAAACAGAATGGGTGCAAAGAAGCCCCTAGATATAAACAGAATCGAGAAGCGGCAGATCACAAAGGAAACGTTCTCTGGGAATACCCTTGGCATTAAGGTTAACGGAAAAGTGAAATAGACAGCAGTAGAGGTTAGTAACAGAAGGTTAGAACTTTGGTGGGAAAAGGTAAAGGGAACAATCTATACGAAGACACGCGAACATAGAAGCCGACTAGCACAGTTCTTCTATAAAGGGCCTTCTTTTTTTGTGGCGAGGTGATTGTAGAGTGGCGTTACGATTAAGGTCGCTGGACAACGCCATCCCGTTACAAAGGGGAAGCTACTATGTATCATCATGATCACCACCGCCAGTAAGCACGGCGCAGGCCGCAGGCGATATCCGACTGAATAGCAGGTGTCCGAATCGAGTGAAATGCACCGCTGCAGTAGCATGCAGTGCGGCGGTACAAACGTGCAAGCGTGCTCTATGACCTTGTTTACTGCAGTCGCGCTGCTATAGGGGCGGGTGGCTAATCGGCGTACGAGGCAGCCATGTTTTCGTCCCCTTAGTCGCGAAATAGCTTTTTTGAACATGGTAGCGTGCGTCGGTCCAGCTAAAGGCGGTTTCAACACCAGGAAAACGATACTGCCGCTCTCAGCGGGCGCCGCTCTTTCGTTCCCTCACATGTGGGGACTAACAAAAGCTAAGCCCAACAAAAGGCGCTCGCAGAGACGCCTCTTGTATCGCGGTCAAATCCATCGTAGCGCCGTCCCAGTGCGCTGTGCGTAGAGCAGCAGAAACAGAAGTGGCGCCTAAAAAGGGTGGCTGCGAGCTTTATTAAAGCTGGATAGCAGCTTCAGCGTTCACGCGCTGGAGAGGCCATACGAGGTCTTAAGGGAGCACTGACAGAAAACTTTTGCATCTTGCTTTTTTTTTTTTGCATTAAGTAGTTAATGACCAACTTATCACGTGTGGAAACATAATTTGCTTCAGATTGAGACGGTTGTTTATTTAATGCAATTTCAATGTGGCCATGCGCAGTTTCGGCTTCAGCGGCTGCCGAGAAACGCGACATTTTGCGTAAGAAAGCTGACCACGTGACCGTCGGATGGATAACACAGAGCAGAGCTGCCATAGCCCCGTCGAATACGCGTTTCCGGCAGTTTCTGCTGATGCCCCCATGTACTAATCTCGTGGCCGCCTAATTAAAAAGCGACCGTAGACGTGACGCATTATCTGCGAGTTCAAATTGCTGCCGCGGCTAGGAAACGGCGCGCTATGGTCCAGACGGTGGGGGTGCATAGACGCGCGCTGGGAGCCGCCGGCCGGTCTACCTACAGTTCCACATAAGATGGGTTCAGCTTAGCACTACAGAGGATATTCGATTGCCGCTCTCGTAAGCAGTGCAGGTGGCATTTTTAATGTAACCCGCCATCGTATCATTAACTCCTTTCTTACATGGGCGGCCCGGTTAGGGACTTGGGTCCTATTTCATGCAGCGGTAACAAGCTATCACTCGAGCTACATGCACGCCCTCCGCCACTTTGAGGCCGTGGCCACCGCCTGCGGAGTGACCTTGCGGCTTGCTGAGTATGCTTTTCGTGTCCCCGGCGCGTTTTCGCGTCCAGTGTAATAAACAGAAATGAAAATAGAGTGTCTGGAATTGCTGTATAGCATAGATAGCGGCCAGGTGCACGATGAGCCGACAAAATCACGGCGCATCCGCCGTCAAACCAACGGTTGTTCGTTGTTCTAGAGCAGAAGCTCCTACCTCTGATTTTAGCGGCGAGCCGGCGGAAAACGCCGGCAGTGCGGAAGTAGCTAACACAAACTCGGGACGTGTTTAGATGTTGTTTATTTACAAAATATCCAGGGAAGGTCGATTGCGCGACGCCCTCTGCTGGCTGCTCGGTTGCGTTTCGCACACTTCAAAACTGATTTTAAATATGTTCCAGTCTGTATTTGCCGCTAATATTTTGCAGATGATGTATGTGCGTTCACATCAATCTATCTCCGAAGTTGTGTTCAAAAGTTTGTGTCAGTTCCCCTTTAATCGAAACAGAGCACAAGCTGTCTGTAGCCACTTCAAAAGTGCTGCCACTCCGGTCTCTCCTGCCGCAGCTTTGGAAGGTCGGAGCAGAGGCGAAACTCCTAATTCACCTACCCCCTCTGCAGGAGTGTTGTAAGCTGGGCCAGTTGGTACTTTTCCATGTCGGCTGACAGCGCGAAAACTGGACGAAAACACGAAATGGGGGAGGCGGAAAGCGCTCACTTTCAAATGACTTCATTAAAAAAAAAACAAATATATACTTATGTCGCAACCTCAGAGCATGTGAGAGAAGAAAAGAGAGAGAAAGAAACGCCCTAACTGCGGACACCAGCGGTGCGGATTATAAAATTTACAATTCAACCTATGCCCAGATAAGAAATTTTTTTTTTCATGAAAAAAAACAAACAAAAGGCTGACTGACACAATCTGTCAACCGTTTAATGGTGTGCGCGGCCTCTACCAGCTCCCTGGCAGTCTGGTTCATATGAAAGAACAAAATCGAAGTGTCCACAAAGCGAGGTGCGCAAGCGCACTGCTTGCAATGTGCCGACGAGCGGGAACTTGCAGCCCCTTCGATTGAATTTTAATGTTAGACGCTACTGCATCTCATTCACTCACCTTGTCCCTGCATCCAGCGTTGGCGTTGTTGTCGGCGTCCACCCATCCCCCATTCTCCTCGCCGCGCCAGCTGCGCTCTCCGCCGCTCACCCCTCCTCTCCGATAGCGAACACTCTCTCGCGAGAGCATTGGATTGGATTCGATTGGCTTAACTTGGCTTGGCTTGACTTGGCTTGGCTTGGATTTGGATTGGATTGGATTGGATTAAAGTGGATTATGTTGGATTGTGTTGCGTCATAGCCGCGGCAGACGCACTGGCGCCCACGCGTCCCCTCACCGTTATGCCCGCTATAAAACCCGGTGCCTGCGCCGCTCCGCTCCATCGTTCCAGCGCCGTTCCTCCGCTGTCCAACGCTGCGACGTGAACCCCCTATGCGTCGCATCTACACAGCGGTTCCCGCGAGGGGAGGTGGGAGTTTTTTCCTAATAGCTCGTTAAGGCACCACCCCGTCTACCCTACATAGATACACTAGCAAGGCAGAAGAATGAAATATACGACGGAAGTACGACAAAGAACATAGCTATGAATATGCTTCACCATGCAGCCAAGCGTGGCAGCGCCCTGCTTTTTGTTTACGCGGTGATCGACGTTTGCACATAATCGGCCCAACCTATTGCGCGCAGAAATTAACTCATGTACACCATAGTAAGATGCAAACTTTAGTAGGCCATGAGTGAAGCCGTGTATGTAGAGAAATACATCAATTTTCTTTAGATATTTTTCGGCGGATGAAAGCTCGGTTATACCACCTTTCCTAATGTTCTGAACCAGCTTTTGGCATGCCAAAGAGAGCATGTCCAGCGGAAAGCCAGCGTCTTTAGGTTTCTGCGGCTGACCGGTGTGGCTCTCTTCCATAAAATGACGGAACGACTTAAATACCACCGAAAGAAAGGGGGAAATATTCAGGGCCTTTTCCACTAATCTGGTATACCTTGATCTGCACTTCATAGAATAGGTTTCACCCACCTTGGAACATACATCCAGCAAACATGGTCCGGCAAGAATTCCAGTTTCACATCAAAGAATTGGATACGTTTCCTTCATGTTCTCAGCCGGAGCCATTCCATTCCACTCCACTCCATTCCGCTCCATTCCATTCCGCTCCATTCTCAGCCAAAGCCGAAGCCATTCCGCTCAAAGAGAGTCAAGAATTTAACCGACATAGGGTCACAGACATTCGTATCGAAGATAACAAGGTTAACATTAACGTACTGGTGCACTTTTACTGTCAGGGAATGAAATACTACTTCTAGTGCCCGGTCAACTTTTCTCAAGATGAGGTTACTTAGGACTGGGGCCATACCAGACACTATGCAGATTCCAGCTTTTGGTGTATAACCCTTTTTCGTCTTCTTTATTACATGGCGAAAAAATAGGAGAGGTTGACGCCTTATGGGAGCGCCGGCTACTCCTTCTCGCGTAAGGTACTGTTCTTAAAAGTCAGTTCCTAAGTCTCAAACTCACTTCCCAGTTCGATGAAGGTGAGCACTTCCGAGGAGTTGTTGCAAAGTTCATGGAGTGAAGTAGAGCGCACACAATACACTGCAAACACAAATTTGTCCTCGGTGTCCCTTAATTGAAGTGAATGATTATGCTAGTCACTTGATGTGGGTCAGGGGAAATTCACATAAAACAACAGATAACAAATCACCCAGAAGATTACAAACAAATCACACACTAGAGAAGTGACGTAGACAGTAAAGAATGGAGAGGGAAAAACTGCACAACAACAAACGCAATAAAAAGTAATGTGGCTCGTCAAGCTTGTAGACTCTAAGGGGCATTAATACCGAAGGTAGAGTAACAATTCAAACTAATGAAGTACTAATAAATCGTAATAAAGCGGTCTCTAGAAAACGTTTAGGTGCATAAAACAAACGCCCTCGCTGACTCGGTGTTCGCCATTGTCCGAGAACTTTGGAGTTGTTAAACGGCCGATCGTATAGAGACATGAGCACACTTTTGAAGTGCCTCCTCGCATCGTCATGACGGGGACAATCTAAAATGACATGATGAATTGCTTCATCTAAATCACCACATAAACATCTTTCACTCTGAACTTCACCGATTTTGTGGAGAAAATGCTTTGTGTAAGCAGGGCCAATACGCAGGCGGTGCATTAGCGTCTGTAAGCCTCTGGATGTAGGTGTTGGAATTTGTAATCGCAATAAGGGATCAATCTCGAAGAGCAGGCTGCTTTGTGACCGTTCGTCAAACCATGTGGTATGGCAAAGGCTGTCGAAAGCTCTCGTTAGATTATGTCCCAAGTCTGAAATGTATAAAGGCAATATGTCTGTGGCTGCAAACTGGTGCGCTTGGGGAGATGCCACATCTGCCTCTGCACTGCCGGGAATGAAAAAGTGGCCAGAAATCCACTGAATAACAATATTGTGCACCTCAGAGGCTCTAGTGAATGCTTTCAAAGTTTCATATACTAATGAATATATTGAAAGCATTGCTAGTGTGTTTCATAGATGCTAGTGCTGCTTGAGAGTGATAAAGAATAAACCAACTTTGAGGAACTCCACACTGTAGATAAACCGCAGGGCCAACAGAGCAGCGTAATGTTCTGCCGTAGTTGCGAAAGTGTAATGGGAAAGTTTAATTTTGTGTTCGTAATCCAGGCTCGGTATTACAAATGCAGGCGAAGGGGACGTATATAGGCATAGACACGAAGGTATGTATAAACCTTGTTCTATGTGTTATAAAATTGTTGTAGGAAATAAACAAAGACCCCTCTCGATTGCCACGAAAGCACCGCAGGCGCTTTCTTCAGAGGCCAGGATGTTACGTGGGAAGGTTCGGCGCGCAGGGTCCCCGATAGCCGTTCTCCGCTCCTTTCAACCGTGCGACGTATTTGTGAAGGCCACATGGGTCCGTTAACGTGCCCTGCTAGAGAGGAGATACTCTTACGCCTGATTGGTCCTTGGCCGAGGGGGCGAAGAAAACTGCAGGGGCGCCTGCGCAGAATGGCTCGACAGCGGTTACCTCTCTTCCTCTCACGCTAGGCAGCTCCGCCTTGTGCTTTTGCTGCATCGGCAGTAGGCAGAGACAAACATTCGGGCCGAACCCTCTCTAGTGAATACTCGCGGGTTCGTCGGGCATGCTTTTATTTCCACTCCATGTTTCTGCCAGCCGAAATCCATCTGGAGCGGCCCCTCTCCTGGCAGGCTGCCCGACAGGGCAATCGCAATGCATAGCACGGCTGCCTAAAGGGTCACAAAAGAGCCAGACAGCAGCAAATAAAAGCCCTTGCACTCAATCTGAAAGCTGTTGGAAGGGCACAGCAGTGATTCGTCGTAATGGGCTGTAGCGCCGCTGTCGGCTCATTGCTACCACCCGATGCAATTCACATTTCCCGCCTTCGCAGTGCTCGCGTGCCCCCTTCCTGAAACTGCGTCAGCCGGGGTTCTGTTCTTTTTGTGTTTGCTTTTCCTGCCATACGTGCTGGCGTTGCAGAGCCACTGTTTTTCGCTTACTATCTTAAAAGCCGCCCCAACGAGTGTCCCTAACTTAATGAACGCTGCCGCCTAATTACGCATTTTTTGCCTCAAATGTACCGGCAGTTTCCTTTGCGCTAAACAACGGGGACATTCATCACATGCGCCAGCGGGCCACGAGTTTCGAATGGTTCTGGCAATATAAACCATTCGACCTTCGAAGCCTCCTGGTTAGACCACTACGACAGCCGCCACGACGGAACGCCGTGTGACTCTACTTGGGTCCAGCGAGCGAGTTACGACGACAAGGCGAGCCCCAAAGTGCTTTGCACTTACCAGACGTATATACAGTAATCCCTCGCAATAACAAAATTTTTTTGGTTTAAATATCGCTTTATTCGAACTTTTTGTTGTCCTAACCCAAACGCATGCATTTCGTGCCGCATTACTCGAAGCGCACGAAGAGCTGGACCCGCTTTGAGCGAACTGGCGAGCGGAGGTGTCGACAATCAACGGCGACCCAGCTGTGAGCCAGGCGGTCATATGGCAAGTTAACAAGCTGGCGTTTCTTCGGCGATTTCCTCAAGCCAGTCATGCTCGATTTACGCCACTCGAATCATAACAAACAGTTAAAATGCGTGGTAGGGTGATTGAATTTTGTTCCTAGACATTGGTCAATGGCGTGGACGCGACTGGGCGCGAACACTGACACTCAAAGCGTAGAATTAGATGTGTCGTTGAGAGCGGGGCGCCCAATACCTCATGTTTTCCTAACGTCATTATGCACAGCTCAAGAAATAATTGCCCAGGAATTATGCAAAGCTCCTAGTGCAAAACCGGTCAGTGTTTATGATGACACTGTGTACCCAGAATGAGCGGGTAATTGTTTTAGATGCAAAGTATGTCTTGCTCAGGGCTATGTCCGGCGTCCGTCCGCTGTCCGCACTTGCTCCCCTACACTATAAAAAAAGAAATAGTTAGCGGCGCCGGGTTTCGATCCCAAGACTCTCTGGCCGCAACGGCAGGTACGCGGTCCTCTTCCCACTACGCTAGAAAACTCGTACAGTTGAAGTGCTACGCACGCGCCTTATGTCCTTGACTCATTCAAGCGACGTCAAGAAGCTACTGATACAACGAAGGCAAGCGAAGCTGAACGTCAACGGAAACGACGAACTGAAAACTTTATTGGAGGATGTTGAATTTCCCGTGGGAAAGCTGTGGCGGGAATGGCCACGCGCCTTGCAGCTCAACCAGCCCCGTCCGCAGCACCTCTGATAATGATTGTGGCAGGATACCCCTAGGGATTGGCCAACCAAATAATCCATCGCGAGATAGCTTCGCGTTTAACCACCGTCGTCATCTTCCCGTAGGGAAACCGCCGAAGAAGATGAAGGAGAAGACATAGCTACGAAGAGGGGGGCGTGTACATTGCTCTTAGCCGGTGCACCAATGTCAACAATCTTTACCTCACCAACGCTGACGGAGACTACCGATTCTACCACAGAGATTACAACATCGACAAGAACATGATGGACGAGTTTCGGCGCCTCGAGAACCACCGCTTAGTCACCGTAACTCAACAGTACTTGGGTGCCTTTGCCCCCGGTGTGGACCCGGACGCGGAATTCCCTCTGGCGCTTGTAAACACCCGATCACTCAACATAACGGCAACACAATGAAACCGCACGGAACCGCCACGATGCTTCGCATCCTCATTAGAGTTCCCCACGGGAAGATGGTGCAATTTTTTTAGCTTAACAAACACAACTTCAGATTGAGATGGACGTGGCCACTGCCTTGCCCTCCTTATTCGCTCTTAAGCCTGCGAGGCGTTCGCACGCCAGTCACTGATTCGTCAAATTGGAGCGGTAGTTGCTCGCGCCCGGCGAGAACATTAAACAGCTAGAGCTCACTGCCTTTTTGCACCTGAATAAGGGTTTGCTTCCCTGAATACATTGTGGTTTCAATCAATGTACTTGTGGCGCAATTAAAGGC
Organism: Haemaphysalis longicornis; assembly: GCF_048455015.1. NCBI lineage: Eukaryota > Metazoa > Arthropoda > Arachnida > Ixodida > Ixodidae > Haemaphysalis > Haemaphysalis longicornis. The sequence goes on along the minus strand of NW_027526233.1, from coordinate 76,937,758 downwards.
GAAGGGCTTTAGTTTTCTCAAGTTGTCCCTTATATCAAAATACCGCTTATAACAAAATTTTTCGCCGTCCAGCTGACTTCATTATAACGAGGGATTAGTGTATATCTAGACCAAGCACCTCCTTGTCCCTGACTTCTGACAAGCTGCTCTGTTTTTCCCGCCGCACTATCACATCTGGTTCATGAGGCGCGCTCCTAATGGTGATACTTCTGTTACGAGCGCGACAGCCGCCAATATTCGGTTGTTAGTGAGCTTGAAGGAGCCGCGTTAGGGGACAAAGATAGTACTGCGTATTTCTGTGTACCGCTACGTATACGGCTCTCATAACATTTTCAAAAACGCCGCGAGCATGTTGCCGGAAGCCTATGCTGTATTCGGGTGGTCATTATAGAGCGCTCTGGAGCACCCCGGAAGGCGACTCCGTGTTCGGGTGGTCGAAATCAAGCACTCGACGTATGTTCGGTTTGGTCGTCTCAGAGCGTCGCCCTCCACTCCGAGCGCCTCCGACGGCACTGACTCCGAAGTGGGAGCGCCGCCGAAATCTGGAGGTGATTGCCTCGCGTGACCGCGGCCACCACACTCTAAACTTTTTTCCTCCCATATACTCCCTAGAGGTTCTTTTTCGCCTGTCCTCTAGTGGTCCTCCTTGTAGGAGTTTTTTTACTACATGGAACAGGGAGGTTTTGTTTACCTCCTTAAAACAGGGTGTTTTTAGGTTATAGAAAGGAGGTATTTAGGGAGTGTTAAGAAATGTTCGGGAGAATTTAAGGAGGTCAAAATGGAGTATTCTTTACTTCCTGAAGGGCGTTTTCGAGTGATGTTTATGGAATTTTTAGGCGGTTGAAAAGGAGCCTATTATGGCTCCCTTTGGAAGTACATATGTTAGTTTAGGGGCGTTTTTAGGAGGTTCAAGGGAAGCATTTATTTCTTTTGAATGTAGTTTGACGAAAGCTTGGGGAGTTTTGTAGGCCTTCCGAAAGGAGGTTTTCAAGGCCACAAGGGAGAATTTCTAGTTCCCTGCGGGAGTACTGATTTCACACGGTTTTTCTCGATTTCAGGTTTATTTCAAATGAACTTTCGCAGGCAAGTTTACATGGTACATGGTGTACACAAGGAGGTTTCGAAATAAATACTTATGGCGACCTCATATTGGAAATCACAAATGGTACATTGCTAAATAACACGCTAGTTAAGAATTGAAGACCGCAATACGATGCTAGTTGAACAAATTGTAGAAACAATATTACTACAAGAACTGGAAATACGTGAAAAACAAAGATAGGCATAGACACAACCGCATGGTAAGTGAAATCATTATAGAATACTATCGGATCGATAACGCGTCAGTACTTATCAGAACTTATCAGTACGCATCAGCGCTCAGTACACAGTGAAAAAAATGGTTGCAGTGGTTTACAACAACAACAAAAAAATTCAGTGGGTGGTGAAATGAGCGAGAGCTGTGTGCTAGTTGAACAAATTGTAGAAACAATAATATTACAAGAACTGGAAATACTTGAAAAACAGATAGGCACAAACACAACCGCATGGTAAGTGAAATCATTATATAATACTAGAGGATCGAGAACGCGTCAGTATTTATCAGAACTTATCAGTACGCATTAGTACTAAGTACACAAAGTGAAGAAAAAATGGTTGCAGTGGTTTACAACAACAAAACAATTTTTCCATTTGTGGTGAAATGAGCGAGAGCTGTGCAACGATTTCATATTGAAAGGTAACAAGCATTTTGTAGGTGGTAAAGGCACAAGAGATAAATGATGTAGGAGACAGACTGCAGTGAGATGGCTATGGATAAATGAGTAATATAAAGAACGAAAAATATGCTGCGGAAAATACCAGTGCGTTTTGATAAAGACAAAAATGCGCCAAGAAAAGTGACCGAGTCTGACGGGTTAATTGCAATGATATAGAACAGAATGGGTGGTATCGCGACAGCTTCTTTAGAGTGAGAACAAAAAGCCATGAAATTCGTGTTTTTCGGATCATTTTTAGTTGATTCATTTCGCACAAGTTGCCAATATTATTTAGATAATTGTTTCAAGGTAAATTAGTCTGTTAATATTATTGCTTCACTGAACGATAGCTGTGTTATCAGCATACAGAACGGCCCATCAAATATCCCCTTTTCAGTAAAAAAAGAAAAAAGAAAAAGTCAGAAATATAATACGGAATTATTTTTGACTACTATCCAATGATTACAGGATTGAAAACAAATATTAGTGAGCGATATTGATGCGATAAAAGTTAATTAGTTCTAAATCCTTCACACGTGGTTTGGTGCTGGCAAGGTCCAAAAAGGCATGTTCCACAAACGTTAGAGCTCTGTGTGCCTTCTTGGGATATTGAATGTTGAAAATCCAGAACGATGCAAACAGACTACACAGTCCTCCCAGGAAAGATGATGCAGTCAAGACACGCTGGCCATCGATGTGGAGGCTAACTTCCCCGTTCACGGAATGCAGGCAGGGAGTCAGAGGAACATCTGCCTGAAAAAGCAAAAAAGAAAAAAAAATGTCCCACACGTAAAATTCAAAACAGACACTATGGTTAAATGAACTTAATAATTCCGTACAGTAAAATTTTAAGGCCAGGTTCCCTGCGAATTCCAGTACCTAAATTAGGAATGCAAAGGCTTCATAAAACCAAGTGCCAGTACATTAACCGTTGTGGCTTTGGCAGCAATAAAAAAGATATTACTTCCGCACAATATACTAGAGCACAACTTTAAATGACAGTGAAGATAAAATGCAAGTCTCTTTAGGTTGATAGATTAGTTTTTGTTTTTGACTGAAAAACACTTTGGTATTGCATGATTTTGTTAACTGCTGTCTCTTGCTTTAAGATGCCAGCTTGCATCTATTCAAGTGAGTGTGCACACAGTTAAAGATGCAAACCCTTACACTGCCTCTCCCCTACCATGGTGGCTCACTTTCATAGAAAAAGTGCAGCTTTTTCGACCTGGACGGCTGTTCCAAGACGTGGCAATACTCACTTCTGCTGGAGGGGCCAACTTGGTTTCCGAATGCAGCCTTGCCTTGTACAGCACAGCCTATCCTGCCTTAAGATCTATGAAGTCATTCAACTCGATCATGTATCAGGATCTGCAGAAGAAAATCGTGTCAGCAAATAATGAATTAATGCCGGACAGGCACCCACTGTTTCAGTTATACTTGCAGATATCTCCACCTATTTCCCTCCTGGTGTTACATCCAAAGCTAATTTGTTACGGCTTGTCTCATCAAGTATGGTCATCTGTCTTAACACAGCTAGTCTTACAGGAAAGTCCTTCACTGGGTCAGAAAACACTCTTTTTTTACAGTAGTGATAAACTAGGCGACTCAGTAATCCGTATTCTGACAACTTAATATTCTGTGTCACCGAGCTGACAAGCATGATTGATGCATAAGATCATTGTAGCCGCAACCGTTACTACAGCCTTGTTAGCTAACGTAAACCTCGTTCATGGCACCAAATTACTTGTGATTGCATGGCAACAAAAAAAACAGCTGAAATGGAAACGCAATTCTCGGAAACTTACCAACGCTGCATGCCACACACACCTGCCTTAGTTAATTTATCGTGATTGTAGAAGTTTCCGTCACGCAAAACCACAGTGCACTTTTTGGAGCTGCAAGCTCCGTGTCAAAATCGAGTGTCAGATGAATCGAGTAATTTTGTGTATGGTCTTACTATTGATTAGGAAAAGTTATTACCAACAATAGAAGCGTGTGTGCATTGTTCTTCTAAAAAATGATATCCTTTTTTATGCCCGGCAGACTTGTGTCATGCTACGGCAAACTCGGTTCTCTTCCGCATAAGGGCATGAATTTGTGTTTTTAATTACGTGGCTTTAGCTGGCGACTGACGGGCCCCGATTGTATACAGACCCCTCATTATCATCCGAAAGGGAATAAAAACATTTCGGTTTCGAACCACGTCGCCTTCGTGGTCCACACTATATGCATTTAATCGTTCGATAGGCTCATAGCATCTTTTACGCATGTCACCGTTTCCTTAATAGGGTACGCTGTTAGATGTGAAGAGTCGACTCAAGCGAGCAAACAACCCCACCGAATCTACAGGGCACAGTTTTCGAAGGGGGTGGCCGTCTGATCTGCGGCTTTCGCCGACCAGAGCGCTAAGAATGAGTCAGAGCCTTGAACGAAAACACCACAAAAGACTTATATTTGGACAGGCAAGCCATCAGGAGCGTTAACAAATAGATATTACAAAGTAGAGCAGTTAACTAAAAAGAACACGAGCAGTTCGATGCATATGAGAGACAGAGTCCCACAATATTCACCGACCGGGACCGACGATGCACCGCTGTCGGAGGCGATTCGGCTACCTGAGTAACCGTCACGTTGCTTTGAAATGACTCCGCGTGCGACAAACGATTTCATCTCGAATGCCCTGTTACAAACCGGCCTACAAAAGAATGCGAATGCATACCCCAAAAGCCACAAACAAGTACAATAAAACGAGTGTGCGCTTTTTTCTTTGCCCGTGCGTGTACGTGCTGTGCGGGGCACGGGTACTTCTCAGTTAACCCTATCCAAACGTTTGACAAACGGATCGACTGATAACAGACCACTTACCAGCGAGCTGTCCACAGCTGTCGCCGTATCCAAGTGCTGTTAGCGGCTGTTCCTCGTGTGACAGGGGCACATAAAAATCTTTCCACCAAATGGCACTACTAGTCCTTCTCAAATAAGAAAAAACGATGGCCCAAGGCGAGGCTTGAAGCTCCGGCCGCACCGAGTCACCGGCCACGCTGCGTTGATAGCACGGAGGTTGTTTACATCCGGGCAGCAAGTCGTGCCGCCAGGGCAAGTTGAGTCGCTGCAGTCGGGTGCGTTGGCGCGCTGGCACGAGAATTTTAATCGTCTATATATGCGCAAGCAAGCGAAGCAGATGAGAATTGCAATTGTGTGCAACGGCGAGAACTGTCTCTTTGTTATCACCAGAGTTTGACAACACCTATCGCCAAAATAAACAGATTGAAACAACACCGCCGCGCTGTCTGCATGTGATCGCGCTGGCTGAAGCATCTATACGGGTATACGTACGGTATGGGGTTTGTAGCTGCATGCGACCGTCGCGTCCTGCTTACTCGTTCTAATTAGCATTAGGCCACGGTTGAAGTGCTGATACACGGAAACGACAGAAGACTAACATGGCGACTGTTCGCTTGCGATGATTATCCCAGATTGGGAGTTTATTTTGGATGTGGTACTATTGAAGGAACCGAACGCCATCTCAGAAATGTTGTTAAGTGGTTCTAAATCCTCCCTTTTGCTACACGGATGGGCAACGGTACTACCATGGAGGTTCGTCCACATTTTTAGACCATGCCTAGGGAGTACATTTTTTGCTATATGTACTTATCTGGGCACATTACTTGATTAAAACTCCATTTCCGGCTAGTTTGCGTTTACAGTGCACGGCTCACCCCGCTCGTTCATACTCGCCTTCTTAGTCGGTGGCGTTCGCTATGGCCTAGCCAGCGGATTGTTGTCGGGGTATCTTACGTTTTTGCTTCTCCGGCTATTACTGAAGGCATCTCCGCATCATGTCGAAACGGAGACGCCTGTGGAGTGTAGGGGAACCGTCTCCGCTGCTTCTGCAGCTCGAAATCGACGCCGAGGAAGACAGCAGCTGAGACGACGACGACTCGCACGTTTACGCGACAAAGTTCCCCTAACTGTTTGCCGCACTGTTTCATGTGTTCAAAGTGAAGGAATACTTTCGCAAGGTTGTGCATCCGTATTCTGAAGAGCAGGTAAGCTTAGAACCAAATTATTGTGTCGAGGTCTAACGCTCGTTTCAATTTCGCAGGAATTTCCGCCTGCCTCGGAGAGCGACCTTATCAGGCAATTCGAGAACTCTCATTTCTTTCCCTTCGAACGGCACCACGGCGGCGCTCCCGCGAAGATGCCGGAAGGACACATTATTTTCTTTCTCTGGTAAGCCAGCTATATCTCGCCTCTTACAAAGCTGGTGGCACAGTGTGGTGCTTCGTCTTTGCGCATTTCCTATGGGTGTTAGAGTCACCCGGTCGTTAGTGTTTAGTAGCCTTGGTAATATTAATCAAACGTGGAATATTTTTGTGTGTGCACTAGAGCGCTAAGATGAAAACTCGCAGGGAAAACACTGACTCCCAACTGTTTATTACCTATCTTCTTAGCATACCCAGCGTAGATAAAAATATACCGAAATTTAAAACACCAGTTGGATGCTACAACTCCTTTGCCGTAGTTTATTAATATTTCAGGTTCTTAAAATGGGTTTTGTTGGGGAGAGTATAAACAATCGGAAAGTCACCTCTTCATCTGTTTGTTTTCAAGATTGTGGTGCTGTGTGGCTTGTTTGGCAGGCTTGTGGTTCATTGCACAAAAATACCTGCTTTTGATATTTTCGTAATAAGGACTTCCTGTTTTCTCTGATGCTGTTTACCTACTTGAAATGTTTTGTAAGCAGACGTAAAGCAGCCAAAATCACTCGTACCTTGCAGTTGCCTTTCATTTTAAAGGGAATTGTGGCTTGTAAGCAGAGTGTGAGTCTAGCTGCAACTCTATGCCCTAAAGCAGTAAGCGTAAAACTCTAGAAAACATTCTTCTCAGTGTAGTAAGTGCTCTCTGTTTTCAAATTGTTCAGGTAAAATGTTTTGATGCGTACAGGGTTTTTTTTGTTCAGCTTTCGCAAATGACTTGCACTTCATTACAGAGGTGCTGCGTTTCTCCCTAGTCGCCCTTTGTGTTTAGTGGTACAAGCTTAGTGAGCCTTGTATTTTACGTCAACGTCGGCATTGCGAGAACGTGCAAAATTTGTTACTTACGTTGGCAGCAAACTGGTTACGGAGGTTAGACTCCTTTCAGATACCGTTGTCGTGAGCGCTGACCCGCCACCGCGCAACGACGTTTGTGATCTTCTCGTCTGCGTCGCAGACCAGCTGAAACAAAAAATCGTCTGTGATGTATTGCGCTTAAGCCTAACTAAGTAGGTTCGGTCACCTGAACGTTCAAGAAGTGGAAGTTCTGGCGGCAGATGTAGAGGGTCTGTGTCTCCTCCAGGGTTCTTTATAGGTATGTGTGTGCCGTCGATAGCGTCGACGACACCGGGGAAACCGAACATCTCGAAGAACACTCTGGCGGTCTCTCTCTCTTTTTGCCGGCTCTTCGGGAAATTGACGAATTGCGTTCGCCGCTCGCACAGCGCCTGCGAAACTTTCCGCACGATTCTTGACTGTGCCGGCTGGCTTATGCCGTGAATGTCCACACTTCGTCTTGGTAACTGCCCTTTGCAAAGTAGCGCAGCGCACAGAGCACTTGTAGAAGGGGCGGTACGGCGTAACAGGTCACTGTTTTCGGTTCTAGGCTTCCGCTTAGAAAGTGCGTCAAGAGCACGACAGTCCGCTTAAGCAGACGGTAGCGGCGTCAAATGCTTCCTCGCTCCACGTTTCGGGCGGGTTGAGGCGATCCTGCAAGAGTCGCGGCGCCGTTGAATGAGGGAATTCATCGCAAAATTTATTAAACTGGTGCAGCTCATTCAGCTGGCGTAGGTAGGCCATATTTAGTCACTGCCAAAACAAGCCCCGAGCACGACTAAAATTTTCCTAGTCGCGCGCTAGTTAGTCACGGCTACTAGACCCTAATCACGACCTCTGAATACAACCAGCGCTAGTAGAGGCTACTAAACGGGTCACGTGTATTATTTAGTCAGTGTCGTAGAATAGTCGGCCGCTAGTCACGAGACGTGAATACGGGCATTACCTCCAGGATCTAACATATCTACTAAATCATAACCGCGCCTTCTGATATTCAGAGAATTCTGCACAAGCTCGCACGTTTTAATATGCACTAATACCAAAGTTTACACAAACAAGTAAACAAACAAGCTGAAAAAAAAATACTTCTTCTGGAAAATAAAATTTACAACAAACATTTTACAACATTGTAAAAAGAAATATTTAATTTAAAAATTTTTTCTTGTACAAAAAATTAGTAGTGCGCCCACTTCACATGATTTTTGAAACAAAACAGTTTTGCACACGCATTTTTTGTTTCATCTTTGTTATGTCTCTGGATATTTAGAAAGTGGTTTACGTGCCTGCAGAACATTCCCTTATCAATGCCCAATAAATGTTTTGTTTGTACGCTGGGGGATTTTCTTGAGACAAAAATCGTCCGCTAGGCGTGTGCGCCCACAACGTGACTATTGTCACCCGTGTCCAAAAGGAACAAGTGCAGATTTTCTCGCAGACCGAATAAATGTCATTGCCGCCACCGGTTTCCTTTAAAAGTATTATTCGCAATCAAAACAGACCGATTTCATTAAAGAGTAAGCAATGCACGCATTGTGACACTGAAGTAGCCGAGCATGTGTTCAACTAATATACGCATTCGGTACCGGGTACTCCGTATTAGAACAGAGGATCTCTGATATTTGAAATGCTTTATCTGGTTATATCACAGTTACATGTAGTGCCGCAGTTTTGGAACAGACTTTTTCTTCTGTAACTTTCAATCTGCGATTCTTTATTTACAAAACGAAGTCTGCTCCCTGGTTCGTAATATTCCCATATCTTGTTTTCTTTGGAAAATGCTGTACAAATACATGTCAATATTCTTATCCTTATCCTTGTTATCACTAGCGCCTATTTTATAAAGCGGAAACCGAGGATTTCGTTTACATTCCGCATTCAGGAATACTGGGAATATCCACAAGAGTTAAATTGGCGGAGTACCATACAAAAAATATATCAACGCCACAGAGTAGACACACCATAATTAATATCGCCGTGGAGATGGTGAAAAAATGGGCAAATGTTTTCTAGGCTCCCTTGGCGAACCACTGCTTCGGTGGGGTATTTGAATTTAGAAAGTTACCCTGTTGCGTAATTGTCGAGTGCCAACTTTTTCCCACCAAATAAACACAAATTCCACACGACGGTCACTTCTTTCTTTTAGAGCGCAGCTTCTAAGCACCCGGTTTATCGCTCTCCGGCGTCCCTCGCCGTAGGCCTTGTTTTAGCCAGAGAAAGAGGACCACACCGAAGGTAGCGGGAGGTGTAAAGTGAGGGATGAAAGAATCGCGAAGTGGGAGGAGGATGGCCGTTTTCCTAATGTGATGCGCGAAACGGCTTCCCCGGAGGCCACCCGCTAAGCAATAATAATAGACTAGCAGGCGCCTTCCTGCGTTTACCGATGACACGATCATTTCCTCTGAAGAAGCATCATTTCCCCTGCCCCACAGCCAAACGGGCTGTCCGAGCAGGAGTTCAGCGCCGCTGACGCCACCCTCCAGATGTGCGCGCCGTCGCAGCTGCACTTATGCGCCGCTCCAGGAAGACTGCAGTTTGCGTTACGTTGAAATTCTGATTGATCGTAGGGTTTACGCGCACACTCAACGCAGGCGATGAGGCGTTCCGTAGTGAGTCACTCCCAATTAATTTTCAACACCTGGTGCTCTTTAACGTGCGCCGAAAGGTCGTACACACGGGCGTTTTTTTGCTTTTCGCCTTCATCAAAGAAGCGGCCGCTGCAGCCCCACACCGAACGCGCATTTTCGTACTCAGCAGCACAACGTCTTAACCACTGAGCTACCGCGGCGGGTGTTACGCTCACATTTTGCATTATGGAAAATCACAATCGTCGGCCATTATTATGAAAACCAGGGAGAGGTATATTTACACAATGGCTAATTTATGAAAAATTGTTTTGGAGGTATATCGAACAGCCCACAAAAGAAGAAGCGTTGCGATAAAGCAAGCTTCGTCCTGGCATCGTTCGACAGTAAACGGCGCAATTAGGAAAGCGGACGTCGAGCATCGCGAGTGATTAAAGGAGTACAGCAGTGCTGAGGATGCGCTGATCAAGGAGAAGAGCTCGGAGAAAGAAATATTCAGCGAATTCCGGAACAACCTAACAGCATGGACCAAGGTGCCCTGGTTGCAACTGCCGCAAGTGCCGTATAGGTTACCCATAGAGGTTTTTATGTCGGCACCAGCAGACTGCATGATCCTATAAATGGCAAGCGAGCTGAAACCTGCTGCTGTGGCCCAAATCGCTATGGCGTTGTGCTGCTGAGCACAAAGACGCGGATTCGACTCCCGGAATCGGCGGTCGCTCTTTCTGATGGAGGCGAGAAGCAAAAACGCCCGTGTGTACAAGATTTCGGCCCACGTTAAAGATCCCCAGGTGATCAAAATTAATCCAGAGCCCTGCACTACGGGGCGCCTCATCGCCAGCGTTGCGTTGGCGCGTTAATCACAACAGTCAAGCAAGCGAGCAGAAGGGGTTTCTGAGAACCCTTTTCAAGGGGTGGTATGGTCGTGGCAGGAGGCTCGCATATATCAGCAGAAAGTTTGAGAACATATCAACAGAAAGTCGTACTACGGTTACGCCTTCACATTCTACGATTTTTTTAATCACTAACCGAGTTTTTTAGAAATACGTCATTGTATCGATGGCAAGTATGTTAGCTCCCCCTGGGGCCAATTCCATCAGCCAACTCTCAAGATTCATTGCAGACAAGGGTGGTGGTAATATTGGACAGCTTGATGTTCGTAATAAACTGTATTGGAGGACACTAGAAGAGACTCTGGAAGGGGCTGGCAGGCACGCTGCGCCGTGATGGCAGAATTTGAGGTGATGGTAAGCTATTTGCTACTATATTAATGATGGAGGAGGAATAAACTTTTATTGAATCCCAATCTGACTCCGAGTGTGGAGGCAGACCAGTGAAAGGACGCCCTAATAAATTGGTGACGGAAAGATGTTTTTGGAATTAATGATGGCAGCAACCCCAAAATTGATTCAATAGGACAGCGCTTGGAAAAACAGAAACACAGCGGTGGCATCGAACATTTCGAGAAACAAAAGAAAATTAGAAAAAAAAACTTCCTTGTTTAAATCTGTGGGCGAAAACTTGGCCTTCTCCGTATAAGCTACTTTGCCTAGCACATCTTGTTTTTAGGCCGGAAATTTTGAAGATTGTACCTAAATGTATGCCCATAATTCGCCGTTTCATTGGTGTGGAGGGAGTAGTGCCGAGCCCCTCGCTCACAAAACATTGGCCACTTTTTTTACTCTAGAGGGTCGAAGCTACCATCATTTACGCTTTGCTTCTATGCCCCCCGTCTTAGCCCATGGAAAAGACCATCCATGGCCTGATTTATATAAGTGCGCAGCAAAGACTACGGTCCTCCCTGTTGATCATCCCTACTTATAATCAGCGGCCTTTAGCCCAATTCAACCACAGTATGATTACACAATGGAATTGTCATGCTAGTGGCGCGTGTCATTTCATTCGCAGATACGTTGGCTTTCGTCATAGAGAACGGGGATGTTCAATATTTCCTTGAGTTGGAGATGGCTAGTACCTACATCGCTTATATGGCTTACGATGGGGCTGGTTTTGGAGATAGGTGCACGAACGACAAGCAGCATGACTGACCCAATGGCTGACATGCAAAAAACTCTAAACTTTACGGAAAATATTTGTTTATTTGTAGAAAACCCGATTTGGTGCCCTGGAACAAAACCATCCGTTGGCTGCAGCTGTGCGTGTGCGACGGTAGGCCAGTGTTCATGCACTGGGTTTTTGATTTAAATGTTAGCACTTCAATCATTGCTGGGCCGGTGATATCCTTTTTGAGCAGTGACGGTATAATTTTTATATTGAACCTGTAAATGTGCCTGTTCTTTGGTTTTGTTTTCAGCCACAGCTGATTTCCTAATAGACATACCAGAATTTTTTTCCACAACTTCATCAGGCACAAAGTACCACAATGAACTCTCGACTTCTTGGAGGGCATGGAACTGGTTCCTTGTGTTTATAATCCTTTGTGCGTCTATGTTCAAGCCAGAATTTCTTTACTGGCATTGTTTTCACTTGGCATCTAGTTGTATGAACTTCGGGTCCAAACAGAGGCATAGCCAACACGGAAACCCGGGCACCATGCAGATTCCACTGATTCTTCCTCCACGATCGCCATGGCCATCGCCTCCACTATGGCTGCCTGGCGAGGGCCGCGCCCTTGTCGGCAGGCTTTGTTTTAGTTGCTTTGAAGACTATGGATCATCGTGTCGATGACGAGGTACCGCTTGTGTGTTAACGTAAGTGAAGAGACAACATTGGGTACAAGACTTGTGTATCCTACTGGTGAGAGCTGTTCGGCGTTAGAGATCTGCCTTGCCACTTAGCCCTAATGTTTTGTGGCGGCGACTGATTGTAGTGACCATCACGAAGATCTATAAGAGCGTCCTTCAGCCCCGGCAATTCCGTTTAAGAGCTGCATCGGTGTTCGTGCCGTTTCTAGGCGTTTTGTTGCATGAAATGGTACCATGCTACTACGGCGGCTAGGCGGTTTCTGGCTCAGAATTCAAGAAATTAACAAATTGTACTTCGCATTCTTTGTCGGACATGGAGCGGGGGGGGGGGGCTACGCTTTGGGTTGCTTTCAGGAGACGACCAAAACACACTAACCTACACTTCTGGTACTCGTATTTTTAAAAGCGGTCACTCGGGTGTTAGCACAGCTACAAAGAATGCTGTCGGCGTTCCGATTGAGAGTAGCATTGCTGAAACTGACGACACACTTGCACACCCGCACTGGCAGTGAATGTTTGAGCGGCGCTGACTACATGTGCGTGTCTACCAGAAGCACAAAAAATTACATTCAAATAGAGTTTCCTACGACGTCGAAACTACACGCGCATCGTGCATCTGGTAAGGCGGACTAAGCAGCGCTCGCTGCTCATCGTGAGCGTTCAACCACTGCAAACGTTCATTACCGATTCCGAAAATGCCGGGCAAGGCGTGTAGCAGTCATATTTTGCGTTCGGCCCTTATTAGGCGGGTGCGTCAACCACACACGAAAGCAAGAACTTCCAAAATTGTAAGCGTCAACTGGTTCTTTGAGGAAATTATGGCTAGCTATTCACAATTTAGAGCCGAAGGTCTCTTTCTAGTTGCTCGTGGACAGCCTTTCACAGCAAAGAATACACCGGTGGTCAAGAACACCCCTTGCGATAAACAAGGCGAGAGAGTAGACTGTTAAAGAAGAGGTGGTAGAATTGCCTTTCTCCTCATCTGCAGTTGTGATGCCTACTGGAATGTTTTCTTTTTTAGAACAGGATATACTCTTTCTCGTCACAAATATTATTTAAGCACTGCCTATGTCCTCCTGAATTATCGCCATGTTTCAGTCATTGCGGCCAATACCCACGTGTCTCTAATTTTTGAATATAGTTCGAATGGGTTTGATGAGTGTGAATGTGACTACAACCTTACATTTGCTGCGCTCTCCTTCCCTTAGACACCAGGGTCACCATTGAGGACCAAATAGACCCATGTTTTAAAGTACAAAAAGTGATCGATATGATATTGCCAGTACCTTTTGAAAACAAGCGCGCACTCATCTTAGCACCACAAGTGAAAGTGAAGCACTTCATGTGAAAGTGAATTTAACCTGGATTAGACCGCAATCGCCTCAAAAAGCCTTCAGAACCAAAAGATTGTTTCACTTTTATTTTTGATGAGAAGTTCATCACATTGTCCAGGAGCCTCCTTGAGCATAATCGTTAGGGGAAACGTGTTACACAAATTAATTCTGTGCATTGTCACAGGATATTTCAGGCGATAAGTTACCATAGTAGAAAGGAGCAAGCCTGTCTGGGCAGCTTTCCATGTCTTATCCTTACTCCCACGAAAGAGTGATTGCATTGGACCTTGTTGTGCTGTTGAGGGAGCATTGCATCGTAATATTTTTGTACCTGAAGTCGGTACAATGTTGCACCTGCCTGCCGCGAAGTTTTTTTCTTACAAGCTAGCACTTTAGGTTCATTTAAATGATGCACAACTTCCCCGTTAGCTAAAGTGGCTATTTGGACGTTGTAAACATCAGAAAGAAAGAGAGTGCAGTTGCCACAAAGGACAAGACACCAGGCAATAATAATGATATTGACCTTCCTTCCAGCTGCATGTTTTTTAGGCGATGTTTCCCTTTCTACCAGCCAAGGGCTCGGTCGCGATCGTTGGCGTCAGGAGAAAATTCCCGCGAACAAATAAAACAAACTGGCACTACCAGGAATCTAACCTGGAACGGAACGAACAGAGAAACGGAGCGAGAGCCTGTTGCATTACCAATTGAGCTAAGAGGACACGCGGAGACGAGGGAGACAGACGCTGTGCTTACCGAGCACAGCTGCGGTTTTGATGATGGTTGGATGTTTATGGCGCAAGGCCAACTGGGGCAAAGAGCGCCAAAACAATAGACCTATATGAGAGGCGAAACCTTACACACTAAGTAAAGTCAGCAAAAAAAAAAGTGAAATTACAAAACGACAATGAGCATGGCTGGTGTATGGGGCCAGATTTCATGATGCGTGATAGGAAATGAGGTTTAAAAACTTGACCTCTAACAAATACTCAAACACACGTTTCACAGAAACAATGGCATCGTCACCTACAAAAAACGATGGATGTAGGGGATTATGTTGTCTGTAGAGTTCTCTGAAGTGTTTGTGTCGTGTTGTGTGAAGAGCCCTGCATGTGATTAGTATGTGCACTACGGATATGGCCTCTCCGCACCTGCTGCACTGGGGTCTAGAAGATGCCGTCAGCAGATACGAGTGTGTCGCATGGGTGTGCCCTATCCGTAGCCTACCCAAAGCGACTTCCGTGTGTCTGTTGTGCGAGTCAGCTGTGTACCGTCCCAAGTGCGGCTTTATTACATGTAGTTTGTTTTCTGTCTTTTCGTCCCAGTGTGTTTGCCATGTTCTGCGCAGGTGTTGTCTTATGTGTGGCTTGAGGTCTGTGTAGGGTACCGTTGTAATGTCCACAGTGTTCCTGAGTGCAGCAGCACCGGCCCTCTCGTCTGCCAACTCGTTCCCAGACATCCCTGCGTGTCTTGGGACCCAGCAGAGGACCAGCTCATGCTTTTGTGCATACACGGACATGATAGTGCAGAATACAAGAATAACTATGTAGTTTATGGGGGGCTTGTGCGATGACAGTGCGCGAACAACACTCAGCGAATCTGTATATCTGATGGAATTGGGAATGTGATTTTCAAAAATGTGTCGTACAATCAGTAAAATTCCATACGCTTCTGCTGAAAAAATTGATGTGTGCGTGCTCATGGTTCTGGCTGCATTGAAATTAGGACCATGAGCAGCGCACGACACCATACTGGAGGTTTTAGAAGCGTCACTATAAAATTCTGCACATGTGTGTTAAAACTGCAAAGACAGAAAGTGCTGCAGTATTGCAGCTCGTGGTACACGATTTTTGTCAAGTCTCATAAAAGAAAGGTCGCACGACACAGGGCGAACTTGCCGAGGCGGTAAACAGCTCAAAAAGGATGACCTGTACACATCTAAAAACGATGCACTGAAATCCGAGGCTCGCTCTCCCACTCTAAGTGAAAAGGGCAGAGGAACGGATGGGGGATTTGCAAAGAGCAGAGATGTTGATGTATCGTTAAAGACAGGATAAAAAGGATGATTATTCAGTGATGAAATTTTAAAAGCATATAGCAAGTCCATGTACGTTCGTTGGTTCTCAAGGCTCCACTTATCACACTCGACATACAGACTCTCGACAGGGCTAGTGCGAAAAGCACCCGAGGCGAGACGAAGCCCCAAGTGTAGCACTGGGTCAAGCATTCGCAACGCTGTTTTAGTCGCCGACCCATATACCACACTGCCATAGTCTAAACGAGACCCAACCAAAGCAGTATAGAGCCGTAGTAGGAGTTCTTTGTCGGAACCATAAGATTGATGGGAGAGAACCTTAAGTATATTCATTGTTTTCAGACATTTATGTTTAAGTTCCTTGATATGTGGAATGAACGTGAGTTTCTGGTCAAACACAACACCTAAGAACTTGTGCTCCTGGTTCACAGGAAGCGACACGCCATTAAGAGTAATGTCTGGGTCCATAGGGACCCCGGGCTTCCTGGAGAACACAACGCAAGAGGTTTTTACAGGATTTAATTTAAAACCATACTTGTCTGCCCAGCCGGCAAGTTTCTTTACACCAAGCTGGACTTGACGTTCGCAGATTGACATATTGCATCATTTATAGGATATCTGCACGTCATCTACATACATGGAATAGGAGATTGTAGGTGGCAGTGCCTTACCAAGAGAGTTAATTTTTACTATGAAGAGAGTGCAGCTCAACACGCCACCCTGTGGCACGCCATTTTCTTGCACGTAAACGTTTGAGAGTGCACAACCAACTCTTACTCGAAAGGTTCTGTCTGACAAGTAACTAACAAGAGTGTTTAACATGTTACATGATACACCGAATGACTTGAGGTCCCTAAGGATCCCATAACGCCAAGCGGTGTCGTATGCCTTTTCAAGGTCGAAAAAGACAGTTAAACAATACTGCTTATGCGCCAAGGCATCCTTGATGTACGAGTCAAGAGCTACCAGTTGATCGTTCGTCGATCGCCCCACCCTAAAGCCTGCCTGGCAGCTCTCGAGAAGACCGTTGTACTCGAGGAAGTACACGAGCCTGCGATTTACCATCTTCTCGAAGAGCTTGCACAGGCAGCTCGTCAGGGCTATAGGACGGTAGCTTGAGGAGGACGACGGGTCCTTTCCCTCCTTCAGGAAAGCTACAACTATAGCCTCCTTCCAAGAGTTTGGAATGTGCCCCGAAAGCCAAATCTTGTTATATAGGTGTAAGAGTGTTCCGCACGATTCCTGACTGTGTCGGCTGGCTTATGCCGTGAATGTCCACCCTTCGTCTTGGTAACTGCCCTTTGCAAAGTAGCGCAGCGCACAGAGCACTTGTAGAAGGGGGCGGTACGGCGTAACAGGTCACTGTTTTCGGTTCTAGGCTTTCCGCTTAGAAAGTGCGTCAAGAGCACGACAGTCCGCTTATGCAGACGGTAGCGGCGTCAAATTCTTCCTCGCTCCACGTTTCGGGCGGGTTGAGGCGATCCCGCAAGAGTCGCGGCGCCGTTGAATGAGGGAATTCATCGCAAAATTTATTAAACTGGTGCAGCTCATTCAGCTGGCGTAGGTCGGCCATATTTATTCACTGCCAAAACAAGCCCCGAGCACGACTAAAATTTTCCTAGTCGCGCGCTAGTTAGTCACGGCTACTAGACCCTAATCACGACCTCTGAATACAACCAGCGCTAGTAGAGGCTACTAAACGGGTCACGTGTATTATTTAGTCAGTGTCGTAGAATAGTCGGCCGCTAGTCACGAGACGTGAATACGGGCATTACCTCCAGGATCTAACATATCTACTAAATCATAACCGCGCCTTCTGATATTCAGAGAATTCTGCACAAGATCGCACGTTTTAATATGCACTAATACCAAAGTTTACACCAACAAGTAAACAAACAACCTGAAAAAAAATACTTTTTCTGGAAAATAAAATTTACAACAAACATTTTACAACATTGTAAAAAAAAATATTTAATTTAAAATTTTTTTTTGTACAAAAAAATAGTAGTGCGCCCACTTCACATGATTTTTGAAACAAAACAGTTTTGCACACGCATTTTTTGTTTCATCTTTGTTATGTCTCTGGATATTTAGAAAGTGATTTACGTGCCTGCAGAACATTCCCTTATCAATGCCCAATAAATGTTTTGTTTGTACACTGGGGGATGTTCTTGAGACAAAAATCGTCCGCTAGGCGTGTGCGCCAACAACGTGACTATTGTCACCCGTGTCCAAAAGGAACAAGTGCAGGTTTTCTCGCAGACCTAATAAATGTCATTGCCGCCACCGGTTTTCTTTAAAAGTATTATTCGCAATCAAAACAGACCGATTTCATTAAAGAGTAAGCAATGCACGCATTGTGACACTGAAGTAGCCGAGCATGTGTTCAACTAATATACGCATTCAGTACCGGGTACTCCGTATTAGAACAGAGGATCTCTGATATTTAAAATGCTTTATCTGGTTGTATCACAGTTACATGTAGTGCCGCAAGTTTTGGAACAGACGTTTTCTTCTGTAACTTTCAATCTGCGATTCTTTATTTACAATACGAAGTCTGCTCACTGGTTCATAATATTCCCATATCATATTTTCTTTGGAAAATGCTGTACAAATACATGTCAATATTCTTATCCTTATCCTTGTTATCACTAGCGCCTATTTTATAAAGCGGAAACCGAGGATTTCGTTTACATTCCGCATTCAGGAATACTGGGAATATCCACATGAGTTAAATTGGTGGAGTACCATACAAAAAATATATCAACGCCACAGAGTAGACACACCATAATTAATATCGCCGTGGAGATGGTCAAAAAATGGGCAAATGTTTTCTCGGCTCCATTGGCGAACCACTGCTTCGGTGGGGTATTTGAATTTACAAATTTACCCTGTTGTGTAATTGTTGAGTGCCAACTTTTCCCCACCAAATAAACGCAAAATCCACGCGACAGTCGCTTCTTTCTTTTAGAGCGCAGCTTTTAAGCACCCGGTTTATTGCTCTCCGGCGTCCCTCGCCGTAGGCCTTGTTTTAGCCAGAGAAAGAGACCACACCGAAGGTGGCGGGAGGTGTAAAGTGAGGGGTGAAAGAATCGCGAAGTGGGAGGAGGATGGCCGTTTTCCTAATGTGATGCGCGAAACGGCTTCCCCGGAGGCCACCCGCTCAGAAATAATGATAGACTAGCAGGCGCCTTCCTGCGTTTACCGATGGCACGATCATTTCCTCTGAAGAAGCATCATTTCCCCTGGTCCCACAGCCAAACGGGCTGTCCGAGCAGAAGTTCAGCGACGCTGACGCCACCCTCCAGATGTGCGCGCCGTCGCAGCTGCACTTATGCGCCGCTCCAGGAAGACTGCAGTTTGCGTTACGACGAAATTCTGATTGATCGTAGGGTTTACGCGCGCACTTAACGCAGGCGATGAGGCGTTTCGTAGTGGGGCACTCCCAATTAATTTTCACCACCTGGGGATTTTTAACGTGCGCCGAAAGGTCGTACACACGGGCGTTTTTTTGCTTTTCGCCTTCATCAAAGAAGCGGCCGCTGCGGCCCCACACCGAACGCGCATTTTCGTACTTAGCAGCACAACGCCTTAACCACTGAGCTACCGCGGCGGGTGTTACGCTCACATTTTGCATTATGGAAAATCACAATCGTCGGCCATTTTTATGAAAACCAGGGAGAGGTATGTTTACACAATGGCTAATTTATAAAAAAATGTTTTGGAGGTACATCGAACGGCCCATAAAAGAAGAACCGTTGCGATAAAGCAAGCTTCGTCCTGGCATCGTTCGACAGTAAACGGCGCAATTAGGAAAGCGGAAGTCGAGCATCGCGAGTGATTAAAGGAGTACAGCAGTGCTGAGGATGCGCTGATCAAGTAGAAGAGCTCGGAGAAAGAAATATTCAGCGAATTCCGGAACAACCTAACAGCATGGACCAAGGTGCCCTGGTTGCAACTGCCGCAAGTGCCGTATAGGTTACCCATAGAGGTTTTTATGTCGGCACCAGCAGACTGCATGATCCTATAAATGGCAAGCCAGCTGAAACCTGCTGCTGTGGCCCAAATCGCTATGGCGTTGTGCTGCTGAGCACAAAGACGCGGATTCGACTCCCGGCCTCGGCGGTCGCTCTTTCTGATGGAGGCGAGAAGCAAAAACGCCCGTGTGTACAAGATTTCGGCGCACGTTAAAGATCCCCAGGTGATCAAAATTAATCCAGAGCCCTGCACTACGGGGCGCCTCATCGCCAGCGTTGCGTTGGCGCGTTAATCACAACAGTCAAGCAAGCGAGCAGAAGGGGTTTCTGAGAACCCTTTTCAAGGGGTGGTATGGTCGTGGCAGGAGGCTCGCATATATCAGCAGAAAGTTTGAGAACGTATCAACAGAAAGTCGTACTACGGTTAAGCCTTCACATTCTACGATTTTTTTAATCACTAACCGAGTTTTTTAGAAATACGTCATTGTATCGATGGCAAGTATGTTAGCTCCCCCTGGGGCCAATTCCATCAGCCAACTCTCAAGATTCATTGCAGACAAGGGTGGTGGTAATATTGGACAGCTTGATGTTCGTAATAAACTGTATTGGAGGACACTAGAAGAGACTCTGGAAGGGGCTGGCAGGCACGCTGCGCCGTGATGGCAGAATTTGAGGTGATGGTAAGCTATTTGCTACTATATTAATGATGGAGGAGGAATAAACTTTTATTGAATCCCAATCTGACTCCGAGTGTGGAGGCAGACCAGTGAAAGGACGCCCTAATAAATTGGTGACGGAAAGATGTTTTTGGAATTAATGATGGCAGCAACCCCAAAATTGATTCAATAGGACAGCGGTTGGAAAAACAGAAACACAGCGGTGGCATCGAACGTTTCGAGAAACAAAAGAAAATTAGAAAAAAAAACTTCCTTTTTTAAATCTGTGGGCGAAAACTTGGCCTTCTCCGTATAAGCTACTTTGCCTAGCACATCTTGTTTTTAGGCCGGAAATTTTGAAGATTGTACCTAAATGTATGCCCATAATTCGCCGTTTCATTGGTGTGGAGGGAGTAGTGCCGAGCCCCTCGCTCACAAAACATTGGCCACTTTTTTTACTCTAGAGGGTCGAAGCTACCATCATTTACGCTTTGCTTCTATGCCCCCCGTCTTAGCCCATGGAAAAGACCATCCATGGCCTGATTTATATAAGTGCGCAGCAAAGACTACGGTCCTCCCTGTTGATCATGCCTACTTATAATCAGCGGCCTTTAGCCCAATTCAACCACAGTATGATTACACAATGGAATTGTCATGCTAGTGGCGCGTGTCATTTCATTCGCAGATACGTTGGCTTTCGTCATAGAGAACGGGGATGTTCAATATTTCCTTGAGTTGGAGATGGCTAGTACCTACATCGCTTATATGGCTTACGATGGGGCTGGTTTTGGAGATAGGTGAACGAACGACAAGCAACATGACTGACCCAATGGCTGACATGCAAAAAACTCTAAACGTTACGGAAAATATTTGTTTATTTGTAGAAAACCCGATTTGGTGCCCTGGAACAAAACCATCTGTTGGCTGCAGCTGTGCGTGTGCGACGGTAGGCCAGTGGTCATGCACTGGGTTTTTGATTTAAATGTTAGCACTTCAATCATTGCTGGGCCGGTGATATCCTTTTTGAGCAGTGACGGTATAATTTTTATATTGAACCTGTAAATGTGCCTGTTCTTTGGTTTTGTTTTCAGCCACAGCTGATTTCCTAATAGACATACCAGAATTTTTTTCCACAACTTCATCAGGCACAAAGTACCACAATGAACTCTCGACTTCTTGGAGGGCATGGAACTGGTTCTTTGTGTTTATAATCCTTTGTGCGTCTATGTTCAAGCCAGAATTTCTTTACTGGCATTTTTTTCACTTGGCATCTAGTTGTATGAACTTCGGGTCCAAACAGAGGCATAGCCAACACGGAAACCCGGGCACCATGCAGATTCCACTGATTCTTCCTCCACGATCGCCATGGCCATCGCCTCCACTATGGCTGCCTGGCGAGGGCCGCGCCCTTGTCGGCAGGCTTTGTTTTAGTTGCTTTGAAGACTATGGATCATCGTGTCGATGACGAGGTACCGCTTGTGTGTTAACGTAAGTGAAGAGACAACATTGGGTACAAGACTTGTGTATCCTACTGGTGAGAGCTGTTCGGCGTTAGAGATCTGCCTTGCCACTTAGCCCTAATGTTTTGTGGCGGCGACTGATTGTAGTGACCATCACGAAGATCTATAAGAGCGTCCTTCAGCCCCGGCAATTCCGTTTAAGAGCTGCATCGGTGTTCGTGCCGTTTCTAGGCGTTTTGTTGCATGAAATGGTACCATGCTACTACGGCGGCTAGGCGGTTTCTGGCTCAGAATTCAAGAAATTAACAAATTGTACTTCGCATTCTTTGTCGGACATGGAGCGGGGGGGGGGGGGGGGTACGCTTTGGGTTGCTTTCAGGAGACGACCAAAACACACTAACCTACACTTCTGGTACTCGTATTTTTAAAAGCGGTCACTCGGTTGTTAGCACAGCTACAAAGAATGCTGTCGGCGTTCCGATTGAGGGTAGCATTGCTGAAACTGACGACACACTTGCACACCCGCACTGGCAGTGAATGTTTGAGCGGTGCTGACCACATGTGCGTGTCTACCAGAAGCACAAAAAATTACATTCAAATAGAGTTTCCTACGACGTCGAAACTACACGCGCATCGTGCATCTGGTAAGGCGGACTAAGCAGCGCTCGCTGCTCATCGTGAGCGTTCAACCACTGCAAACGTTCATTACCGATTCCGAAAATTCCGGGCAAGGCGTGTAGCAGTCATATTTTGCGTTCGGCCCTTATTAGGCGGGTGCGTCAACCACACACGAAAGCAAGAACTTCCAAAATTGTGAGCGTAAACTGGTTCTTTGAGGAAATTATGGCTGGCTATTCACAATTTAGAGCCGAAGGTCTCTTTCTATTTGCTCGTGGACAGCCTTTCACAGCAAAGAATACACCGGTAGTCAAGAACACCCCTTGCGATAAACAAGGCGAGAGAGAAGACTGTTAAAGAAGAGGTGGTAGAATTGCCTTTCTCCTCATGTGCAGTGGTGATGCCTACAGGAATGTTTTCTTTTTTAGAACAGGATATACTCTTTCTCGTCACAAATATTATTTAAACACTGCCTATGTCCTCCTGAATTATCGCCATGTTTCAGTCATTGCGGCCAATGTCCACGTGTCTCTAATTTTTGAATATAGTTCGAATGGGTTTGATGAGTGTGAATGTGACTACAACCTTACATTTGCTGCGTTCTCCTTCCCTTAGACAACATGGTCACCATTGAGGCCCAAATAGACCCATGTTTTAAAGTACAAAAAGTGGTTGATATGATATTGCCAGTACCTCTAAAAACAAGCGCGGACTCACCTTAGCACCACAAGTGAATGTGAAGCAGTTCATGTGAAAGTTAATTTAACCTGGATTAGACCGCAATCGCCTCAAAAAGCCTTCAGAACCAAAAGATTGTTTCACTTTTATTTTTGATGAGATGTTCATCACATTGCCCAGGAGCCTCCTTGAGCATAATCGTTAAGGTAAACCTGTTACACAAATTAATTCTGTGCATTGTCACAGGATATTTTAGGCGATAATTTACCATAGTAGAAAGGAGCAAGCCTGTCTCGGCAGCTTTCCATGTCTTATCCTTATTCCCACGAATGAGTGATTGCATTGGACCTTGTTGTGCTGTTGAGGGAGCATCGCATCGTAATATTTTTGTACCTGAAGTCGGTACAATGTTGCACCTGCCTGTCGCGAAGTTTTTTTCTTACAAGCAAGCACTTTAGGTTCATTTATATGATGCACAACTTCCCCGTTAGCTAAAGTGGCTATTTGGACGTTGTAAACATCAGAAAGACAGTGGAGCTGCGACAAAGGACAAGACACCAGGCAATATTAATGATATTGACCTTCCTTCCAGCTGCATGCTTTTTAGGCGATGTTTCCATCTCTACCAGCCAAGGGCTCGGTCGCGATCGTTGGCGTCAGGATAAAATTCCCGCGAACAAATAAAACAAACTGGCACCACCAGGAATCTAACCTGGAACAGAACGAACACGGAAACGGAGCGAGAGCGCGTTGCATTACCAATTGAGCTAAGAGGGCACGCGGAGACGAGGGAGACAGACGCTGTGCTTACCGAGCACAGCTGCGGTTTTATCCCATGCGTTCTTACTGAATGCCACGTGATCGCGTCACGCTTCCTCTCGCTCCGCTGTGCGCTCCGCCCACCGGACGTGTAGCGGCAGTGTGCGCGCCATGCGGATGTGCTAACATTTATAAAAAAAATAAAGGAAGCTTACACCAGCGCGCAACATCTCACTGCTCCTCCCTGTCTGCTCCCGACCTTGTGGCCTCCATCACCTGTGGTAGAGACGGAGAATAAGCGACTACGTTTAATACCAGGTTTGGGCTACCTTTGTTTTATAAAAAAAAATTTCCACTCATGTGCTTCACCAATACAACTAAACCAGCCATCATTCTGAGGTCAGGTGTTGATTTAAACTTTGCGAAAAATATCTTGTTGAAGTAATAAATGGTGTGGTTCAGTATATTTCAGTTGTTTCTGGGTTCATTCTTTGTGGAGCCACGTGTGTATTCAAGGGACGTCGCAATGTGTCATGGTTGTGTGTTTTGTTTACAGCTTGGCGTTCGAACCATTTTCACAGGGTGGATTGCCACGCATTTTTTCTTTTAGTTTTTTGTGTTCCCAAAAACAATTTGAAACTTGATTCTTGACATTGTCACTATGCTGTGAGAGTCATTTCGGACATGTTTACGTTCATGTTGATGTGATGGTTTGGTGGTTCTCATATTGTAGCTGGGAGTGCGCAAAATTCCATGCTGAAGACCGTAACAAGACATGAACGATTTAGAAGGGTTAAGGCGCATGTGGCGCGCTTGTCGTTTTCAAAGACCTTTCGTGTTGCAGGCCATTGGCGGTAACACTGCTACGGTGACTGCAACAGTGGAGGCTTTGGCAATACTCTGGCATTGCCTATTTTGATGGTCCAGAAGGACTTCTGATCAGGTGTAGCCGAATCTTTTTCAGGTTAGTTAAAAGAGGTGAACACCTTGTTCTATAAAGTGAAACCTCTTTAAACCGTACCTGACAGGGACGCGAATAAGTACGTACTTACGGCACAACGATTTATCCGCGTGCATATGGTTTAAGGGTAATCGAGTCGCGGATTTGGTTATAGCACCTATAAAAAAAACCACGGCGATTGCGGGTATGGTTTAACGAGATTCCACTACAATTGTAGTGTCTCGCTATGATGTGCACAGTGGTATTCAGTTACCAGAACGTGCTTGATATGACTGGGAAAGAGTTTTACCAGTTTTTTCTCTTCCAATAGCTTTCTGTGTATGCAGGTCAGCTTCGTTTGAGTAATTCAATTCTTTGTTTGAGTTTCAATTCTGTGAATTTATCCCGTATCCTCATTAGAACCGAGACATGACGAAGTAAAAACAAGATATTTTTTTAATATTTGAATTTACCAGGCTACAGAGATAATTCTGATGTCATCCTTTATTTTCTATGAAGGTTCGTTGAGAAATTATCAGATGGGCAATATATTGCACACTGGGGCTAAGTTGTCAAAAAATCATGTAACTTGATGTCATAGGCAGTGTGTGTGTGCGTGCGTGCGTGCGTGTGCGCGTGAGCGTGTGCGTGTGCGTGTGTGTGTGTTTGTGGTCGTGCGTGTGCGTGTGCGCGCGTGTGTGCGTGTGCGTCTGTGCATGCGCGTGAGCGTGTGCGTGTGTGTGTGCGCGCGCGTGCGTGTGTGCGTGTGCGCATGCGTGTGCGCGTGCGCGCGTGCGCGCGTGCGTTTGTGTTTGTGTACGCGCGCACGCGTTGTGTTGCGTTGTGTTCCCGTTGTTTTGTGTGTGCGCGTGTGTTGTGTGTGTGCGCGCGTTGTTTTGTGTATGCGTGTGCGTGTGTGCGTGCGTGCGTGTGTGCCTTGTGTTGTGTTGGGTGTGTGTTACGTGTGGGTTGTGTGTGCGTTCGTTGTGTGTGTTGTTTGTGGGTTGTGCGTGTGTGCGTGTGCGTCGCTATTTCTGAAAACGATGAAGAAGCCAAACAGCTATGGAAAGTCCGTCCTCTTCCTGGCATCATTAGAAACGCCTGCCTCACTCTGCCCTGCTCACCGTACATCTTCGTTGACGAGTAAATTATTCTGTTCACCGGCAAATGACCACTGAAGCAGTTCGTTCTGGGAAGCTCAAGTTGACAGGCTTGAAGAACTTTAGCTTTGAAAACCATCGAGGATTAAGTCTCATATTTTGGAATCTCAGATCTCGAAATCTTAGATTTCTAGTCTTAGATTTGAAATCTTTCCTGGGAAAAGACGCCTAGCACAAAAAAACAACATTGAATGGGTGCTTCTTGTTCCTATTGCCGTAATTGTCCCAAGAAGTTTGAGGGCAGAGGCATCGGCGGCGTCTAAAGAAATTTTTATTATATATTTGCACAAAAAGGCCCTAATTTCGAAGGAATGAAAGAGCAAATCAAAATAATAAGTTCTGCTAAATGTAGTGACAAAATTTGAACATTGTCCTGACGGGCAATGTGTTGCACATGGAATTTACGAGTGAAATAAAAAAGAAAACATCAAAGTGAAGGCGGAAATATTGATAGCGTATGAGACCTTAATCTTTCATGAGTTCGTAAAACGAAATTCAAGAGCATCACAGCATTTCTAAATACATGAGAACGGTTTTCCTTGTTGGCTTCGGCAGAAAACCTCCGGACTGAAAAAAGCCAATTTTGTTTGTTAGTATGAGCGCCACCTAGGAAATACGGTTGCACAAGAAACCAACTGGAGGCACCACCGGTCTCTTCTCTAGCTTGGAAACATGGTTTAGGTTTCATTTGCAGCTTGTATTGTTTATAAAACGCCTAAATCTGAATGTGGAATATATTGCACACGGTGTCTAAGGAGGGTATTCAGTATAATACCGTGATGTTGCGTTTAGCCTGCACGTTTGCTGCCATTGTAAATTGGACTAAACAAACAAGAGCGAAAAGGCCTCATTTATCAGTAAAAAAAGAACTACCCCGAGCAAGAATCGACATTTGTTTGCCACACATGACATGAACACGTTAAACTGAGATACTAGGAGACGCATTCCAAACTCCTGTTCAGGATTACCGAAATGTTCAATTCAAAGATTAAAGGCAATGTGTCGTGTGCACTCGCACGATCCAATACCTTGAGAACAGCTACCTGGTGCAACATTGCACTGACCAGTTACGCATTGTGGTCCACAGAGGTGCAGCGTGTTCTGAGCGCATATGTACTCAGCCGGTTGCTAGACCAGGAATGCTACGTTTTAAAAATGCCTGCCACCTGTTCCGACTTGTCACAGTATAGCTTTCCAATACTGATAGCATTTAGCCATTTTCGAAACCCACTCGTAAGGGGTTGGGATAAAAGAGTGATAGTCAGGGTAGACAGCCTAAAATTACAGCTATTCACTGTTGCACCATAAAGTAGTGTTACATATTAGTGGTGTGCAGTGCTAGATGCCGATATTTGAGCGAATGAGCCCGCAAGGAGGCTAAAATGGAAAAGGAGAGGAGAGAACAATGAGCAACAAAACTCAAATTAAGAAAATTCTATTGTTGGGATGAACATATATCTACGCAACCTTTTACTTGTATCCTAAAGCTGACATGCTTTAGGAACCTGAAGTTGTGGAGTGGTCAGGCTGAATTGCGATCCGGGATTTTTGTATAGCAGTGGTTTTTTATGATAGGAAAGGTACTACCATTATCTAGATATGTATAATGATAACGAATCTGAACGCTGAATTTGAGTGAGAACCTTTCCCGCTATTGACAGTGCTTCCACAGTTTACACATAACAGCATCGCATCACGAATACGTACGCAAACATTAGAACATTCTCCAATTTAAACACACATCAGATGAAATCTCCAAACAGCTCCACTCTGAATGGCTCTATTTCCCTTAAAATAATTATTTACACAGGTGTACGCAGCAACCGAGAGAAAATACTGGGCTCCATGACAATTGAAATCTTATCAGCTTGCAAGGTTGCACCAGTAAAAACTAAATTTAAGATGATAGTCAAAACAAAAAAAAGTGAGACCAGGTGTTGAATACTGCCCATGTAATAATATTGCGTTTTCAGGTTCTGCAATGAATTTGAGTTACAATATTAATGCACTGCACCTATTCTTCCCATTCTCTAACATGCTTGGTGTGAAGGTTGGAATTGCGCTTTGCTTGACGAAAACACAGACATAACGATGAATAAAAAATGGCGGAAACCACGCGCAGTTGTAATTGCAGTAGAAGGTATATGTCAGATGTAGCTACAAGAATATGCCGGGAAAGTCCTTCCCAACAACGAGAAATAAAGCACTCAAACCCACGGTGGAGAAAACTTCGCAAACGAAAAATTCTGATTTGTTGGCTAATGGCCATTCTGGCCTGTTGACTCAGTTTGGAAAGTCACTTTGCCAGATCATCACCATTTCTTTGTTGAAGGATTTAACTGAACAAGCCTGCTGAACATCAAGGTGCTGTTAAAGCCCCTTTTCTTTTGAAACATCTGGCTTCATTAGGACGGATGGAAATTTTAATATTTTCTTGGCCCCACCTGCAGTGGTATTTTTATAAGTACATTTGCACGTAGCTAGCTTGTCTGTTTGGCGTTGCTCGTGATCAATTTTTTCATTCTTGTATAACCATGTTACGGTACTTCAGCACTACTGTATTGACGAATTTTAAATGATATTTTATGCAGACATTCGTACTTCTAGCCAATATCTTGCTATAGCTGGCATCCAAGTTGACTGGCGCCAACTTCCGGACTTCGCAAGATAAACGACTCACGGCGTAAAATGTGGAATTCACTACTCGAACACATTGTTTAATGGATCTTCAGGGGTTCGGAAATAAACAACAACACCGATGATTTGTACTACAATAATAAATACAACTTTAAATTGCAAACAAGACCAGTTTATATAATTTGAAACCCAAAAAATGTACACAGAACCATGTACAGAACCATTAAATGCAGAACAAAGGGTAACTAATATACAAGGTGGAATGGCAAGACCGTGGTATATATGTCGGTCTATTAGTTCCAACAACGGAAATCACCGTCGGGGAAAGAAGGAATAAGACAGTACGAGGATGTTACCGGCACAGGTCAGAAGAAGCACTGAGATGTCCAGTTGGTGTCATGTCATAGCAGCGGTGGTAATCGCGAACCGAGATCCCGTTGCACAGTCGTGGCGAACGCAGTTCTGTTGGGGCGTCGCTGTCTCCTACCGACGTCCGCCCCCCCGAATCGTTTCCGTAGATATCTGGAGGTTGCAATTCTGGGAGACATATTTAGGCACAGCACAGATCTCTTCGCCCAATCAACTACCGTTCATCCCGGTCACGCTCCACCTTTGGACTCTAACTGTTCTTTCATGGGCTAGTTTCTCTTCCCCGGCCACTGTCCCTGGCTGCTTCCGATTGGCCTTCGGACGGCGCAGCTAGTTCGATGGTCTTGAGGTCTCGCCGCCGTAGCCGGGCCAATAAATTTGGCGCCGCGTCCATTGCGTATTCGTCGTTGTCGTGTTTCGGCGTGTATTGTTCTTGTGGTTGTTTTTTAGATGCGATTTTGTCAAATTACATCAATTTATCTGTCTTCGGAAAGGGTAAAAATGAGGCAGAAGAATCTCATGCACCGACGTAGATTGCTTTCCTGCAATACAAATTGCCGTGATTTTTACTAAACTTGATATGCTAGCCTATGGCTGG
Source organism: Haemaphysalis longicornis (assembly GCF_048455015.1). NCBI lineage: Eukaryota > Metazoa > Arthropoda > Arachnida > Ixodida > Ixodidae > Haemaphysalis > Haemaphysalis longicornis. The sequence continues at coordinate 76,908,403 of NW_027526233.1, read as the reverse complement.
CAGTAGAATAGTGCAACAATAGTTGGTAGCTAAAACTCTGGTGGTAGTAGAAATTTTAAAAAGAAGACCAATGTCATATAGACTGAAAGCATATAAAACCGCATGACAAAGACAGGAACTGCAGAGTACGAGTGCGTACTCGCAACGAAGTTTTATTGGAACCCAAAAGCCGAAAATTTCGACATAGCGCACAATTCGGCGCTTCAAACGCGCACGCACACACACACACACACACACTCTCTCTCTCTCTCTCTCTCACACGCATACACACTCACACACACGCACACGCACACAATCACACACGCACACACTGTAGTACAGTCTCACGTATTGCATAGGCTGAGCATGCAGCCTAGTACAAATAGTACAAATCAACCACATCAACACGGAATGCAGAGTACAGAACCTGGTTTTTTGTTACCAAACATTCAATCAGCTGCTAAGAAGAGGACAAGAGAGATGCGTCAGTAAGGCTCAGCAACTTCAAATGCATATGTCAGACCCCCCTACTTCATGCCGCCAAGACGGGCGTTGAGACACAATGTCCCTGAACGGGGTGCCTGGTTTGTGGGACTTGACTGTGAAGAAGACACCCAGCTGCACTCTTTTGGCTTTCTCTACAGGAGCTGCTAAGCCTAGAAAGTTGAGCCTGTTCGGGATTTCAAGGGCTTGCCGTTTTACAGCCTCAGGGTTAAGAGTAACTGCCGCCAAATTGTTCTCTCTAGCAGAACTGGCTTAGTGAGAAAACGTTCTCGAAGGCAACACGAGAAACTTGGGCAGACACAAGTGCCTTCAAGCCGCTAATCGCAAAACAATTCACCTTCAGTCCCGCCTTTTCAAATTGTTGTGGGCTACCCTCCGCGCTGGCAATCATTTTCGCACACACCCTTTGAAATTGAGTAAAATCCAATTCCGGGTCTAGGCGCTAACCAGAGCGGGTCACGGGGCCTTTGCCAAACGGCGTGTGATCAGGATTAATGCAGAACTTTGGCCCACGCTGGAGAATGTCAAGGAAACGATTGCGAACCTGGCAGTCCCCAAAAACTAAGACCTTGCCACCAAAGGAAGCTGCCGCTTCCTCTTCGGAAGCGTTCCCAATTCTATCCTTCACGAAACTTCTGTGGAGGATGGTAAGCGCTCGTTCGGTTTAGTTGTCCTCTTTGCCATTTGTGTTCTTCGGTTTCAGTCCTACGTCTCCTTACCAACTTCCAAACTTGCCGGTGCTCCTAAGACAAAAGTCAAAGCATAGAAATACAAATGTGCTTTTATGCAGCAATTTGTGGAGTCGTACGCTTTTCCCAGTTGTAGTCGAGCGGCTGAGATATTTATGCCGACCCAGAGGCCGCAGGTTCGATTTTGGTGTTTATATTTTTTTGCTTGAGTGGCTTTGTGGCATCGGATATTGGAAAGGTAAAATTCTGAAGAGACTTCGAAACTGAGCACAAACACAACTAGGAAAGCTGCAAATAGCAAGTACGTCGGAATATAGTTGCCAGACAGCTGAATTGATTGCGTCACTGGTCACACAGATAGCAATCTTTTTGTGGCGATTAATATGATATTGCGCTAGTTGTGCTGCCTACTGACAGCATCCCATGGTCACTTCAGTTTCACAAAGAAAATATTATTTAAAAGGCGTCTCTTTCTTTTTAGTAGTAATGAATTGTGAAAGTGTTTGTATTTATATTCTAAAAGGTGGTTCAAGCAGATAAAATTACGCAGAGAAGCATTTTGTCAAAGGCAAATTTCTTCAGAGGAGTGAAACTGGAAGTACAAGAAACATAACTGGATCATTTTTTAGTAATCTTTTTATAAAATCTTTTTTAGGGAAAGACATTGCCAACATGGGATGCCTCCAAGAGCAGTCACAGCCAAGAGCCCTGTGACATGGCCTGCACACGTGCCATGGCCTGAAGGGAGTCACAGCACGATGAATTCCACTTAAACTGGAGAAAATATTTTATTTTCCGAATTTCTGTTTTTATAGAAAAGATGAACAGCGGGAAGCTAATCGGTCAGAAGCAAGGAACCACATCGAAACTAGGATCAGGAGCAGGAGGAGGAAAACTTCATTGCGAGCCTTGTGATGTGGGAGGGGTCCCTCAGTCCAGGAGACCATGAGACGACCATGCTTTCTCAGCTCTGAACACCAGGAGTTGCTGCGCATCCAAGCCGGCGCTGGTTGTCGGGTTCTCCCAGATCACAGGGAGGGGGAGGGAAGAGGGTAAAGGTCAGAGAGCTGGGTCATGTGCACACCCCAAGATCACGTGTATGAGGGTGCATGGGTTAGGGCACAATTTACATTTCGCAGGGTACTGAGTGGGGTACATCTGATGTAGCCAATTTAGGTGATGAAAGCTGTTTCTCTGAAGGGTCCAGGGTATCACTTGTTCCGTTTTAGTAAGCTGCGGTTAACGAGGTGAAAAAGAATGTCATTGAAAGGTGAGCAGGGGACGAGACTCGCTGATTTCTCAGAGGCCTTGGTGGAAAGTCTGCCGGCTTGTCTAAAAGCCAACCCGCGTCAGCATGTTTACGAAAGGGTGCGCATAGTAAGTATACCTCTGGTTTGAGCGATACTGCGCTGTGGAAGCGTTGGGGTATAGCTTAATGTTATATTTGTTTTCTTTTAGGTGCCCACGTTTTTGGAAATAATCATTATAATTTATGTCTATTTCACAGCAATATAGGCCATGTAAAAACAAGTTTGCTTCCTGTAGTACTTCAAGCACCTCAGCGCACACCTCTAAGCCACTTGCATGAAATATATACTTGATGAATTTTCCGAGCATTAAGGCAGAATAGCAGAAAAATGATCACTACAAAAATGCGCAGAGCAAAACGAAAGTCCTGACTCTGAGCTAACTTATTTGCTGCAAATCTTGTTTTATATTTTTTTTGACAAGAAATGAAAGCAGTTGTAACTTAGTATTGCGTACCATGTTTTCTTTTCATGCCGTGAACATTTGTGTGCAATTTCTCGTATGTCTGGTGTCGTACCACCATCCAACCTGCCATTATCGACGCTGTCGTTATTAATATGCCATCATCTACCAACAGGCCGTCGTATACCAGCATGCCGTCACCTGCCGTCATGCCATAATAAATGCCATTACGATAATCTGCTATGGGGATGTTTGATGGTTTCCGTTAAGACTACAATTTCTATAGGGCGCACGCAGTCAGTTATCAATGCAAATTATTTAGCTCCCTAGACCCCACCTCAAGAGCCATGAGGGGCCGAATGCATCTCTTAGAAGTGCAAACCGAATTCCTGTAAACATAGCGTTATTCATATATTTGTTTTTCATTTAGATCAATAAACATTCTGCACATGCGGGTTGCTCCGCGTTAATGTGACTGTGTGCTGGCACAGAGGTACCATGGTCTTTTACCACCATATCGCAAGACATGGCGGCAGTTGTTGGTATTTCACTCCCTGAAACTGCAAGATAAAGAGCACTGTGTCATTTATGCAGTACAAGCACACACTACGTACACTTGTGTCTCACATGCCACAATCAAAGATTGCTGATTTGTGTTGTTTTGAGTTATTGCACTCACACAGCGTGGCATCGATATATCCACACAGTACCACCAACTCACGCCCATTGGCTAAAAGAGAGTCCAAATATTTATTTCATTAGGCCCCACATACTAGTGATGCCTTTCACGTCTTCGATCAGCGTGAAATCCAAAGAATTCTGATGCAAATTTTGCTCATATGTTTGAGATTTTATCAGTGGCCGGTGTAGTGGACAGTGGGTCTAAATCTTACTAAGCTAGTATCGGCTGAAATGCATTTAATGATATTGCTTCAACACAAATATCGGGATTACGCGCAAATCTCGTATTCTGATTGGACACAGGTATGTGACATGCCAAAACACATTGTGAGCCCAACCGCCGGTAAAAATGCAGTTATCGGTAACGCTCAAGCGACGCGGGCTCTGTCGTGACCACAATGTAGTGCATATTGTAAGTACGACGGTACCATATCTTTGTAAACAGATCAATTCAGCATCAACCATGGTTTGTCTCATGTCTTCTGCAATGACATAACAATACTATATGGCTAACAGCAAATAATGCCATCACCAACTTCAGCCTGGTCCATGATGATGTTGATAGTATTCGTTCCGTATACGTCGCATAGTTTCTGTAAATGTTAGGGTTTACTTCTGACTAATACGCAAACAAGACTTTTACAATCATCAAACCATTTTACACCTTGTGTTCCGCCAAAATTATGCAAAGCGGTTCCTCTCTGCAATTAAAATAAATCCTTACAAAGCATTTAAATTGATACACAATTGCGCCTAGTTGCACCTTCAGCTTCACCAAGAACAGCTTGCTGAAATGGTCGGAAAGCAAATTATCCCGAAAACTGGAACCCTTTGAGTATGACTTTTCTGTCGCGTCGATTTCACAAGGATTTTGAAAATCTTGATCGGGCAACCTTTTCGGTTTGTTCACGTATTTCGCGGCGACAGTACCCACTTTTAAAATCAGTTGCATTCTGGTGCGCAGCGCTAAACGCTCGCTCATCTAGTTTTACGGCGTCTTCGTCGCGTGTTCTAACAAACCGAACGAAGAGGACACCGCACGCAAATGCGATAGAACCAGCAGAAAGGCGGAGGAGTAAAGTAATGAAAAATTGTTAGGGGGAGGCTTATATACCGGCAAGGCGCGAAACATCATTTCCGCGACGTGCTAACAGATAACTGAGAGGACGAAGAGGCTACTGAACATAGAACAAGCAGGAAAGCGAAAGATGAAAGTGGTAAAGAGCGCGAGGCGTGGTGCTCTGCGGCAACGCGCTACGAGACAACGGCATAGTATATCGCGCGCGTTTTTGCGTTTCACAGGTGCGCCGCCTATTTCGTGAAACGCAGAAGGCACGCGCCATTAGCTAGAAGAATGCAGTTCGTCCTGCGCACAAATTTTCTATTACGGAGTATCGCAATCGTGATTTAAATTTTTTATTTAAAATATTTAGAAAGATCTTGACATGGCGCACAAACAGTCTCCTCTTTAGAAGCCAACCCAACAGAAACTTACTCATAACCTGCTGACGACGATTCGTTTTAAAGCGATTGCAATATCTTACTACTTAGGCCAGTGTACATTGATCTTCCCATAATTATTCCCAGAGTGTCCAGCAGTTCTTATAAGACATTGGGAATTTTTGCATTACTTAACAGCCGAGCGTCCCTTCTGCCTTCTAACAATTTTTTTAATCATACGCTCACTGTTATTCGTAAAATTCCACAAAAAATGGCAAAAGAGCAGTAACCGCAGTTATTTAGATTTTGTGAAATGACCGATTGAAAGATTTCAATTGGAAAAAAAGCTTGGGTAGTTATATGTAGCTTAAAAAATAGCACTGTTTATGTGCGAACATGTTTTCCCATTTATATCTAAGCCGCCTCAGCTTGTAGTGTTATGTTCAAATGTATTCCAGAAATGTTACTTCTATTCGGGATACATTAGGCCAAATTCTATCTTTTGAGACACTGATTTGGCTGTGCCTAAACTACGTACCAATAGTCCTATTGCTTTTAATTAGTAATATATGTCTGTATTGTTTGCTCCTAACACAACGGGAAGGAAAACTATTACATGAAATTCAGTCCACCCTCAACCGTTTTCTCCAGTAAACCGAAGGGTTAGCTTGGAAAATATAATCAACTATTCAACATTGAAACTGACAAAAACGTATGCGCGAAGCGCAACACGCATTTTTTCGAAATATTTGGCTCACAAGCGGTTCAGCCAACAACGCAACACAGGGTATGCTTTATCAATTCATCATGCCCTTAAGTATGAAAATTAAAGCAGGATTTTGGAAAATACCAAGGGTTCCTGTGACCGCCATTTCCTGGGGTAGTTAATATTTAGAAACACTTAAATTGTGTTTATTTATGCTTGCCGTCATGACTATCTCTAACGTTCTCTTGCTCAGCTTGCACCACCACATCTCTCTGAAATGCCGCTGGGTGAGAGAGTGTTTAAACTAACAAATAAGCTAAATAAATGATACAGTTTGCTGTACACACGTAAGAAAAGCGGAACTGCAACATAGTGAATTGTGCCGGATCCACAAAATTATTTCCCGTTAATTTAGGATCTATCGTGAGGGGCAGTTTCTTGAAAGATGTTGAATTTTAGCGTTATCTTTCTATTCGTCATTCCTCCCGCAGCGAGAAGTTTGATACAGCCATTTGGTTTCTCATAAAGACGGTAATTAGGCATTACATCGGGAAGTTTGCCACGTTCAGAAAAGCTTCTTCCTGTTTTGTGCACTAACTTTTGCCAGTGATTTCGGCATGCAAACTGTTGTCCAGAAAAATGCAGTAAATGAAACTAGTTGATGAAGTCTTCAGAATACTCATTAAATATTGCTTCGGCTTCTCGTGATGTACGGCGTGATATTTTCGTGACTGAATCAATAGAAGCAGTATAAATTACTTGGTGGGTACAACTCCATATGACATACCTGTGTGTGTGTGTGGGGGGGGTAGACATGCTTTGAGAATTGTACTCATCATTCTAGAATAAATAATCTTTCTTCCGATGTGCCTTTAGGATACATGATCTCCAAAGCTTTTACATTATTTCTAGAAATAAGGCTCTTTCATTCGCGAAATGGTCATCAGAGGCAGCCGTATTAGCGCAAAATTGAATGTGATTGTATTGGTTCTTTCTTCTCCTTTGTAGACGTTGTGAGTGCATTTGTTGAGGCCATGTGTTTGTAAAACTTGTCAATGACGGTACTACGCATACAAAGTATATTTTGCAGTGGACAGTCCTATGTGATTTTGCTATTCTTGAAAGGTCTGCAAAAGAGCGAATATATATATTTTCTGGCGACAATAGTTTGAAATACAACTGTGTTCCTTCAAATTGTCTTAGGAATTTGCCCTGGCCTGCAGCTATTTGCGATCTTTAAAGATATGTTTCGGCACCACCTTCGTACAAGACAAGACGATAGTGCCATTATTGGCAGTGTGAACAAATTTTTTATGAAGGTAGTATTTCACACAGGCTGCGCTTTGTGCAAATTGTCCCGTTTCTGCTATCTCTCTGGTTCGTTACCTTCACCAATTACGTCAATTTTACGGCTACAGCGCCCATCTCTAATTTAACGTCCATGGTCATAGGACATCCAATAATTCAAATAAATTTCTTTTGTCCAGTCTTCGCGTTTTTCAGCATTTTCCTGGGGGGGGGGGGGGGGGGCAAACTGAACAAACGGACACCGAGAGCCTTGACGACGCCGTTTTTAAGCATATATAGGGCAGCGCAAGTTTTAAAAGTGGAAGCACGCGCTCTGCTTTTCGAAACGTGCGTTTTTTATTGCTTTTGAACGCTATTGCCCCTCCAATTGTACACGCCTGTAAAACTGCAGATTCAGTTTTTACTGCTTCGCATATTGACCATGCGTCAAAAATCTGGCAATATTGTTTACGCAGTTTACAGTCACCCCGCACTGCGGAACCACTGCCACCAGCAGTCTCTGGGGAAGTAATACCAGCGGAGCTCTTGTAGGTCGAGCCTTTTCATCCCTCTTAATCCGGCGGCCCCCAGAAAGCGGATCACACACCCAATGATAGAGCGCGGGGTCGTCTCGCAGGGGCGCAATACTGTCCCCCACGCAGAGGTCGGCGAACTCACTCACGAGTCCACTCACTCAGACTCATTTGGACTCAAACTCACACGTGAGTTTGAGTTTGAGTTAGGGCGAGGCTAGTGTAGCATGGTGAGTTTGAGCTTGAGTGAGTTTGAGCCCAACTGAGTTTAGGTACGCCTAAGACCGAGTGAGTTCAGTCTATTTCGAGTTTTGAGAACATTTTGAGTTTTGAGTACATCTTGAGTTTGAGTGCAATTTGAGTACTGAATACTTTTTGAGCTTGTGTACATTTTTAGCTTCGAGTACACTTTGAGTAATGAGGACATTTTGAGTTTGAGTACATTTCGAGGTTTGAGTACATTTTGATATTTAGTACAATTAGAGTACTGAGTACATTTTGAGTTCGACTACATTTTGAGTATTCAGAACACTTAGAGTTTCAGTTCACTTTGACTACTGAGTACATTTGGAGATTGAGTACATTTTGAGTTTTGAGTGCATTTTCATTTTGAGTACCTTTTGAGTGCTGAGTACATTTTGAGTTTGAGTACCTTTTTGAGTTCGGAGTACATTTTGAGTTTACATTTAGTGTACTGAGTACATTTTGATTTCTGAGTACATATGAGTAGTCTAGGGGGCAGTTATGTTTGGTGGTTAAGTTTCATGTGCCGCTTTGGGCTCGCAATTTAGGTTAGTGGCGGGTACGGCCGTATTCGCGATGCGCATGATCGGTTGGTGGGGAGTAGGGGGGGTGTCTAATTTAGCAGCTGGGCGTGTGAATATTAATCGACGGGTGAGGTCATAAAAAGGGTTGTCGCACCTTTTCCTCTTCATGGATCCGCTAAGAAGGGGGGAGAGGGTGCTGGGAAGGCACACGGCAGCGCTTTCTTGCTGGGTGTTAGCCTGCTTCTGTTAACGGTTATTTTATAGGGTCAAAAAAGAAGAGGTGAGCACCGGGCGGAAGGGCCGGGGGCTGTCCCCTCCACTGTTTTAAATGAGTTGTCAACTGAACTGGCTGCACAACGCCCGTTTAGATAGAATAATGACCGCATTATGAGATAGAATGTGTAAAAATTCAAACAGATGTCGCTAAGGCGAGTAAGATATTGGTTAAAGGTCCCGATTACCGGAAACACGCGAGGTAAATTAAAAAATGCTTCATGTGTATAGTAATAAGGCAGTAATAATAAGTCATATTTTGGGTTAAAATTCAAAATGATGACACGAGGGCATGTGGAAATCATATTCAAGGCCTAGATGAGGGGAATCACGTGGGAAAAAATGCATAATGGTTATATTATGACCTACTCATGGCTAGTCATAGATTGGGTTAAAATTCAAATTCATAGCTCTAGGGCATGCGACGTATGAATTTAAAGTTCTCGATGAGGGGAATCACGTCTGACAAATGCAGAAATGCTTAGGCCATAAATTGGGGTAAATTTCAAAGTAATGCCACTAGGGTGTGCAGGGCCTCAAATTGAAGGTTGTGAGGAGGGAAATGACATCGGACAAAAATGCGATATGGCTGTATTGTGACGGGGCAATCTCTGTTCGAGCAAAACATGCAGTGGGCGCTGTGCCACTGATGGAAGACGACGAGTAAAACGACGCTTGGCACCAGACTCACGCTGCTGCCTAATCCAGCCCTTCCGAACTTATTCTAACTTTTAAAGAGCTGCAAATATACGCGTCTTTGCCACATAACATCCTTGGTAGAGGTTGCGGATTTGGAGTCAACAACTAATACCGTACCCTCGCCCGGGCATGCTTCATCACCACAGAGCTTCGTAGTGGACGCTCCATCCCTCGTGTAACCATGCCGACTGATGGAGCGACCGCGTCGACGACATCCCTCGTCATCGTGGCTCAAGCCCGGGGGCCTCTCCTGTTTACCGCAAAACGACGTTGATGTTGACGACTGGCTCAGTCTCTTTGAGCTGTCAGCACTCATAACAGGTGGGATCCTACCATCATGCTGGCGAATGCGATCTTCTACCTGAAAGAGGAAAGTCCCGCACGCAAGTGGTTTGACACGCACGACACTGAAATGACCAGTTGGGAGTTGTTCAAAACGAAGCGGCGAGAAGTATTCGGAAAGCCTCTTGGCCATCAGCTTGCTCCCGAAATGAGCTGTCATCGCGCGCCCAGACGTCGACCGAATGTTAAGTCTCCTATATTTAGGACGTATTGGCCCTTTGCTGGAAAGCTGAAAACACCATGGTGGAGGCCGATAACATTTTCCACAAATTGAAGGGCACTGTGCCACTGTGGAGTCCATCATTAAGGAATGTCGCCGATTCGAAGAGGCCAAAGGACGCCGTATCAACCACAACTTCACAAGACTTCCGCACACAGAAGCCACATCTTCATGTGAAGATACAAGTCCAGCATCCAGTGTTTCACGGCTATAAGGCCCCGCTCTGCCGTCAGCCGATATAACGAAAATCATGCGCCGAGAACTGCAGGCTACAGCCCTACTACTGCGGTGCCATACGCGCCGGATCGGAATGAGCTCCACACCGTTTCTGTCATTCAAGCCATTGTCCGCGACAAAATAGCACACGTGGGCCTTCACTCTATGTGCGCAATTGGCTCTACTTTTCGTCAACAGTTTTGGTGTCCCGGTCCCCACATCGACCATCCTCCTCCGCGCTACCTCCATCTGAACCCCACTGAGTGGCGTACCCCGGAAGACAAACTATCTGTTTTAGTTGATCTGGAGTGGGCCACATTGCCTGGTATTGTCACAATCGTAGGATCCCGTCCTTCGGCAACGGGTACGCTGACAACAATCCTCGACCACCCTTTGGTACTCCAATGATCGGCAGAACTCCTCTTCCCGCATTGACCTCAACCCGCCCAACTATAACCGTCCCAACACCAGATTCAACCGATCGCCGTCGCCGCAACGCCACCAGTACCGATCCCCGCAGCCTCGGCGCCCTCCCCATGACCGACAACTCTGGACCACCTTCGGAAAACTAAGTCATGCAGCTTATGGGATGACGCTGCATCAATGACGCCGCCCGTAAATCTTCTGCTGACTTTGCCGACTATGCACAATTTACTTGAAGTCCTTGTCGTTGGTGTTGTAGAGCGCGCTCCTATTGACACCGGTTCCCAGATTTCCGTCATGCGTTCATGCCTTCACCGCCGTCCCCACAAAGTTCTTACGCCACGCACGTCCCGTGTAGCTCGAGTCGCCGATGGCAGCACGCCTCCGGTCGTCGGAATGTGCACAGCTCGCATACGCATCGCTGACCAAGAAACAGCGGTTATGTTTACCGTACTCGAACACTGTCCTCATTACCTCATTCTGGGCCATGATTGTCTCTCTGAGCATGGCGCTCTCTTTGACTGTTCAACTGGACTCCTACGCCTCCAATTTTCTTTCCCTCCTTTTTCTGACGCACCCCAGCTGCGCTCTTGCAACACCGAACACGTTCGTTTGCCACCAAACGCTGTTAGCTTATCCCCGTCCTCCCCTGTTGCAAACGGCGACTACGTCGTTTCACCTATTCTCGATGTACTTTTGACACACAATGTCACTATGCCTCATACTATAGTAACTATTGTTGACAACATGACCTGTCTCCCGTTCCTCAACTTCGGTTCCTTCCCACAAGTTTTGCCGGTAGGAATGGCACTTTCAACAAGGTGCCCTTTGGAAGCCCATACCGCAACTACCCCGTCAGAGCCCGTGACGCCTTGTTTGGGTCCCGCCGTGCAATCATCACTCCCAGCGAATGAAGTCGCAGCGATGATCGAACCCGATCTTCTGCATGCCGGCGCCGATGATATTCGCTGATTTCTTTGACGATGATGACGATGATTTCTTTACGTCCTATAAAGACATCTTTGATTTGGGCAGACATCCACTGAGTACAACACACTCTGTGCCGCGCCACATAATCACTGTTGGCGCAGCACCTGTGCGCCGACGGCCATATCGCGTATATCATGTCGAATGCCTCGTGATCCAACAAGAGATCGAGAAAACGCTCAGCAAGGAAATCAATGAGCGTCTTCTAGTCCGTGGCGATCTCCTGTCGTTTTAGTCAAGAAGACGGTACGTGGCGTTTTTGCGCGGATTATCGGCATTTAAAGAAGATCATGAGAAACGATGTCTATCCCCTTCCGTGCATTGACGATGCTCTCGACAGCCTGCATGGTGCCGGATACGTTTCTTCGAGTGACCTCAGATCTGGTTCCTGGCACGTAGCCGTTGATGAGAAAGACCGCGAAAAGACTGCATTCGTGACCCCTGATGGCCTTTAGCAATTCCACGTTGTGCAATTTGTTCTCTGCAATGCTCCGGCCACATTCGAGAGAATGATGCACTCTTTTTTCAGCCGTTTTAAGCAGACCACATGCGAATGTTATCTAGACGATGTCATCTTATTCTCAACTACATTTGAAACACACCTGGCGCGCCTGTTGCGTATCCTTGAAATGGTTCGACGCGCGGGCCTCCAACTAAATTCAAAGAAGTGTCGCTTTGGCCACCGTCAGGTAACAATTCATGGGCACCTTGTCAACGCCTCTGGAGTTCAGCCCGACCCCAAAAAGTTCGAGCCATCAACGATTTCCCCATGGCGTCCTCGACACACGATGCCCGCAGATTTATCGGACTTTGCTCCTCTTTTCGCCGTTTTATAGAAACTTTTGCCCACGCAGCTCGTCCTCTCACGGACCTTCTGAAGAACAGTGCCACCTTTAGGTGGGTTCCCGATCAAGCACAAGCGTTCAGCACTATGACTTCCCTCCTAAATTCATCGCCAATATGGGTCAATTCGAAGCTTCCACTCCTACCGAAGTACGTACCGACGCAAGCGGCCCCGGGATCAATGCCATATTGTCCCCATCGCAAGCCGGTTACAACCGCGTGATTGTGTACGCCAGCCGTTTGGTGTCAAAGCCCGAGCGCAATTATTGAATTACAGAGCACGAGTGCCTTGCTCTTGTCTGGGCGCTCCCAAAATTTCGCCCTACTTGTACGACAGACATTTTACAGTCATCAGAGATCACCATGCGCTGTACTGGTTTACCAACTTGAAATACCCAACCGGTCGGCTTGGTCGCTGGGCATTACGTCTGCAAGAATATAAGTTTTCCTTAGCCTATAAATCGGGTCGCTTGCATAAAGACACTGACAGCCTCTCACGTCATCCTGTTGACTCTTCTGAGACCACCCCACTTGCTGATGTCGCTTGCGTGTTCGCAATATCCGACTTTCTTCACATCAGTGACGAGCAGCGCCGTGACCCGTCGCTCCATTCCCTCATTCAAAGCCTGACCTCTACGTCACCCGACCATTCCACGCGCAACGTCACCCTACGAAATGGCATCTTATACCGCCATAACGTCCCTTCTGAGGGTCAAGACTTCCTCCTCGTTGTGCCGAGCCACCTGCTTTCGACCGTCCTGTACCAGCTACACGACGTACCCGCCACAGGCCACCTAGGGATAACGAGAACTTATGATCGAGTGCGGCGTAGGTTCTTCTGGCCTGTCCTTTACCGATCAGTGCGCCCCTATTATGCCTCGTGTGACAGCTGCCAGCGTCAGAAAAAGCCTTCCTGACTTCCCTCTGGAGAACATCAACCCATCGACATTCCCCATGATCCGTTCTTACGGGTCGGCCTCGATTTACTTTGTCCGTTCCAACTGTCGTCCGTTGGAAACCGGTGGGTCGCCGTTGCGACAGATTAAACGACGCGGTACGCCATCACCCGCGCCATTACAACCAGCTGCGCGACTGACGTCGCTGACTTCTCTAAGACGTCCTTCTGCACCACGGCGCTCCCCGCCACCTTCCAACTGACCGTTGCAAAAACGATTTGTCCATAGTTATCGACAACATCTTCCGCTCCTTCTCGACGAAATACAAGCTTGCCAAGACCTATCACCCGCAACCGAATGGCCTCAACAAACGCTTGAACCGGACGCTGACCGACATTCTCTCTACGTACGTGTCTTCTGACCACCGAGACTGAGACCTAGCATTACCATTCGTCACTTTCGCGTACAGCACCTCTCGCCATGACACTTCCGGTTTCTCCCCATTTTATCTATTGTTTGGCCGTGAACCGGCTTTGCCTTTGGACGCGCTCCTTCCTGCCTGCTCCTCTGAATACGCTCGCGATGCTATCACTCGCGCCCATCAAGCTCGTCAACTGGCTCGCGACCCCCTCGTTGCTTCGCAAGTCTCACAAAAGACACGGTATATTTATTTATTTATTTACAAATACCTCAAAGACCCCAGTGGGCGGGGTTTTACAAGACGGGTGGATGAAAACAAAAGGTTACAAGCATAGGTACAGGTTACAAGTAAGCAAGTTTACAAGGTTACAAAATACAAGTACGAATGGTTTCGGTAGAAATGCTTAAAAAAGAGTGCACAATACAGAGTGAAAAACATGGCAAAATTAGTACAAATATTCTTCAATGGCCGCTTTGAAGCGAGCCGGATTCGTGAGCGCAATGATGTTTTCGGGGAAGCCGTTCCAGTCGATGGCTGTCAGCACGAAAAATGAATGAAGGTATGCAGATGTGCGTGCGTGGGGGGGGGGGTAAACTGCTTTGGAATGGTTTATGCGATTCGATGAGTGGTCAGCGGTTTTTATGAACAAGCTGCCACATGATAACGTGTTGTAAAATTTGTGAAATAGGCGAAGTCTCGCAACTTTACGTCTACTTTTAAGGGAGGGCAAGTTAGCTTTACATTTTAAATGTGTTACGCTAGAACGATAAGAATAATCAGAGAAGATGAACCTGGCTGCACGGTTCTGGACTGATTCGAGGATGGTACATAAGTTAGCTAGTGGTGAATCCCAGACAGCGCACGCAAAATCTAGTTTAGGCCGGACAAGTGTTTCGTAGGCTAGTAGTTTCACGGAGGGTGGAGCCAAGTTCAGGTTACGTCGTAGATAGCCGAGCGTACGATTCGAGTCATTTGTAATGCGGTTTATGTGGGATGACCATGAAATGTTACGGGAAATGTGAATGCCTAGATATTTAGTGGAGGATACAGAAGAGATGACAGAGTCATTTAAGGAGTAGTTGTATGTGCGATAAGACTGGCGACTATGGAATGAAATAACAAATGTTTTGTTAACGTTAATGACCATTAGCCATTTTCTACACCATTCTCTCAATCTTACGTAGGTCTTGTTGGAGCACTGAGTTGTCGGTGCGGTCAACAATGGGGCGATAAATGACGCAGTCGTCTGCGAATAATCGAATGCACGAAGAAATGTCAACTGGTAAATCGTTTATATATATGAGAAAAAGTAAAGGTCCGAGAACGGTACCTTGGGGAACACCGGAGAGGACAGGGGACAGAGAGGAAGAGTTATTGTTTGCGTATACGAACTGCTGTCGGTTGGTTAGAAAGTTGGAAATCCTTGCGAATACGTGTGCGTCAAGGTTTAGGTGTGAAAGTTTTAACAACAAGCGCTACGACGAACGTCACCGCACGGTCCACTTTACTCCGGGCTCCCTCGTCCTGCTCCGGTCTCCTGCGTCGTGTTGGCCTGTCCGAAAAGCTGCTCCAACCGTATTCTCAGATATACAAAGTGTTGCGTCGCGTCACAGTTGTGACATATGAGGTTGCTCCTACCCTCTCTACTTGGGCCTCGTCGTATACTGTCCCGGCTACGAGTATTGTCTACGTCGCGTGCCTTAAGCCATATCAGCACCCGCCGTTCGGTTCTGCTTAGACAGCACCGAGACAGTGCCTCTTCCGCCGGTGGTCATGTGATGGGGACCCTGTTCGAGCCAAACATGTGGTGGCCTCTGTGGCGCTGATGGAAGACGACGAGTACGACGACGCTTGGCTACCGTACTCACGCTGCTGCTCAATTCAGTGCTTCCCTGCTTATTCTAACAGCTGCAAATATTCGTGTCTTGCCACGTGACAATATCATGAGACAGCCATGGTTAATAACTGTATGGGTTAGCATTCTAATGTATGCCACTAGGATGTGTTTGGTATCAAATTAATGGTCCCGATGAAGGGAATCATGTAGGATAAATACCAAAATGCTTCCTGGTCATAGTCATGAGATAGTTATTGCGAGTCTTACATTGGGCTAAAATTCGACGTGACCCCGCTCGGGTGTGTATGGTATCAAATTGGCGATCTTGATGAGGGGAATCACGTGAGAGGAATAAAAAAGGCTTTGTGATTCTAATCATGACATAGTCACGTTGAGTTATACATTGGGTAACATTCAAGGTGAGGGTGCTAAAGCAAATAGGGTATCAAGTTCAAGGTTGCAACGAGGGGACTCACGTGGGGCATATAAATAATGCGTCCTGCTTAATGTCATGAGTCTGATGGTTAGTCAGATTTGATTAAAATTCCAAATAATTTTGCTAGGGTGCGTGGCGTATCAAATTAAATGTCTCGTTGAAGGGAATAACGTGGGACAAATATAGAAATGCTTTCTGGTTATAGTTATGAGATAGTCAAAATTTAGAGTGATGCCAATAGGGCTTGTTGGGTATCAAGTTAAAAGTCTCGATGAGGGGAATTGCTTGGAATAAATAAAGAAATGCGTCCTCCTTATCATCATGATATGGTCACGGCTAGTAAGTGATTGGGTTACAATTCAAAGTGATGCCGATAGGGCGTGTAGGGTATCAACGCATTGTCTCTGTGAAGAAAGGTGGATCGGAAGGAACCATCGAAAATCACGGCAATGAATAATGACCAGTTAAGTGAAAAGTCTTATTCAGTACCCGATAGATATAATTGTGCTAGTTAATTGTTGGCACGCCATTTTGAAAGCGTGGTTGTTTCGACATATTGCAGCACTCAATATTCGTCAACAAGCATGCGTCCCCACGAAACAGCTTAGGAACTATTGGGCTGACATGCCTCTTACGTATACGCTAAGAAGTACGTGGGTTGGCGCAATCAGCGAATGCCTTCGATCGCGCGCGCTTTAGTGCAAATTTGGAAGCATGGCTCGCTGCTGTTGGTGCGTAAACGTGTTGACATTGAATACGCGCTCCCATGCCTCACACTGAGTTGGTTGTTAAACAACGACATGAAATACTCCTTTAACTGTGCAGGTCGTGGACGTGCATGCTCATAAAAGTAAAATATTTGCCGCCTCATGACACTATTTCCTGCTGCGAAACAGGGACATCTTATTTGATACACCAAGATTTCCCGGCCGTTTGCTTGCTCAGAAGAACTTGAGCGTTTCAGCGGTGGGTGGGACCCGCGAACAGCTCTTTCCTGACACGACCGGGCGTTCTCCGCCACCGCGACGCTTTTATTTCGCGTTCGGCTCAACTCTTCCGCATACCCGTGCTGCAGCATAGGTGTTCGGATGATTTTTGTCGGCTTCCCTACGATGAGATTAAAAGAACATACCTCCATAGAACAAAAACGTGCGATAGGGATTGAACATAAGGGTGAACAAACAGTGCTTCAGGAAGCAGCCTACGACCGCACGTATTCTGGCAAATTTGCTTGTTTCGAAGTCTTTCCGACTCAGCACCGCGACCAATTCGCGGCGGCACTCAAGGGGCGCAGTTTATTTGTGCAGCGAATAGATTCCGCACAGGCAGGCATTTCTTTTGTCATGGTGCACTTCACACGTTTGTTTCACGAGTCCTTTGCCCCAACGCTGATTGTTGGTGCAGCCAACAATGGCGTAATCCCGTCCGGACGAGTAGTTCCTGCACATTGCCAAGTAAAGGCAATGATGGCAACCTTCCCCCAATTAAGAAAATAAACATCAATTGGGGATGAAAAGTCGAGCTTCCTGCTTGCACGGGTAAACGTAGCCTCACAGGCAACATCTGTCAGAACAAAGCGCTTGTGGGGTAGCCCCGCCGCCTTAGCAGGTTGGGGACAAAATTTATGGGAAAATCTGACAGCTCTCGGACGCTTTGAACGTTCCCATTTAAAGCCCCGTTGAACTTGTCGTACTGACGTACCGAATAAATTACACTGATTTTCAATGCCGCCTGGACGTCTGATATTCGCTCGCGGCACGGAGCAACAGCGTGAGACTGCGACGTCGTCTGCTCACCCCGCAGTCCCCAGAAAATTCCTGCCAGGTGGTGCCTCGATCGTTAGAAAATGGCGTACCCAGAAAAATCTAGTCTAATCAAGTTATTAAATCGGGGTACAGTGAGCAGCTGTTGGCTGCAGATGTTGACCCATCCCGACATTTAAAACGTTTTCCCTATTTTCATTTCCATCTTGCCCCTGTGGCTGTTCAACCGCGTTGTTTTGGTGGCTACGCGGGTGTTTTCCAGACATTGTGAGCCGCAGTATGTCAAGCAAGCTACGTTTTAAAGATGGCCTGGTCGATCAGTTCGACCAGGATATTGCTGAGGTGATAGAATACTAAGAAAACTAGGCCATGCGATCATTTGGCTGTGCTCGGCCTTGAATGAGCTGCGGGCGCTTGGCATGATAGCTTCCGGCGGAGAAACTGCAGTGGAACCACAACTAGTTCAACCACAGAGCACGGTGCTCGAAGGCGTTCGCCCTGCATCCCATCTGAACCTGACGTCGCACGTCGGCTTTCGTCCAATGTCATGGCGTGTTGTGCTGCCAACGCTGCACGTCCCCCACTTTTCTGGCGAGCCGCGCGAATGGAAGGCTTTTGGGACAATTTTGAGGCGACCATTCATAACCACCTGGTCCTACCCGAAATACAGAAATTCAAGTATTTAAGGTCTTACCTTACACGAGACGCAAGACGCACCGTTGATTAAATTCGCCTAAATGACGCCAATTACTGTCAGGCTGTGAAGATCCTCACCGAGCGGTTTGGACGCACAGAACTTCTCGTGGACGACTACGTAGATAGCCTACTCGCCATCGCACCGATTCAGTCGTCGACGCAAGTGGCACGCCTAGGAGTCCTATACGAGCAGCTACAATTCAGGACTGGCGGTCTCGAGAGCCATGGCATTCCAGCTTCCGTGTACGCGGTGATCCTGAACCGAGTCCTGAGGAGCTCGCTGCCAGAATACCTGGCCGTTGAGTACCGTCAGCGCATGAAGGAGGCAGGCAGGGACGCCATCGCCGACCCAACGCCTCGAGAGCAGCAAGTCAAGGCCATCATGGCGTTATTAAAGGTCTAGGTGGAGAGCAAGGAGGAGAGTCGAGCTTTGCGGTCAAATTCTGATTCGAAATGTCGCCAGATCGACAGCCGCCGAGAACTTCATCCTTGGCGGCCGGGTATGCATCCAGGTCAACGGATCTGCCGTCGGGAAGACCGCTAATGTGTTTCTTGTGTGATATTCAGGCCCACAAGGCAAAAGAATGCCGATCTGTCGTAACGGTCGAATAGAAGCGACGGCGCCTTTCAAAAAACCGCTGTTGTTTTAGATGCGCATACAAGGACGACTCAGAGGCTGCCGTCCACACAGACAACGAAAACCCTCGAGATTTCAAGGAGGAGAAAGAGAAGGAAGTGCCACCACCATGTGAGATCGAGTGTATCTTCCTTTCAGATAAATTGAAGAGCAAACGCTTACTGGAAGTAATATAAAGCCGACGAATGTTTACCAACAAAGCATTGCTGCAGGTTGAAGCCAGGCACGAGTCTGAGGTGTTCCATTTCAGCGAGGTTGGGAAAGCCGAGAAACCCAGTTGCGTCACGTCTGCCCAATTGAAGGAGGCAGCAAGACCCCGTGGAGAACCACCGGAACCGTACATTGAGCTGACAAGGAGCAGGAAAACGATCTCGTAAGGATAGGAACAACAACCGGAAGGGAAGCACAAAGCCGGCATGAGAACAGCACTGGACTCCCTGCACAACAGCTACGGTTTCACCAAAATATTAGGACTAGCAAAACATCGACATAACTGCACGGCTAAAGGACAGCGACCTCCTGCGGCAGCTAGACTTACGGTCTGGTTGTCGTCCGCATTACATTGGCGGCCCTTGGTATCGTGCTGTCTGCAGAATGTCGGAAGCACTGGTGGAGGCGAAAGATGGGATAGAATTCCCCGACCCCGTCGCAAGGATTGACCTTATGGAGAGAAAAAAACGAAATGTTTGGATTATGGGTTTAATAAGCATCCACCGAATATCTCGGGTATGGGACTGTGTTAAATCTACAGCTGGGTAGGCGCCATTCATCATAATCATCATGAAAACACCCCTGCCATTAACGGAAGCACGATTGATCCCTCTGAAGCACCAGATGATGTTTTGAATTGTAAGGGTCTTGGGTACTTGGTGAAGTAGGACGCTTATTCTACGACACAGCCGTCTGCGAACACCGGTCCAGAAAACCACGATGAGGATGGTTAGTCCAGAAGAGGACGAAGTGTTCCTCGAAGTGTTTGATGATGGGCATAATGTGCAAGAGAAATAAATTACTGTTCACGCTTCGGAGCTTTGCACTTGAAATTTGGCGTCCTTCAAAACTGAACTTGACATTACAAGTAGCATGTGTTTGCTTTAGCTACACGCTAATCACGACACGGAAACCAATAATTGTACAGCCCCAATGAGCTTACGACAACACTCCGAATGTTTACTTATGAAATGAGTGCACATAATGATCTAACGATGCGTTAATTGCCCGGTTCATATATTCTTCCTAAACCCTTCCCTTTGACGCCACAGTTGCTTTCATGCTACCGTTCTAGCATCTGCGATGCATTTGCACAGTTTACTCCTAACTGGTACTGATCAGCGGGATGCCCTTTTTATCAGCCCCACATGATTTTATTCATCGAAACCTTTAATTTGATATTGCACACACTCTGCCTGAATTACTTTGAATTTTAACCTAATTTATGAATTACAATGACTATCGCATAGGGATAACGAGGAAGCATCTCTTATTTGTCCCGAGGAGTTCCCCTCATCAAGAATTTCAATTTGATAGCCCATACCTTGCGGCAAAATCACTTTAAATGTTAACAGTATGTATGACTCACCATGACTATTTCACGATTATAACCAGGAAGCATTTTTTGCCCCACGCGAATCCCCGCACCGAGATCTTCAATTCAGTGTGGGGGACGCACTTGCGACATCCTAATGAATTTTAAATCGTTGTACGATTCACCCTGACTATGTCATTATTACTACCAGGATGTATTTCGTATTTGTTCAAAGTTATTTTCCTAATCGAGAGATTTGTTTTGAGACCCCATACACATGTGGGTCATCATTATGAAGTCCAACCTTTAATATGACACATGATAACTAAGTCATGAATGCGATTACGAAGCAGTTTTTGTTTGTCCTATGTGGTTTCCCTCCCCGAGACCTTCAATTTGATATCCCACAAGCCCCAGCAGCACATCACTTTGAATTTTAACCCAGTCTGCGGCTATTCATGACTCCCGTGTTACACGGTTCACCATTTTCGATACTTTTTTGTTATTTTTTTTTTAATTTTAAAAAATTTGTTTGATGAATTATATACATTTACGCTTTTATGATGAGAACAGGTTGAACTTTGTGATGTCTGCATTTTTGTGGAAATGCAGGGGAATACACGATGCTGGCCGAGGGGGGGCAGGCAGGGGGGTTCTCGGCAAAAATGCTACGCATTAAAGAAGCAAAGGCATATCATGAACTCATCGAGCTTCAGAGATTCGCGTGGACAGATCGCTTTGACACAAGGCGTTTTTTCTCGATGCAGAAAAAGAATACACGGAACCATAACCCTAAACAGCTTCGACGTAAATGAACGGAGCAGTCAGCCCAGGTCCCCTCGCCCAATCTTGTTTCTTTCGCCCCAGGGCAACAGCACACCATCGAGTCTGGACCGCCTCTATCATCAACACGCACACGGAGCCTACATCAAGAGTTTGGTGTCCAATATATACGTTCAATTGCTTGAAACCTACGCTAATCATCATGGCCACTAGTATAGCTGTATAATATCTGCAACGAAAATTGTTTCCTACCTCACAGGAGTTAGGGTGTGACGTAAGAGTTTGAGTTCACCAATTAGCACCCGTAATACTTTTTCCACGCGTGAATATAAAACTTTGAATGGTAATGAAAGCAATCCATCTGAAACGCCGAAAACTTCTGCACGAGAGAGTTCTGAGCCCATTTGAGTTCTGAATTCATTTTGAGTATTCAGTCCATTATCAGTTCTGAGTTCATTTGGAATTTTGAGTACATTTTGAGTTTGAGTACATTTTGAGTTTTGAGTACATTTTGAGTTTGAGTACATTTTGAGCTCTGAGTACATTTTAAGTTTGTGCACATTCTGAGGTTTGAGTACATTTTGAGTACGGAGTACATTTTGAGTTTGAGTACACTTTGAGTACTCAGTATATTCTGAGTTCTGATTACAGTTTTAGTACTGAGTACAGTTTCAGTTTGAGTACATTTTGAGTTCTGAGTAGGTTTTGAGTTGGCATACATTTTGACTTATGAGTACATTTTAAGTTTGAGTACACTCTGAGTTTTCTGTACATTTTGAGTTTAAGTACATTTTGAGTGTACATTTTGAGTTTGAGTACATTTTGAGTTTGAGTATCTTTTGAGTTTTGAGTACATTTTGAGTACCCAGTCGAAAAACGCAACAGAAAAATACGACACAATAATCCTGTGAGGGAATGGGACGTTCTGTAGTCTGTAGTAAACCCTGTCCTGTAGTCTGTAGTAAATCCTGTCCTGTAGTCTGTAGTAAATCCTGTCCTGTAGTCTGTAGTAAATCCTGTCCTGTAGTCTGTAGTAAATCCTGTCCTGTAGTCTGTAGTAAACCCTGTCCTGTAGTCTGTAGTAAATCCTGTCCTGTAGTCTGTAGTAAACCCTGTCCTGTAGTCTGTAGTAAATCCTGTCCTGTAGTAAATCCTGTCATGTCTGTTTTTGTAGTAAATCTTGTCATGTCTCGAATTTCAACTTGTTTCGCATAAGAAATTTACTTCCCATGATGCTTTTTCTATTAGGTACCTGAAGTATGCAGGATATGCGTAACAATTTCAATAAAAATATGTCCAAGAAACAAGCATTTGTGGGCATTCTCGCCTTTCTGGTAGAAGCTTAAAATTGTTTTCAGTGAATAACTGATTTCAGGAAGCTGTACCAAAAGGCAATGTAAGCAATGCAAAAAGTGGTACATTCACGCATGCAATCCAAAAGTTTGATGTTACGCAGACTGCACATGCCTGATCACAGTCCGAAAAAAAAAGCAGTTTGCGGTACTTATTCATTTTATTTTCCACTCTTTACAACAGTTTCTGGGCACTGCCATGGCTTCACTTGTCGAGCACAGTTTTGAACCATGAACCCTGCATTTAAAAAACAAACAAGCGTTTTAACCATAAAGGTGTGCAAAATGACTTTCAGTGCTACACGGTTTTTGAGCAAAAAGCGGCTCATTCAAGGGCCGCTTTCTGCAACTACACTGCCCCACTATGTGCTACTTAAAAAAAAGACGAGCAATACAATCAATACAAAGTGAAACCAAGAAACATTAAAACGCATAAAGCTTCCCCGCCATAACAGTTTATGTTAAAGCACTTTTGGTAAAAGAAACACCATGGGCATTAGCATTCCTTACCAACTTAGCGGCGCAGGTCCGAGCACTTCTGAGCCAGATACCGGCTCAGAAGCTTGTGCCGCTTGAAGCGCTCCTCGGTGGGGCAATTTTGTTCCTCCAGGTAGGTCCAGAAAGCCGCTGAAAAAGGCAAGCAAAAAACAGAGCGCCAGCTATGTACTGCATTTGCATGATTCTAATGCGCACCTCTTTTCCTAAATGTAGCCTTCAAGTTTGTGCGTGCATTACTATTGGGCGCCACACCGAAGCTGGCTCCAAAGCAACCAGCAGCATTGCTATGAAACGAACTCCTCCCGAAATCCAACTTTACCTAATCCAAAACAATCCATATACATCCTGGAATAAATTTTGATATGCCCATTCCTTCTGGACATACCTTAGCCAATTGTTCCACGTGTTCTACTGTAATTGCCCCACCCCCCCATTTCAGTGGTTATACTTCCACAGGTACAACTGCATATAGAGCAGATCTTTGTCAGTGCATGTTCCGAAGACATGGGTACGTGATTTGCGTAAATAAAGCAGACCTATATTTTCACGCAAGGTTTCACTGGCCCTTAGCATAAACATTGTTGAGAGCACGAACACTTCCACGTAGTATTCACGAATAAGCAGAGAATGAACCAACGGCCCCTCGCATTCAAAACTATGAAGGTCAAGGCACTGAATATTTAATTCCAGCAGGAGCTAGATAAGAAAGTTTATGAAGGACGAAGAATTTTTGCTGGTACAATTGCGTGCATCAAGTAAGATATCTTCTGCCAGGTGCACGGTGTAATGCTTTGCACACACGCCACAGAATCAGCGTCAAATTTTTTTTTTAATTTTTCTACTTAACTGTGCTTTACAATTAGGGGCACAATAAAACCATCCCAACATAGTCAATGTAAGCACAAGACACAAGAAAAATTATTCAAATACCCGTCAAACATGCACATGCAATATTCACTGTTTAAGTGCTGGTAAGCAAGAAACAAAGCCAGCATGACTTGGCTCAATGCCCAAAACAATAGTTATTTTATATTTTTAATTGGTGCTAAGTTCAGAATTGGTGCATGCTATGGGTGCACATAGACACAGCGCGAACATTGATATTTTTAACACAAATAAAATTGTATACACCTACATGACATCCCAGCCAGCTTCAGCGGCGAGAGGGCTTTGAAAGTGGTTTTGTTGCCTTTGGACACCGCTTTGTTTGACGCGCTGCCCGTCAGGCTCCTCTTTGCGAGGACCTCTGGTCCCCAAAGAGCCACTGCAAGCCGTTTACAAAACGTACTGTCCGCTGGTGTGGACATAAGGCTGACCCACGTTGAGTGGCCGATGTAGACCCCGTGCCCCAGGTGTACCTGCAAACAAGGAGTGGCTCAATATGTGCAAAGGAATTCCAAACCTGCAGGCAGCTGTCAACGCATGATCACAAATAGTTGATTGATTGATAGTAGGGTTTAATGCGCCGACGCAACGCCGGCGATGAGGCGCGCCGTAGTGGAGGGCTCCGGATTAATTTCGACCACCTGGGATCCTTAACGTGCGCCGAAATCTCGTACACGCAGGCGTTTTTGCTTTTAGCCTCCATCAGAAAAGCGGCCGCCGCGGCTGGGAATCGAACCCGCGACCTCGTGCTGAGCAGCGCAACGCCTTAGCCACCGAGCCATCGCGGCGGGTATGATCACATATAGTAATCTGGAACTTATATAATGCCCTCAGGGCTTTAAGGATGCCATAAATGAATTGAAACTGCGGTGCACACGATTGTCACAAGAATGAAACAAATCCACTGCAAAAACAAAGACGTACCAAGTCAGGCATAACTATTCGTAAGCACTGCGAACCCTAGCTACAAGTTATAGGGACCATAAAAGCAAAATACAACTTCGCTTAATTTAAAAGAACTAGGCTCCAGTACCTCACCCACCTCCATTCAAACCAAGTACGGCACTTAACTGAAAATATGGGAGGAGTGTTAACACACTTATATTTCGCATCTAAGTGACGTTCTATGGGCAGGAGTGACATCATATGGGCCAGCAGAATAAAAACACCCTAATATCCCACACCACCCTTGAATTTATGAATAAAATAGTTTAGAAAAAAATAGTAAATTTTCCTAGCACCACCCGTTTGAAGCCCGTCCATGCCAACACACTTCACTAGATGCTCGCATAAGCAGTCAGGTATAGCATAGCAGCCATTAAAATTTTAATTGGTACTTTGATACATTTCAAACAACGGAAACACATCGGAACAACCAACAATACACTTACATCACCAGCCTCGTTCACTTGCCCACAAGTGCTGTCGATGTCATCAGGAATTCCCAAAGCTGCAAAGTGAAAAACAGCAACTGTTAGCATGATACACAGAGGCATTTCTAACACAACGTAGCTGCTAGCAGACCACAAAAGAAAGAAATCTGTTTTGTAGGGAACAGAAGTACAAAATGAAAATTTCAGACTTTTGAGTTTCTAGTAACAAACCCTCACGGCACAAATCATATACAGCAGGTTATATATACAATATTATGCAGTAACTAAACCAGGTGAATAACAAAGAAGGTTGGGAGTGAAAGCAATGGCAGGCATAAAGACTTTCAATGTGTAGGTTGCCATTCAATGCTTCGGCGGTCATAATTAGTCAACTATCTTCATTGCTATGCGATGACTACGATTTCGAAATGCGTGAACTTTATTCATAATGATGAACACAGCCACCTGAGTACCAGCAGAAAGGGGTTGTGTTATGCTTGTGGGAGCAGCCTAGCAGACGACTGATGCACTGGCGGGATCGTTAAGTACACGCGAAATACTCTCACTCATTTCACTGCTGCTCACCGTGATAAGGCACTGATCACCTGCCGGTTGGTGCTCACATGATATTATTTAAAAATCAAGGGCCGTACAGCCCACCAATATTCAGCAGTAACCCACAAGCACCGGCCAAACTACATGTGAGCGCTTTATCACGCTGTGAAGCAGCAGAAGTGATAAAAAATTGTGTAGCCCAGCTATCTGTGTGCACAAACCAACGGCATTACGAACACTCTGTTCAAGAGTTTTCTGCCCCCATGCCACCATAAGGCATGAAAATGGAAACTTTCACATGTACGTCAAAACAA
Source organism: Haemaphysalis longicornis (assembly GCF_048455015.1). Taxonomy (NCBI): domain Eukaryota; kingdom Metazoa; phylum Arthropoda; class Arachnida; order Ixodida; family Ixodidae; genus Haemaphysalis; species Haemaphysalis longicornis. Next base: position 76,882,133 of record NW_027526233.1, on the reverse strand, counting down.
AACATTCAGTGATCTTCAATATGCAGATCAGGCTGCTTAAAATAGGCAGCATAAAGGAAGAAGGAAGCCTCAAAGGCAACAGCACGGCTGATTGAGCATAACGCACTACTGCTCCATGCTTTTTTAGTTAAAATGTGGCACCGTCTTTCACAAAAAAAAAGTTTTTTTCGTAGCAAAGCTACGTAAACAAATGAACAGAAAGAGTTTGAGCCGCAAAAAGCATTCTGGGCACATATACAGATGGGAAGGTACTGAACTCAGCCACCCAGGCTGCAAGCAGTCCACTAACCTTGCCAATTACCTATGTGTGTATACCTCAATGAAAAGTGGGGTTTTCTACAAAGAATATGTGCTGCCCATACCTGTTTGTTTTTTCTTTGACAGCAAAGGGGCCTTCAGTCCAGTGCCAAGTCCTTCAAAAGATGGGGGTGGGGAAGTAGAACAAATTACATTTGAGATACTAAATAACATGCGGCCTTGAAGATGCTAAAACGACGACCCATAAGAATTTATTATGGGTGCACATTTTTTTGAAGTACGTGCAGCACAAAAGCAACAACAAAACCACATCCAAGTTCAAGTACAGCCCCATCACTGAAAAGTTTATAACAGAAATAGATGGTCCTTAACCCTTTGTAGTTTGTTGTCAGGTCCTGCCCGAGAACGCATTACGGCCGTAGCGGTCCGCTGTCGGGCCACATCTGGCTTGGGCGTTAAAGATTAAGCTTCACGGTTTTTCTCGCTGTGATGTGCCTGCATTCTTTATATACATGATGTGCCATCTCTTGAGGGATATGTGACATTTGTTGAAGATTTCTTCTTTTCACACTAGAGTGCAGCACAATGTTCAGAACGGGCCTTTTGGATTTTAGAGCGCTTTCAAATGTGCGCTGTTCACTGAAAAGCATGGCCACTTTCTCGTTGCGTGCATTCTACAGGGGTGCACTTAGTAAAGGCGACAATGACTTCTACGAGGGAGAGAATTGCGTGCCATTATCAGTTAGTGGCGAGTTATTCGACAAAAGCATGCAACGAAGACCTGTGATGGTGGTGGGAGACAGCCCTATGCGGATCGTTACTCTGCGAGTTATGCATCTAGTAGAGGGACAATAAAATGTAATAGAACCATTTTTCCTGTCATCTAGAGGTTTTGATTGTCAACAGCTTTATTTGGAGGCACACAAAGCTGCAGAATCATGGCGAGAAAGAGCAGCGAAACTTGCAGTATTGCCGCAGCCTGAATTGGCAGCTGCTGGGTGATCTGAGGGTTTGAGCCAAACGCGGGGCCCATGTGCATGTATGACGTGCGAGAAAAGGCTAGATGGGACGTGCCATTTCATCTACAAGCTCCTAGGCTGAAGCAGCAAGGACTGTGCTGTTTGTAGCGATAGAAAAACAAAAGGAGGCATGAGGGACTGTTTTTCTCCAAAACCTGCAGAAACCCTGGAGGTTTCTGCAAAAAACCTGCACCCAGGAGAATGCTTCTAGCGGTTTCACATGCAGCTCAAACAACGGTAAAAGAGTTGCAAGCAGAATGCAAGAGAAAAAATAGATTTCCTATAAGTTTTCCTTGTTTTCCTTTGCGACGCTAGAAACTGGCAAAATAGTTGAGGACAGGAATGGCCAGAAAGTGGGTAAAATTTCCGCACCGCAAAAAGTTTGTACCAAAGAATCAAAACGTTAGACCATTTTAAACAATAAACTTTTGCTGCAAATACTATATTTATAATGCACGCCATGATCATTTTTGAATAATACGACGCAGGCTTGAATATAGAACATTCCAAGCACTTTTCCTCCAAGTAGGCTTTTAGATCTTACCAATTGAAGCCGAGGCTGTTGCCGCCACATTTCCTGCTGTGGGAGCAGGGCTCACTGTGCAGCTGGATGAAGCAGCCAGTGCTGATCCTGAGAAAATAACATAAATGCTGTGATAAGTGCAGACATCTCTAGTGAAAACAGTAAAACTGACTGTGCAATAATAAAAGCCCTTTTCCGTCATGGTGTTGACTGGGGCATTTTTAAGCTATTTACGCTGGCACCCGCACGGCTCAGTTTAAAGAACACTGCAGTCGTTGAAAATCCGGAATGCTCCAGGACTACTTTTCGTAGGCTGAGATGTCGCATTTTGTCATATATAGCTAGGGTTGTTCGTTTTCGGGTTTTATATTTTTTCAAATTCGGGGGGTAAAAATCGGGCGGTATTTTTCAAACTGATATTCGGGGAAAAATCGTTTTTTTTTGCGAAACCATTCCTTCGGGTTTTTTCGGGTTAAATATACGGTTGTACTTATCAGAACTTACACTGAGCTTTTCAAAACGTATCACGGGCTTTTTAAGTATAACTCGTTAAATTTGGTGTTTCAAGCTGGTAATTGGGACAGACACCAGAGTATTATAGCAAATACAGTATACTACCCGAAATTTTGTGTTTGTTTGAAAATGAATCAGTGGTGTTTGAAAATGAATGAATCAGTAAACATTGACTCTTAGAAATTATACATTTTATTCTCGAAAATCTGGTCATCGATTTTTTACACGTCCTTGTTGACATACATTATCATCTGCATGCGCAACATGTCAGTCTCCATTCGAGATCTGTCCGGTCGTTGAACATATCTCAGCTGGGAGAAAGTTCTCTCCACATCACAGCTACCATTAGCTAGGCACAACAATGTCAGTGCAGCTTTTGCAAGCCTTGGGTAGCGAGAAGTAGAGTCATGCCAATACTCGATTAGTTCGACAGCTGGGTTTGTGGGGCTCACTTCCAGCAAATACTGGTTGAACTCGTCATTAAGGGAATCTACATTGTCGGTTACGGACATGAACAGAGGTCGGTAGTCCTCAAATGACTGCCCCAGCAGACGCTTCTGAAACGGATCAAGGACGGCTCCCAACTTCCACAAAGTTAGCTGGTTTTCCTCTTTTTCTGAGACGTTCCGTCCAAGAGTGCAGCGCCATTTTGTGGCGCTGCACTCTTGGAGAAAGGAGAAAGGGGTGACAAAGGAGACAGGTAGTGGTGAGAAGAGAAGGGGAAGAGCATCAACACGAGTTAGCAGCAACTCACGATTGTGCAGATCGCTACAGGGAGGTTTATTCGGGGAGAAATCGGGTTTAACCCGATTCTCCTGAAACTTGTTCGGGGTGCAAGAATCGGGTAAAATCGGGTTTTACCCGAAAACGAACAACCCTATATATAGCTGACTAGGGCCTAAAGGCCACACATATTTTTTTTTTGTCACGAAGCCATCCCCTTTAGCAAACAGTTCAAAAGGAAGGGGGGGGGGGGGAATATGATGGGTCCTTTCCCACTTCCATATGCCAGTGTCAGATTGTCATTCAAGAAAGCTTTGAATTATGCAAAGACAATAGTCTTTCTTGGGCTACCAAAAACGCAGAAATTTTGGTCTGCCTGTCTGCCTATGACTCGATTCAGCCAGCCGGCCAAAATGAAAAAGAAGCTGTGCAATAGATTTACATACCCACAGCCAAAACTTAATGTGTAAGTCCGGTGGCAATGTTTGTACTTGTCAACATTGTTGAACAAGAACACATGCAAATATGAGGCAAAAAATTAATACATAAGTGATATTTACAGTGTTCCTTTATAAATTCACTCCATCTCCTGCTGTCGCCCCTGCCACTATAGCTTCTGGTAGCATTTTAAGAAATCAAATGGCAACAGTTATGAAAGGTTCCATGTTTCGCTTGGAATGCACGAGGGTAAAGGGAAACGTTTGAAGTAGGGCGCCTTGATCCACGCGTGTCTCTGCTGTACGGCAGTGCTGGCATTGAGGCATCCGGCCTGGTGCCGTGGTAAATTTACGTTGACTTGAGCAAACCTCTAGTGTGTTTATCATGGGAGGAGTGCGACGGGAGCGGAACAGCATGAGGTGAGCAGGAAAGCATTAAATTTTCAATGTAAACCGTCATACGCGCCGCTTACGAGAGCGCCCATCAAATATCCTTAGCGGCGGCCTTATCGTCTAGCCAGCCGGCATCCCCGAGCGCTTCGAAGCTCCCGCCATAGGGTTCGCGCCTCCCCATTGGCGAAACCATGACGAAACTGGTCAGGCTGCCGCACGCAGCGCGAGTCACTTCCCGCCGCCGGCACGCAATCGCGGACGCCGGTGTGAAAAAAAACGCGCGTGCAAGGCTCATAAAGATTCACAAATGCTTGCTGGGACGACGAAACCCAACAAGCATGAGCGAACTCGAACGAAGTGCAAAGCGGCGGCTTGCGGCGGCGGCGGCGGCGGCAACGCCAGAGGCGATTAGGCTTACAACCACGGAGGATATTTGTTGGGCGCTTTCGTAAGCAGCGCGTCACGTTTTACAACGAAATTTTCGCCCACGTTATCCGCTTTTTTTCTCGCATGCCCCTCTCATATGCCCCTCGAGTTGCGTTTCAGCGAGAGGTTAGAAGTGGTCGCTGGAGCTACCCGCATAGCGCGGGTGGTCTCCGCGGCTGCGTCAGCGCGCCTGTGGCTTGCGGGGCGCGTTTTGAGTTTTTGCAGGGAGAAAACCAATTTGGTGCTGGAGGATGAGGTGAGGTCAAGTTAGGGGTAAAGACAGCAGTGAAGAGAGATTGAGGTGAGGTTCATGGTGCTTAATGCATGCTGAAAAGGGGTTACCTAACGAGCCTCAATGTAACGGTGAAATGGAATTTGAGCAGTTATTTTACTTAGAGGTAAGGTCAAAGCTAATTAGGTCAAAGCATTGAAACAGCTAGGCAGCCACCAACTCTGACGTCACCCTTAACTAAAAATACAAAGCCACAAGCACAGATTGCGAATGGCACTATTGACTTAGTTCTGTTCGACATTTCCCCTTATCCATTTTGTGACAATAGAAAAAAACACTGATATTAATTGGCTTTGAGCATTCGGTACAATAGTTTCTAGAAAAGCAGCACAGGTGCACTAAGACAAAGCAATGATGTTACCAGATGGTGTAGGCACTGTTTCATCACTGCGTGGCACAGCCGGTGGTGCCACAGCCGGTGGTGGCACAGCCGGTGGTGGCACAGCAGGTGGTGGCACAGCAGGTGGTGCCACAGCCGGTGGTGCCACAGCCGGTGGTGGCACAGCTGGTGGTGGCACAGCGGGTGGTGGCACATTCCGGCTCAATCCGGCCCCCGTTCCAGTGGCACGTGCAGAAAATGCTGCAAAAATTGCACATGATCACTTCAACCATTCCAGACTTGCAATGCCTTCCCCTCCAACCTTCCCACGAAAAACTACATTTTCAAGCTGCAAATGTCAGTATTTCTAGAATCAACCAGTCCGGTTTCCTCCTGCCCCGATTGTTCACTAAAAAATAAAACAAGCACAACAGCCAACGTCTACTGAAGTGTTTCTATACGAGCGCACCTTTCGTGGAGCTGGATAGAACCTACTTTGTTGGGTTCAAGCAGGCGCATCGGATATAAGGGGAATTTCATTTTTTAGAAAAAAAAAATTTCGGATTCATAATCTTACCAAACTGTGAGAGTGATGCTGCTCTCTTTGATGTTGCCTCTGCCGGTGTACTTGCGCTTTCACCTTTTCCACGATCATTTGCAGCAGATGTGCCTGAAAATTTTCACACACTTTAGCAGAAGCACACGGACAATGCTCACACTGTAAAGTACGGCAGGTGTAAGCTGCAGCTATCAATTTGTAGTGACCTTGCACTATTTCGCGTTCATTACATACTCTCGGTTCCAATTTTGAAATGCACGTACACAATCGCTTACACAGTGAAAGCTTGTTCATTCAAATGTAAAGGGAAGCCGTCAAAGTTTGAATACAACCAACTGCAACTGTGAAGCAGAAAGGCAAATAATTTCTTGGTTAATGGAGTACCAACACGAAATTTTGGTATTAAGTTTTTTCGCCTACCAGACCACTAATCATATACTGACACATTAGACGGTCGAGCGCAGCAGAAGCATTCATGAACGGCGTCATTTATTCGTGTCAGTTTCGGTTTCAACAAAACGGACACCGAGCGGCCACCATTCTTGCCATACCGCTGCCGCTCTGGACGCGCATGCGAGCGCACGCGTGCACCCAGACCAGCCGAGGTCTTCACCGTCCCCACATGCCCGGGCAGCATGACGCCAGTCCCAAAACCATGACGTGTACACACGCCGGAGCAGTGCGCACCAACCACAGCCAGCACGTCGGCTTCGTCACGGGAGCCTTGACATCGACAGTATGGGGCAAGTAGCAGATGATGTCATGTCAGCCCGGGCGCTCTGGGCTTTCTTGTGCGGGCGAAGATTAAAGTGGATTTAAAATATGTTATGCCGAACGGTTGCTGCTGAAACTTGCTGGGAGATATCTCCTGATAAAGAGGAAGCATTTTTAAGTAGTTATCTAAGCTTTGAAATTTCGTGTTGGTGCTCCTTTAGGTCCGTAATTGGTGTCTGCCTTTTGCCCTTGAAGGTGACATCCAGCACTTTGTGATCTAACAAGCAAATAAATATACAGTGGCGGCAGAAGGTGCTTCTGACCTGAGCAATTATGTCATCTGTCAACACACCACACCAGCGCACTCTGTCCACAGCCATGTCATCAGCAATGAAGACTAGAATTTTACCCAATTTTACCTGGAAAATCTGTTTTTTCCCATTTCATCTTCTCTCTTCCTTCTTCCTTAATTACAATACTAGGGGGCACAGTCTTGTGCATAGGCAGCGAGTGCATTTCCCTGCCATGTGTCAGATGCCAAGTCGCTGACACCATGGCCCGTACTTCCAATTACCCGTGGCAGAACCTGCCTGTGTTCAAATTAACAGGCTTCCTTATGCATAGACTTCTATGGAGACTTGGCCGGACCAAATTGTACAGTTTTAATTATCCATGTATTCGCATTACTGAAGTTTAAAATGAAGAGCTTTCAAAGAAATAAAGCAATTCTCTCCGTCGTTTCGCATCTCAAGTTGCTGGTCACCTTTTTCAGAGCTGCACTGTCATATAGGTTTATTTACTGAGCGAAAACGCCCAGCTTTCACTCGTTAATTACTGCGGCTATGAAAAACCGTTCCATTTAAACGACAATTTTGGCGCCCTTTTTCATACTGTTCATGGCGTTTCTGTAACAGGTAAAGCTATTTGAGCTAGCTTAAAAAATGAATTTTTAAAAAACGTTTCGTTTTCATTTATCAAACAGAAATGTAATTTCTGGGACTAACTTGCATGAACTGTGTGAGCAAATGGTGAGTGGTCATCGCACGTCACTGCTACTGGAGAATAATTTGTGCTGCTCACAAATACACGTCTCATTTCAGTTATCATGGCACCAATATTGAACTGGGAGACAGGTTGCTCTGCGCCAGTAATGTTTAGTAAATTTGGTTAAAAATATTAAGTAGCGCCCGTTTGCAAAGTTAGGTTTTGACTTTAGGCCGTTTAGCTGCCATAGCACATCGTTCTAGGCCATGTTGCAACGGGACCATTCACAAAGTTTACATCGGTTTCGTTTTCATTTCTGCATTTCAAAATTCATATTTTGCACATCTAGCAGAGGCTTAGGTCGGCAGCTGCCAATAACAAACAATTTTCTGTGACGCCACATGGGGAGTTGAAACTTCTGCATATATTTTACCGAAATCTAGGTTATTTGTTTGAAGTTTGCGATAAGAGTGGCATCATTGTTATTGGGATAAAACACTTTTTAATGAACTAACTTTTTTTCTGTCTTTGTGGCCATTTTAAAAATGCCTTTCTGTACTTAGACTGAACAAACACACTCAAAATCTTGTTAGGTTCAAATTACATTCTCAGATATCAAGGCAACAAATTCCCCCTGACCAAAAACAGAAAGTCGCATTTGCAACCTTACCGGTCAGTGCAGAAGGTGCCGTGCTGCTGGTGGGTTCCTTCGGCCGGGTTGACACGCAGCCAGAGGTGCTCGAGTTTGCAGTGACACGTGCCGGTTCGTCGAAGGTAATAGTGCGCACTGCAGCATAGCAGGAGCATGGGCAATGTCAGTGTACAATACTGCTTGAGCAGATTGTACTCTGCAGTTTCTCTGAAATGCACAGCTATCACAATGTCCAATCCAAACCAAACAATGAACTTTTGCAGACTCTCAATCCTTGTATGCTTATTTCATAATACCTTCATCATTCCGTCTCTGATCATAACCAGGTGCACCAGCAAAAGGCACAGCAGAACAAATAATGGTGGTTCATTGCCAGCTAAAGCGACTTGTTTTTTTTCTGTTGGTGGCAAGAACCAGGACGGTAGTGTGGAAGATTTCAGCACTCTGTGAAGAACCTGAGGCATGTTGTCCAAAGTACTTTACAGGCCTGCACTATGATACATGAACCTTACAGCCCAAAATAGCCTCAATACGTAAAACCCAAACTTGAAATTCCCCCTCATGCTTTTCTTTAATTTCAAGCCCATGTGTCACACGCCAGAGTGCTGATAAAATATTAATGCAGCGACACTAACATACATTGAAACTCTTCACACATTCCCAACAGCTAATTGTAAAAAAAATTACGCCCACCTCCCCTCGCGGGAACCCTGGTGTGATGCGACGCTGAAGGGGGTTCCATTGTGCGTTTCCATTGGGTCGATTACTCGAATTGCGTGAGCAATCGTCGGGTAATGCGAGAGAGAGAGCGTAGTGCGGACGACCGTCGACAGAGACCGGCCGGAGCGCGGCACTCTGCTTGTATGCGCAGCGCGCCCGAAGGAGAGGAGACCGCGGAAAGAGAGGGCGCTGCACATGCACACAGCGCGCTTGCGCCGCGCGCAGCGCCACCCATCGGCGGAGTGAGAGAGCGCGCCACACTGCGCGCGCCAAAGATGTTGGGGAGAGGGCGCGCTATCACGGCGAGAGGAGAGTGGGTGAGCGGAGAAGAGACGCAGCTGTGCGGACGCGGACGACGACAACAGACGCAGGACAGGGCCGCCGGCAAGAGATGCTCCTCTCAGCGTCGCATCTAAAAGGCCTGAACAGTCTGTATTATTTAGAATGAAAAGCAACGCAAGTAACGAACTTAGTGCTCTCGTAGACAACAGCGAAATCTACTTAGAAGCCAGCACTAGCCAGTTCAGTACATAGATGAAGAAAATCACAGTATGCACAAAAACAAACATTAGGCCAGATATCGCTTGCGTACCATGGTGAAAAAGTTTTTCGCAGAGCAATTGCTGCAGATCTCTGTTCAACTTGCGCAACGTGTCCACCTCCTCCCGTGCTTGTTCGAGGTCCCTTTTGAGCTTTGGCAGCTCCTGCACCGCTTCCCGCAGTAGTTTTACTTCTTGGTCAGGGTCTTCCGTTTGGTCCGGCTCATTTTGCAGGTCTGCTCCAAACATGAGGTCTCCCTCATTTTCATGTGCTGCCTCTGCTCTCAGATGCTTCAGCAATCTGTTTCCTTCTTGTCTGTCTCGGCGCATCTATTAATGAATAATGCAGACAGGGAGACTTGTAACATCCACACAAGGCCCATTTTCTAGTTTTACTTTGGATAATGCTATATGTATGATTTGGAGCCCTGGCTGCAGGAAATGGCTGTCTACAAGATCAGAGTTCTTATAGAGCATCTCTTTTGCACAGCACACCAGCATGAGCTGCAGTGCGTGAACCACGTGACGGGCATGCTTAGGTACCCAGGGATTAGTAAAAGTGCAATAGCAACAGAGGTTATGTCACACAAACACTATGTATATGGCCCCATAAAAAAGACTGAAACGTTGCCAGCACTAAGGCCCACCTCTGTGACTATACATAGCTTACACATGACATCATCACGACTCTTTCTTGCAACCCACTTTCAGCTTTTTAAGTGCTCCGAAAGATAAGAGCACCAGATAAGTGGGCAGCCTTTCGCCCTGCTTGTGGGTCACAAACATGGCAGCTACGGTGACCTCACCTTTTTCGTCGCTGGCAGTGGACCCTGTCCTACACGCTTGCGGCTCTTGCCGCGGTTCTCAATCCACAGCTCAACTTCGCGTGTGGTGTCTGTGATAAAGATGAACAATGACATTGAAGGCACAGTGCAAGGCAATTTTTGCTTCACAATATTGAAAGTTCATCTCTTTAGTACATGTTCCGCAGACGCATTTTTCGTAGGAAGTCGACCTTCTGCTTAAAAAACAATACTTTAGAAAGCAAGCCGCCTTTTCAAACGTGGCCCATCTTTATCGTCAGTTTTTAAACTGTAGCTGCATGCGTAAGACACATTTAGAAAAGGATAGCCAAGCTGCACAGACTGAACGAAAAAAAAAAAAAGCCGGCGAACTCTAACAGAAACAGCCTTTCTGGCCGAGTCCAGCTGACTGATGAACACGTATTTTGCTTCAGCCGCCATAAGAAATAGGGGTGGACTGAGCAATGCACTTCCATTTATCGTTGACGGACAATGACTTACGCCATGAACTTTACTCTAAAGAGCAGGGAACTGTTCCAGGATGAAATATAGAACCGCGGCGGAGGGCGTGAGTTAGGGCCGCGAGACGGTACGCGCGCCAACGAGCGAGCAATTTCCCGACGCGATTTTGTAGGCGAGCTTCAAGAGTACGGCACGCATACCACGACGGCGGCAGCCGGGCCGCGTGTAGACCGAGGATTCCCCGAAGCCATAAGGATACATGGGAAAATCGAACGCCGGACTGCTTCTCGCGGAGTCTGCGTAAGTCCGCGACTGCAAATCGAAGTGCCCCAGCCTTAGGTACAAGAGGGGCGGGTGATTTCGACGTTTGCGCCAGCCAATAATTTATTCAAAACGGTAATTATAGGCTCATTCACTGCAATTAGTCTGGCACCTTCAAAAGTGCAAAAAAAGTGGTACATGGGCTACAAGGATCCACTTGCATGCAAAGTAAAACACTTGCTTTGAAGCTGAAGTAACGCCAACGAAAATCAACTCACCTGCCATGTACAAAATCCTGCAGCGGTAATACCCGCATTGCGTCTTTTCGTCCCCCTCCCAAAACGCCTCGTAGAACTTGGCTTTGTCGTAGTCGTCAATGTCAGTCGGTTCAAAATTACTGACGGTGTCATGCTTTACCACGTGTTCCTCGGACTCGCCCTCATATTGTATCGCGAGATACATGGCTGCGTGTCGAGAAACCGACTAACCACGACTAACCCGCGAACAACACAGACACAATACACCACACACCACGCACATACGCACACACACACACGCTCCCCTTTGCCCCCACACAGTTTGTTCTTCCGCTGCGTGGAAAGTAGTTCGCTGGGAATTGTAGTTTTCTTGAATAAAAATAAACTGGGGCACTACAAGGTGTTTCTGATGTAATTTCATTATAATATCAAATGCTTACGCGTATAGATAACACAAAATAATCATGGTGCAGGAATATTTGCTGCGCTGTCCGGAGGAGTGATACATCCTAGAGATTTACTTGTAGGCACCGTCGCACCTTGCCGTTCGTTGCATGTAGGCATTGTGTGCACATTGTTACTCACCCAAATTAAAATTTGCGCTAGGTTATCTTTCAATAACGTATAGTTTTTTGCCCCTTTCATTTTTTGAAAAAAACACCACGGAATGAAATTATCCTGCCTTATTACACGCATAATAACACTGCAGCTTGAATAAACGATCGGAAAATGTTTAAGTCCGTCTTCCTCCCAACATGAGATCATCAAGCTTGAAGCAAGTCTTCAATTAATTACTTTGCAACCCAAGAACATAACTTTTCAAAGCATTTAAACATATGAAAGCCTTGTATGTTTTTTTTTTCCTTCAAGCTCGTCAATCTGTGGCTACGACGTGCAAGCACCTGAAAAGAAATTGTCACACTTGTAGAATTAATCGGCCGAACATGCCGCACGGACGTCACGGACGTGATGTAGCCAGGGTTAGAGACGTACATGTCCGATTTGTATCCATATCTAAACAGACAGCAGTGTTCAGGTTAATCACTCGTTCGTTCTCTACACACGCACTCTAAGAACACGTTGTTCCAGGTTACGTAGGCGTACAATTTCACTCATTTCCATCATACCGTATCGATTGCAGTAAACCAGACGTCCCTATTTAGGCGGGACCAGTCCCGGTTTTGCGGCTGTGGTCCCGCTGTCCCGGCAGCCTACTTGTGAGACGGTGTTTTGCCCTGTCTTGCCCTGTGCCACTAATTGGCCTGTGTCACGTATAAAAAGGTAGAGGAATGGAAGGGCTAAAGAAACTGTTTGAGGAACTTCAAGAACACAGCACAGACGATGGGACTAAGCAAGAAACACGCAACACAGCACCTGTGTTGTGAGTTTCTTGCTTAATCCCAACGTCTGAGCTGTTTTCTTGGAGTTACAGTGTACCAACAAGCCATTCAGCCATTCATACACCCTTCTGCGTTTGACGAACGATTGGTGGACGTACGTACTTCAGCACTTGGAAACGAATGAAGTTACTTGTACTTGCCAGGCACAAATGCACCGGCGTAAAGGGTGTTTTCCTTGATGAATAGGTGAATGTGGACAAGACGTGTGAGCGGTACTACCTACATATCAACAAAAATGAACTAATGAAGGTAATTCATTCAAGCGAGGGCGAAAAAAAAAAAAAACCCTGGAGGACCAGGAAGGCCGCATGGTGCAGACGTAATGCAAAGTGCAGGTTGTCATTTAAGCTATGTGCCACGTTTTTCATGTGACGCAAGAGGTAAAAGTTGTGCAATTCCTACCTGAACTACGCTTGATCGTCGTCGCTCATTAATTTTTCATCATGCATGGACGAGCTACGAGAGCCAGCTATGCAGGACACTTCTGCTTCACTTAAACGAACCGTGTATTTTTACACGAGGACCACCTTCGATCTTTTTTTTTTTTTTTACCCGTGACTCCATATCCCAGAAATTTGGGCCTCTCTAAGTAGCGCGTGTGTGGCTGTGGCCCGCACCCTTTTCGTGTAAACCTTTTTAGTTGAAAAATTGCTACCGTATGTTGGGCAGCTGCTTAGCAACTCCAACAGAGAAAGTCGTCAAACATGGCAGCCACACTATATTATTGTGGGCCCATCCAACCGTCGTTGGCCCGGCACCCCAAAAAGCACTGGTACACCATTGCATCGTGTGTAAATAAGTTGGCCGGTGAAGCAGAGAGAAGCACCGGCACACCACGACAGGAAGCCTCGTCGGTAGAAAAGAAAAAAAGAAAACGAGGTCTCTGGGCTGATAACAGCGGCCACCAACTTTTCACACAAAGACAAATTCAGCGTTATCAAGTTGCTTTGGCTCTATTTCTCGGGTTGAAGCATCGTCTCCTGCATTGAGGCGATGGTTGAACTTCGGCAATACCGGCTTCAAGCCACTAAAAAAAAAAAAAAATCGAAATAGGATCTCGATTCGAACTAGTGACATTCGGTCCCATGAAGTGGAAGAAACTGCATGTAATTTATCCAAATATACCATAGCCGACACGGCGGTTGGTTGTTTAAAAACTATATTTAAAGAAAGTGTTTTATTAAAATGTGTAAATGCGTACTTTGATACTAATACTTTGCTGCAAATTTTTTTTTTGAATTTTACATCAATATGCTTAACAACAACTGGCGCACTATCCCTTTTTTTTTCTTGTTTTGAGGCTATGCCTTGACTGCGGACCACCCCACCCCGATCTCAACCGTGTTGGCGATCTGAATTGTGCGTGCGCGCGTTCTATCTTGTACCCATACAACGTAGGATTTGTTTCGAACGTAATTATTGTTTTACTGTTTCACATTTACTCAGAATGGCTTGTGAGCCGAGTTGAACTTGTGGTGTGCTTCGTTTGGAGTGAGGTTCTGTTTCCGCCATGGTGTACTTCTTGCGGTGCTTTGTTTTTGCGTTCCTGCTTGCTGAGCGTTGTGAACAACTGTAATTACGCTGCCTGAGACTGGATTAAGGCACTACAGTAATCACTCCGTTCCCAACCCCTGTTTTCTGTTCGTCGCTTCTTTGAAGGCAAGTGCGCATCAGTCCTTTTTCGGGCACGCAGCTGAACTTTGAAGGAATGAGCGCAGCACCGAGAAAGCGGTACCGCCGTTACTTGGAGCCCGGTCAGCCGCGTGAGGTTCCCAGGCAGACGCTCCATAACCAGCGTTCTAAACAGCGAGGACAAGATGACAGCGCTGACAACTGCGATGGTGGCAGCACGAACGGTGAGCAGCAGCAACAGATGCAGGCGTCCAGCGGTAGCCAAGGGTGCACTGCCGGAGCTTCTGTCGGTGCTTCAGACGGTGATTGTGCAGCTCGTGGTGTGGATGACGCTGGTTCCAGGAATGACGGAGACGACTCGGAAGCCTGTGAACAACCTGCACATGCTGAAGATGGTTCCTGGATTGACGGAGACGACTCGGAAGGCTGTGAACAACCTGCTGAAGAGTGCAGTGAGGACCTCAACGACGAAGATGTTCGCAGCTATTTGGAGGAGTGCTCAAAGGAAACCTTGCCGAATCAGAGAATATCAAAGGCTCAGGCCCTTCTACTCATCCTGTCATATGTTGTCTACGCAGGGCTGTCCTGGTCTCAAGTGGAGGGGCTATTGAAGCTCGTTAACACTCTCTGCGGCTGCACTGTAGTCCCTGATTCGAAGTTTCTTTTCCGGAAACTGTGGAAAGATCGCATGAAATCCATTGGTATTCACTTCTACTGCAAAACGTGCCTAGCGTACCTTGGTGAAAAGAATCCGAACAGGTCTGAGGATCTCAACTGCATTATATGCCGGACATCAAGCGCTGACCAAGAGCTAATGAAGAAGGGAAGTTTTTTTCTTATTTTTGACCTCAGAAGGCAGCTGTATGACGTCATATCACGCCACACTTGCCACCTCTACGACAGGCTGAAGAATGCTGCATCACCTGTGGGTGGAGTATACCGAGACATTACCCATGGACGCATCTATCTCAGCATCAGGAAGCAGCTGCAGATGAGGTGGAGTGACATTACACTTACCCTCAATACAGATGGTGCACCTGTCTTTAAGTGGGCCAGGGCAAGTGTGTGGCCCATTTTGATGATGATGAACGAGCTGGAGTTTAACCTTCGTTTCAGAGAAGTGTTTATCGGAGGGCTTTGGTTTGCAAAGGAGCACCCTCCAGCGTCGCTCTTCTTGAAAGCTTTCGTCGAAGCCTTCAACCGGATTGGAACATTAGTGTGGAAGTATGAGGGAACTCCTGTGAAGTCAAACTTCTTTGTAACATGCTGCTGTGTCGACTCACCTGCAAGAGCATTGATGTTGAACATGATGAAATACAACGCCTACTACGGCTGCCCGTGGTGCCTTGAAGAGGGGACTCCCGTAGACCGTAAGTTCAAAATTTTCATTAATGGTTGAATTACACGTGTTTAGGTAATTGCTCATCAGCCGTTATTTCATTTGCCTAAAGTGAAGCCATGTGCAGCAGTCCATTAACGTAAATCTTGGTTATCACTGCTGCATGGCCCAACCTTTGTTTCATAAGTCCTGCCAAATATTGTACAGTCCAGCATACTGCATTGCTCCCCCGGTATGTGTATCTTACAGCAATCTGCTAAACCGACCAAACACGGAGAATAGCCAGCTAACAGCCTGCTTGCATTTCACATCAGCATAAAAATACGCTCGCCCGGTATGAGTTTCTTAAATAAAAAAAAAAAGTTACAAAACAATGCACAGCTTTGGCGACACCCTTTGTAGTTGTGCCACCGTACTGTATTCATAAGCAAGGGCGATATGCTGGCTTCAGCACGTGGTTTTGTTAGAGGATTCTTAAAATGACATTTGTGTCTGCTATTGTTGTTCTATTAGCAGATATGTGTGTAAGTGAGGTTATGCCACTCACCTTTGCAAAATAGCGGTCACCAACGCTTAAGGCGGCGGCGTGGCTCGGCCGTTCTGAAGTTGTGCAGGTCCTCCACTTCTAACACATTTTCCCGGCAAACTTGGCCGTTTGGAGTCTATGCTTATTACTGCATGCATGTATTTCTACCGTGTGTGTGCGTGTGTATGTGTGTGTGTGCATGCATGCACGTGCACGTCTGTGTGTGTGTGTGTATGTATTTACAGCAAATATATTTTTTGCATGGGCACAAATTACACATTTATGTGCTATGAGAGTTTTAAACTGTAAATGTTACCAGCCTAATTGCGATGTGTATTTTTCCAGGCACGATTCGGTGGATTCCTTCCAGACAAGCAGCTCCACTACGCACGCATAGGAGCATGGTGCAGGACATGCAAGCAGCATTCAACAGCCAGGAGCGTGATGTGCGTGGGATGAGGGGCCCATCACCGCTAATGAAGCTCAAGGGATTCAACATGGTGTGTTGCATGCCCCCAGATGTGATGCACTGTGTTCTTGAAGGTGTCACGCAGCAGTTGCTAGATTTATGGATGACTGCAACAGGGAATACTTGGTACATTGGGCAGCATGAGAAAGTCCTAGACAAGCGCATTGTTTCGCTGAAGCCCCCTAACACGTTCTGCCGCCTTCCACGGCCTGTTAAGGAGCGAGCTCAGTGGAAAGCATCTGAGTGGTTTTACTGGCTTCTTTTTTACTCGCTGCCATGCCTCAAGGGTGTTTTGCCAGTTGTTTTTTTGACGCACTTTGCTCTGCTTTGTCAGGCAGTTTTTCTTCTTATGCAGGAATCCGTTGATGATAGGGATATAGCAGAGGCTGAGAAGTTGCTTGTGTGTTTTGTCTCTAGAATGTACACGTTGTATGGCCCAAGTGGAGCTACTTACAACGTTCACCAGCTCCTTCACCTGTCGAAGAGTGTTGAAATGGTTGGGCCTCTATGGGGAACCTCCACATTTCCTTTTGAAAGTGCGAATGGGGAACTTCTTAAGCATGTGAAAGCTGCCCAAGGTGTTCCTCTGCAAATAGCAGAAAGATGTGTGATGAAATCCTGGTTGGCCACAGCGGCAAAGTTTGTTACGCTGAGTGCATTCTTAGAAGGCAGGAAGAATAAAATTGTGAGTGCCCGTAAGTTCAGTCCAGAGAAAGTTCTAGTTCTAGGTGCACCATTGTTGTCAGTGCGTGTTGACAGCCTAGTGCAACAACTTTTTGTTGATAAGTACGGGCTGCTTCCGAGCATAACGTTCTATGCCCGTGCTTGTTTAAATGGCATCAATGTTCACACAAACCACTATGCAAGACCAGTAAAAACGTGCACGTCTTGTGTCAAAGTAAATGATGGGAAGTACTGCCTGGTGACCCATATATGCTCTGCCTTGCTGGATGTGCGAATGGTGGTGTTCATTTGTGAGGAGCTCATTATCTCCGAGTCTGGCTTCCCACATGTCAAGTACATACACAAGTGTAACCGACCACCTCCAGGAAAAAATCTTTGTCTGTACTCAACCGGTGAGGTGTCTGCTGTGTGTTTTTATATACAGGAAGCAGATGTCTCTTATGTAAGTGATGTACCTCACAATTTTAGAATTGACTAGAAAATTAGTTCATGCTGCAGGAGGTGCCACAAGGTAGGGCAGGTCCCCTGCATCTGAACAGGCCATTCTTTCCTGCAGTGGTGAACTTACGCCCAGTAACAACAGTTCCGCTGTTAAAAATCAGCGCGAGCAGAGGATCACGCTCCAATAAACAGTGGTGTTGGAGAAGAGCTTTGAGAGAGAGCGATGCAGGGCACGCCAGAGGAGGGTAGCCTGGTGCTGTGTGTGCAAAATAACGTGCTTTGTAAGGTAAAGGCTAAGTTCCGTGATCGCTAGTCACACGAACAAAACTGTGATATTAAAATTGTCGGAAAGTGGCTGTGGGGGGGGGGGAGGGGGGGGTTATATTTTTTCTTTAGTATCTTCATCGTTTGAAGTTTGCGATAAATGTGGTTGTAGTTTGTGATAAATCACTTTTTTTGTAAATCAAGAGGAGGCAGTCGTTTTAATGAAACAAACTTGTATTTTGCCTTGATGCCCCCTTTCAGATTACATTTTTTGTGTGCACTTTTTTCCAGTGAGATGTGTTGCTAATGGGAGGTATGTTTGCTCTGCCTTTTTTTGTGAACAGAACATTTCAGGGGACAGGAAGAACTTTAAGAAATAGGCTGAACCTCTCGGTTACGAGGTTTTCTGGCAACACTTAAGGTTTGAGTCAAGGATTGTTAAATATCATTTGGGACCTTGGCAACAAACAGGAGCCATAGCAATAGGCAAGTTTTCTGGCAACAGTTCAGCACTCCAAGTGGAATAGCAGTAAAGCTAGCTGCTCATTCTGTTTGCCTTCGGTTCATCTTGAGTATTACCAAGTAGAGAGGCATCACATCATAAGTGGTGAGAAGTAATTAGTGGATGGCCACCCTTTCTTCTGTATGCCCGAGTGTATTACTTAGTTGATTGAAGTCTGCCAATGTGATGTTATTCCGTTGTGATAATCTCGTCAGTGGAAGGAAGTTGCAGCATGTCTTCCGCGTACCTTTAAAGCAGACAAACAGCCTGCGCAACAAAATGTTTGTGAGCAGTTTTATAGTCCTCTACTGTTTAGCCCCAGTGCGACTATTTTGAAATGGCTGCAACTGATGAGCTTTTTTTAAAGGAACTTGGGACCAAAGTTATTTTGTGTTTTTCCTTTGCTTAGCCAAATGCCGGCAATTTCAAGCACTAGTATTGTGCTTGGTTCTGTAAGTGAACTTTTGTGACGTAATTGTTGATGTATGTGACATTCATGTGGTCTACTTTCCCTCCTGGTTTTATTAATGGGCTGATATTTGTTTTGTTTATGTGCATAATTTTAGCCAAGCGTATTGCAAGTCTTGTCATCGATCATGTGAATACAGCTTATTTTCTTGCAATCAAAATAAACTCTATCCTCCTTTGCTTTGTGGTGTTTCTTTGACGGTAGGTTGTAATTTTGAGTGGAGCATTTGAGGAGTAAACAGCCAAAATAAGGTGATTAAGTACACTCGTAAAAAGTGTTTCTACGTACATTATTTCTAGAAAGAAACAAATTGGGCAAATAACACACTTTTTGTCACTGGTACTCGTTTGGGTACTGTGTGCTTTTTTGTATACATTCGTTTTTATACAAAATTTAGTTCCCTAATTTAAAAAAGTATAGTGGTCCCAAAAGTATGCTTCACTCAAATATGGCCAACTTGAGTATTTATAAAGCAAGACGCCATGAAGCTGTGGTATTTTCTCTTGCAAATACGTACAGCTACCTATTTTTCAGGTTGCTGCCAGAGAACCTCGCAAACTATTTTTCAGCCTCTTTTGGGATCACAACCAAAATATTGTCTATCAAACAACAGACTGAAAACTGGTTCCAGAGTGCAACTGGAGGCCCTATTCTCGACTGCACAAATTCACAGTGAATTCGCCATGTTTTTGTAGGAGCACAACCTAAGCAATCAGTGACATAATGCACGTATAGCAATGACAACATGTAGTGAAATTTGAATCTTCACTCAAAGATCACAACCAAGGTACTATACACAAAAGATATAAAAACAAACTCAGGCTGGTAAGGGAAACATTTCTTCAGGTTAAAATTGGCATCAACACCGCACAAACTCAGGCTGGTAAGGGAAACATTTCTTCAGGTTAAAATTGGCATCAACACCGCAAAGCGATGAAGTAACGGTACAAAAGGTAGCAAAATTTGTTGAGCTAGAGACAATCTTTTTTACCGTATATATTTCTTTCTTTCAATTGCTTTTAGTAATGTAGTTGAGCTCTCTGCTTCAATGCAAGCTTTGTTGCGTTATCACCGCCACGCTATCGTCTGCTGCTGTGTTCCATGTTTATGGTGTGATCACACAAAAAGACGGCCGTGACCATTGGTTGTATGACGTGGTAAGGGCAGCGAAGCGCTACGCTGAATAACTGCTGAGCATACAAATGCCAACGATTCACTCATTCATCAAGCTCGACTTCAATCAGCACAGTAATGAATAAAACAGTCAGTTTTCAAAAGTGCTATTTTTCTCTTGATTTATATTATGGCAATTTACTGGGAGGATCGAGTATGGACAAATGTCATGCATTGGGTTCTTTTTGTCATGGAGAGGCTTGTACTGCCCTCTTATGTTGCTGTTACACCAAAAAAATAATTTTTATTTTGTTGGCAAACATAAAAACAAAATATGGCACGTTATTTGTATGCTCCATGATCGTGCTGACTTGGAAATGGTCAGAACTATAATTTCTTTTGGTAGGAAACAGCTTTCAACCGCACGTCATGCGAAACTGCGCCTGCTGCAAATTCACGGGGTTTTCACAGCGCTGAAGGTCGGTAAAATTTCCCTATTTTACGGCAACAGCAGCCGCCATTTTCAAGCTTTTACGTAACCTCGTGTCACTTTTACACAGGCTGAAGTTGCCCATGTGTGCCGTAAACGTTCTTGCCAACTGTTCAAATTATGTCACATCTTTTCAGCCACTCACAGAGAGGTCACGTACAAGCCGTATTTTGTTGAATAGCAAAAAACAGGTCCGTTGTATTTAGTCTAGTTTTTCATTGCTGGGCCAAGAATTATACACTTTCAGTACCCACAACCGCTTTGTCAACCGGAAACACGTGACCGAAATTGCAAGCTAGAAAATACTTCTGGCAAATTCACCGTTCACGGTGAATTTAGTGCGTTGAGAATAGGGCCCTGGGTGATGAATTTTGTAGCTACCATTTTCAAACAGGCTTTACTGCAGCTGTCTTATTGGCAGAACATCTGCTTGCCGGCCTGTAGTTTCTTGCAGAGTACAAGGTATATGTCTTTACAAGGCATATGTCTGTGGTGATTAATGCTCAAGAATAACCCCTCAGAAAAGAGCTATAATTCTTTAATGTGTAGGTTTCTGTATATACTTTCTGTGGAACGATAAATTTCTGTAGTAACAACTGTACGTATAAGCAGAGATTTTGTAGCAATACTGAACGGTCTGTCATGTGACACTTCTGCAATATCCTAAAATTCTCTTTCACACTACAAAAAAGGGAGTACAAAATGCTCTGTCGCATAAATGGCAGATAATAATAGTAATTACGGAATGCTGAATGTGGTGGCTGAAGGACAGTCTGTGGTGCAACAGAAATTTGCGTAGTGCCTACAGGGTGTTGCACAACAGAAATTTCTGTAGTACAACAGAAATGTCTCATGCGACAGACATTTTGTAGTTCTACTACAAAGGTTTTTGTAGTAGGACTACAGAATGTCTGTCGCTTGATAGATATGTCTGTTGTACTACATAAATTTCTGTCCTACGACAGACATTCTGTCATCATACTACAGAGATTCCTGTCTCACAACAGACCATGCATCCTGCATTCCCAACAGAAATTCCTGTTGTGCGACAGAAATGCCTGCCGTACGACAGATTTTCTGTAGTTGTACTACAGAAATTCCTGTCGCACGACCGACCATCCTGTAGTCCCGACCGAAATGCCTGTCGTACGACAGATTTTCTGTAGTTGTACTACAGAAATTCCTGTCGTGCGACAGAAATGCCTGTCTTACGACAGATTTTCTGTAGTTGTACTACAGAAATTCCTGTCGCACGACAGACTATCCTGTAGTCCCAACAGAAATTTCTGTTGTGCGACAGAAATTTCTGTTGTGCGACAGAAATTTCTGTTGTGCGACAGAAATTCCTGTTGTGTTTTTCGACTGGGTACTGAGTACATTTTGAGGACTGAGTACATTTTGAGTCTGAGTACATATTGTGTTTGAGTACATTTTGAGTTTGAGTAAGTTTTCACTTCTGAGTAAATTTTGAGTTTTGAGTCCGAGCGAGTTCTCAGTTTTGTGCTTACTGTGAGTTTGAGTTTGAGTGTGCGCAGACGCGCTGCTCAGCAGACGCGCTGCTCAGCAGTGAGTGGTGATTCGAAAAAAAATTGTTAGTGAGTTTGAGAGAGCCGCTAGTTTGAGTGAGTCAAACGTGCTGCTTAGCATTGAGTCTGAGTTTGAGTGAGCAGTGATTAGAAAAAAAAATGTGAGTGAGTTTTAATGAGCCGCGCCAACTTTGCCGAGGTATGCCCCCGCCGGCTTAGGGATGAATAGGAGAGGGAACCTCCCGCCATTATTTTTTAGCCGCAGATTATTGTCGAACCGCCTTATTTGCTCGGTGACTGCACTGCGTCATCGCTCTCGTGCTCGTAAACGTTCCACCCAACCCGAGAGCACCACAGCTCAGTTGTGTCAGCAGATTTGGCAGGGGCCGGGAGGTACTGGACATACTGTTTGTTTTCCTGTCATAGTTTGTGATTCCAGTCTGACAAGATGCGCAAGCCACTGTTCATCACATTCAGGCCACAAAAAATAAATTTCTTCGAATGATACCTGCCCAAAGCTAATAATAATGCCACCTGGTAAGGGTTGAGCAATTCTGCTAAGGGTTGAGCAATGTATACTTCCTTTATATACTTCTATACTTCCTTAATAAAACACACGTAAACCTTTATTGGGTATTTACGAGCCCATTTATATTTTACTGGTTACAAAATATCTAGTGGTATTAAAATACGAAAAATTCAGTTTCAGAAGCCTAAATGTCATGGGTGCAATGGTGCCACCAGGAATACTTCCTCGTTCAAAAGCCCGCGTCTGACAATTTCAATATAGGATATGGTTAGCAGTGTTTATAATTTGAGAAACGCGTCCGATATAGTCATATGTATTCATAGTTAGGATGTGATATATTACTCCACGTCCAATTATTTATGTTGTGCCCGCTCTTCCACACAAAATTGAGGTATGCCATTAAAAGCACACTTTGAATAAATATTTACCACATTTCCGACTATACACGTTAGCTTTGGATGTGTCAGGGTATCCTATAAATACGTTGTCCCAGTCAGTAATTTGTATTAACTCTCTGGAAACCCCACTTGTTTTAAATAGCAACGCCAGTTTTCAAAAAATTCTGGAATTTGAACGTCGTTGTCCTGAATTAGCAGTAAATTATAAAATTCGTTAGTCTCCCAGTCAGTAATTTGTATTGACTGTCTGGAAACCCCACTTGTTTGAAATAGCAATGGCAGTTTTCAAAAAATTCTCGAATTTGAACGTCGTTGTGCTGAATTAGCCGTAAATTATAAAATTCGTTAGAAATTACAAATACCTCGGCCTCAGTGTTGCTCTAACAGGTGATCGGTAAAACTGTATTTTTGTTACACCTATGGTAAATATATGTATTTGAGAATGATTGACAACGCCTGAGAGTCGAAGAAATCTTGTAAAATATTTTTATACTTTTTTATTGGCCGCGAAATGTTTTAGTGGCGCCACCTGGCTGTGACGTCGGCTTAGGGACTCGCTCCACTGTCGTCTGCTACACTCCGCTTGTGACGGGGAGCTGTGCCTGTGCTAGAAATCATCCGCTTTGATGCTGTCGTGCATTAAAAAGCGTGTTTCTAATAATTCAGTGTTTTTTTCCGGCTTCCAAAAGATCTGAATAATCTCAAGCTGTATCCCCCACAAGTTTGCAACACACAAAGAGAGAGAGAACTTTCTTCAGAGAATAGGTCAGAAGATCGTGTGTAACTCATCTTTTCTAGCTTATTCGCACGGTGCAGCGCTCGCTCAGATCTCCTGGATAAGTGTTCAAAGTGCGCAGTCTTCCCTACAGTGTTTTTGAGATGTTCTTATGAAGACTCAACAATCTAATGATACACACCAAGCAGTGGCCCTTACACATGTATCGCACAGCAGGAAATAAAGCGGCACTCTTCTATTTCTTTTGTTGCTCTTAACATGTATCAGATGAATGTTTTGTGTGTGTGGGGGGGTGGATGTGTGTGTGTCTCTGTGTGTGTGTCCATGTATTAGATTTTCTGCATTATCTAAAATGTCTTATAGTAGCTTTGCGGAAGTTTGGGAGGCTCGCACAGATCGTGTGGATATTTTGCTGCATGGCGTATCATTCCCGTCTTCACAAATTGGCTTTTGTTATGGCTCCATGCTAGAAGGTGCATATCCGCAGTGTGCGTTGATCATTTAGATGCAAATACAATGAGAATGTTTGTGATACGCCACCGCGATCACGCCCCAAACAGCGTTGTCCAGAGTACTCGAAGGCGGCTTTTGTGTTCCGAATTTCTATCGTAACTATCGTTCTTATAACGAACTGAGTCAACCCGAACAATTATGACATGATTACGGTGTTGAAGGCTTGATCTACTCTCTAACGAATGCAATAAATAGTATACGTTCATATATTACAACTATCGAAACCGAGCAGTATTTACCAGCAGCTCGTTATTGTTTTCGAGCCCTTCAAGGCGTAAAGAACAAATGATTCTCTACTCTGGATGCTGTTTTATGAACTAAAGAAAATAACTCCTACTGTCTTGTCCTGGACTGATGACCGGGCCCACTAATCAGCTCGATGTTACAGTTAAATAAAGCTTTCCCCACCTCCTCCTCTGCTCCTCTTCAGTGCAGTTTTCCTATCACGCATATTTGAATATTCCGAAGATATGGCTGTTGGAAAGCTACTGCAATAACCGGCCAGGTATGAACAAACATGGTGTTACTGTATGTTTATGTAGACCTGAATTGTTTTGCTCAACAAATCTCCATAATAGTTAGAAGCTTGGTATAAAACCACCATGCGCCTAGACACACAGTGGGTTATTTATAACTCAACCTGCAGTTTTTGAAGCCCATAGTGCATGCCAGGATACTTTCGTGCCTTAACAACGTAAAGTGATAGAATACAGTACTTTAGAGCATTCGGCAAGGTTGCAAAAACTGTCTTATCTTACATATGATTACTGGGAATAGTAAGCTTTCTGCCAGAGCCGACAGCCCCGAAGGCCTAGAATTTGTTTTGGGCTTGTATTTTTACTGTTTCCGGTTACTAGCAGCTGGCTGTTCGCTTTGTTCGAAAGATTGCTTAATACAGAAGCGGACGCCTAGCCCCGGCTCTTCGCCCTCCGCACAGGACCGCCTTTGCAAGGAATGGGGCAACGCCGGGAATGTTTGTTCCGTAGGGGTATCTGAAACTATTTTTTTACTCATGCCTTGAGCTAGTGTAAGCAGTTTTAAGCCTATCATTATGAAGAAAAGTTGCGTACACGCAAAACCTGGTGCGGCAAAGCATCAGACGTCATCCGAGCGCAAAGAAACAGCAGGGAGAGCAAGCCTGAGCCAAGCATACGACAAATGAGAGAATGCCTATGCCGACGTCACGGAGACGCGGTTCGCAGCCCCGCCCGTAGTCGCGCTCACCGCCAATACTTAGGAGTACACCTATACACGAATACCGTTAGAGTGATTGTGAAATTATGTATGTTGTATTGCCGAACGCTTTCTCTCATTATTGTCGTCTTCCCTTCTCATTTTGGCAATCATCCTTATCTGTGTTAATTGACCGCATTTATACGGGTTTCGAAAGCTACAAGAAAAGGGTCATGTATTAGGGACAGACGTCTTTACTGCTGATTTAAAACAGTTGTATTCAGCCGGCCTCAATTACTTGCTCGGGCCTGGGGTTATGCGTTTAACGCATGTTCATATGGCCGAAGTGGCCACGCCCACACTACTCGAACCTCTAGTCTAATCCCTTTGAGTTTTACCTCTCCATTACACTGAGTGGGAATATCCTTGTTACATCACCACTAAACCGACACGTCGATGATTCCTCTATAGTAAGCCTGCTGGACATACACATGTAGCCTGCGTACGTGTATCCAACAAATGTTTTAAGTCCATGACCCCAGGTATTTATTAGATCTACGTTTAGTTAAGTAAATATCCCTGTCGCTACGGGTCTTCGAGTGCCTGCTCGTTTACCAGTCCCAAGAGCTGCAGTTTGAATCTTTCGCCTCCCAGCATTTACCAAGCTTACTTTCAAACCCGATCACCCTCCTTTTGTGTACATTTTGGGGACTGGGGACTGCCGAGTCTTTTCAGCACATTGTATGCGAACTCTGTGCCAGTGACGTCAGATCTCGGTCTTTCCGAGATCTGGCGATGCCGAAAACCAGCGCATTAAGAAAACAACTTTTCTATTTCTCATCAACAAACACTTCGTTATGGAGCCGTTGCTGACCCACGAAAAGTTGCGGCAAAAATGGTAAGCAGCATTCACACGATACAAACCCTCGTTTGAGCCCTATGCCTGGCTAGTCGTTTCCGCGACGTCTTAGAAAGGGAGTTGAATGCGCATAAACTTTGTGCGGTTATACTTAGAGACCGGAACTTTAGGCGAAAAGCCTAGTTTTTCCTTCAGTCCGTATGAAGCCTATTTAGCCTATAAGCACGAACTAATGGAAGGGGAGCATTTTAAGCAATAGTTTTTTGTGCCTATAGTGACTATTTTGACTATAGGGCGTTTTCGTGCGTATTTGGACTACATGGGCTTTTTGGAGCCTAAAAATGCCTTTTTTGTGTTATATATGCCTTTTTTAGATTTTTTAAGTCGATGTAATGCAGAGACTGTTCTCGCTTGAGCATCCCGCAACGGCGTGTTTGCTTGACGCTGTTTGGGAGAAAAATCCACGAGCCGTGCCAAACACGGAAATAACCCAAACCGTGCTGAAGCCACCACCACCTGGAACTTGCCACCCCGTCCGAGCCGCCAGAAACCCGTGTGCAGTGACCCCGGAGCCAAGCTCACCGACGACATCCCGGTCCGCGCGAACTCTTTTGTTCTATGTCCTCTTGCCGTGCAGTGTCCACGTACTAACCAGGAAAAGTCTGCCCACGTGGCATATCTAAAGCTAACAGAATAAAAATACAGCAAACAAAAAATGAACGGGACACAGCCGCGTATCTGCCGCTGAAGCTCAAAGACGCCTGCTGGGGAACGCACTTGCAAATCTGAGACACCAATGTTTTAAGGTGATGCCACGAACACCTGCACTCTGAGCCGCCGATAATGGGTTTACCGCCGGCTGCAAGATGCAGTACGCGTACAACGAATAAGGAACGAGAAAGGGAGCTTATGAATGGGGATCTCAGCAATTTACACGTAGTCTAGTCGTGACAGCCGTCCTCTGCCACGGCCGCGTAAACTTTAAGGGCATGCAGAAACCTAGTATTGCAAGAATTACTTCTCAAGAATCTTGCGCGCTGCCTAATATTGATAATCTGTGTATAATACATACTTACTGAATAGTGTTATTCCGGCAGCTTCACTAGTCATCCGTTTCTGCAGAACAGAATAGCTCAGTAGTTTGTAAAGAATTATTGCACTTCTCTGTATTATCCCTGGGATTAATCGGTGTTGTGAAAAGCTTAGGAGGTCGCTCTGCTCCTTCAATGAATAATACGTTGCAGTGAAGATATTTCTTTGACGCACAGTTATGTCCCCAAGGGGCAGTTACCGTTCGTGCTTCTCCCACCAGAGCTTGTTGTTACACAGGGCAGAAAATTACACCGAAAACACTGCGGTTTTTATCAATGGCTTTGCAAAGGAGAAAAGCGTCGCAGCCCAAAGTATTTGCCCAACGCTAAAGCTCAACGTCACAGGGCACATTCGTGAGCTTATTTCGCAATCTTAGCTGACGAATTTCAGCAGCAGAGAGCGTTTGCGCCACTCTAAGAATGCTAAGTTCACTTGAGAGGTCCAGGACCGATCTGCCACCATCCCCGAACCGAAGGACCAGTTGATGAAATCTTCCCCACAAATTCTTTCTGGATTCAACGTGCTTAAATAACCTCCGAATGTTCTGAGCAGCTAAAATTGTGATATACCAGATGGAATTAGATCATGGAGCGTCCCGAAGTACAAAAAATTTCCTCCAACTTCAATGGACGTTGAGCGTTATTTTTCGCACACACGTATCGACTGAAAGGGGGAACGACTTCAAGCAGCCCACCATTGAAATTGGTATGGTTTTCCTTGGCTTTCAATCTTTTCTTTTGGTGTTGAATCACCGTAAATTTCGCGAAAATATTAAAATATGATCTTTCGTGCTGCTTATTTTCCGGAAGAATGTAAAGCTACTTTCCCGCTGTACATTATATGTTCGCGGTTTGAATGCAAGTGAAAAATTTGTGCTAAAACATTCTTCTGAAGAAAAAAGGGATTGAGCCTATATATGCGTAATCGAGAGTATTTGAAGCCTATATATGCCTAAAGGGTACTTCTCAGTGCCTATTATAGGCGCCTACAGCCTGGATTTTCCGTGCATAAAGTTTCGGTCTCTAGTACTTTCCAGAGCACAAGAAACGAACCTGTAGCCCGTATTTATTACATTCGGAAAATCTGACGAGCACAAAAACGGTTCCTAGGGAGCGCATGCGACACTCTGCGGAGACGTGTGACGTAAATCGCAGATAAGGATGCGGTTACACCGTATTTTTCGAACCGTCTTGTTTTAAATCGAAAGTTTTGAGTGGTTAACTCGATATTTAGCTGCTTGTCCGCCACAACTACGGCTAAACCTCAGCAACGTCTATGCATCAGCTACCTGACGTTTTTCAAATAGTTGCCTGCTAGTCCTCCAGCTGTGGTCCTAAAAACCCTTGAGGAACGCGTAGAGCAGCAGTGGCAATCGGTTTCGAATTTTAATCAAATCATGCAGTATTCTGAAGACTTTCGTAGAGCAAAAGAGACAATCCGCTTCTAACTTCGAACTTAGCCGTGCCTGTTATAGAAAGGTTCCCATCACTGAGCCGGCCGGGGAAATACATAAAGCTCATAACGTATCAACTTGGGCGTGCACACAGGGGGTTTATGCTGCAGCAGAATGGCGAGTTGGGCTAGGTGGTAAAGTTTCTGCAATGCACAAATGACCTATACAAAGCAGCACCCAACGCAGACTTTGCAATTTGTGCTGCTTTGGATAGGCCATCTGTGCACTGCTCTGAACAGGCTTTTTTTGGTCAAGTGCGTCATCTTCGTGATGCCGGTTTCTCAAGCAATGTGTTGAGGTCAGTGTATGAAAAAATGATTTGAGAGCTAAAACGAAGGAAGGATGATGTTGGTACGGTGGCAGTTTTGGGCGGTATGAATAAGAGGCCGGAAGTACTTCCCTATCTGCACATGATGTCGAATGCGTTGAATAAAGTTGGTTCAAGGTACAATGCGAAGGTTCTCTTTACAGCACGAAAGAAATTTGGAGGGTTTGTTCTTCGGTTGAAAAAAGCTTGTCCGGTGACTATCGCGCAGACAGGAATGAATGCAATGTGAAACGTGAAACGCCGCATGTCCACTGCAATGTTGGTTGTGTTTGCGTACTTCCACAGAGTTGCGGTAAGGAATACGTCGGTCAAACGGACAGATGCGTAGACGTGCGCCTCAGAGCGCATAAATTTTCCTGAAAAGGGCTTTATCGTGACATCTTGCGGAAGATTGCAGTGAATGCCGGCATCGTGGTGGTTGCAGGCCACTTTTCGGGGGTACAAGGATTGTGTTCAGGCGTGTGCGGCAGTTGACGAGGCAAGTAGCTGAAGCGTTCGAGACAACCCAGAGAGGGGATGATTGTGTTAGTCAGGCATCTGTTGCTTTACACGAGAAATAGATTGCAGATCTTGGTTGCCGTTGAGTTGCACACCCTGTGGCAGTGGATGACGTATGTGTTTGATTTTAGTTGTGTGTGTTTTTATTGTTTTTCGTGGTTTTTAGTTCGTTCCCTTCTGATTATAGGAGACGCATGCGTGATCTGATGACTGGGAGGGTATATGTTCCTCGTCTTTTCTGATTAAACTTTAGTTGCGAGTAAGCGTTCTTTCTGTGTTCCCTTTCTTCGTCTCGCGTTTTTTCAGTGTTGCGCTTTCTGAAGGTTTCAAAATGCACAGGGGGTTGGCGGGGCCGGTCCCTAATCTTCGGAGGGGGGGGGGGGGGCAAATTTGTCCCGTACGTAAAAACTTCTGCTTAGAAATATTTTTTATGCGGTGCAATTTCACCTGATTGAAATAGAAATTTTATAACCATTCCTCGTATTTGCACTGCGTTGTGACCGTTAAGCTCTCAGTGGCAAGAGGTCGGAATATGGGAGGGGGGGAGGGTTGCGCTGCGGTGAGACTTCACCACCTCAGTCGAGAGCCCTGCGCACACCTGTCCGTATCAGTGCATCCGACTATGCTAAACAGCAACATACTTTACTGACACACCTACTGCACTGTACCTCAACTAAATGCTAAGGGCGCATATTCAGAAGTTCAGACACCACTCTTCACCTTCTTCATTTGAGGCGCGTCCAGAAACCGAATATATTGCATTTTCCACGCATCGCCACGCTATTCGCAGCTTGCGTAAATGACTTTTAGGCAGTCTATGTTGACTAATGCGTCTATTTGTGAATAAACCCTAAATGTGTTTTGTGCACGTGCAAACTACATACTATCAATGATAGGGCCCTTAGTCACTCGGCTGAAGTGTTAGGCTGCTTGCTTATCGGTTAAACAAGTAAGTATGAAATTGTTCATGTGTTGGTTTTGCGATATTACTAAACAAAATATTAATAAATGTGTCCCCAATAATATGCGACTGAGTTAAAATGGCAGTGCAAAGTGTAGGCGTATTTGCTCACCGTTCTACCTCGAGTTCACGTTTATTCCAAATCTATCCAGCGACAATAATATGTAGAAGACCATTATACTTAGTCAAAACTATCCGCCATGCTTCTTGTGTTCTTGAACTAAACCGAAGACTGAGTGATTGGATATGGGGGTAATATGTTCGAAAGTTGCGCAAATAAGACTTGTTTATAGGATACCGTGGTGGGCATAGAATGACTCGATGTAGTGTGGGGTACTTACTTGACGTGCATGTCTTATGTAGCAGTTGTCGTCGTAGGAGAGCCGTGGCACTGAAGCCAGCGTTATCGAAGAGTCGTACTACACGATCAAAGTCCGTTTGCACCAACCAACCACTGCCCGCGTGTTGAATGAATGTCCTAAATTCTTCTCTAATGCTTAGTCGTGAACGGTCGAAGTTTTGTACCACCGTAGAGCGAGACATGCTCAAACCAATCTTCATACGTAAACGGTGAGGAAGGCAAAGATGTTCCAGAGTCGACTGAATATTCTGCCGTTGCAGCTTTGGTTTTTATTTCACCGTTTTAATCGAACCATGCACTATTATGACGACTTTCGTCAAACAAAAGACGCATTCTACATCCGACTTTGTAATAAAACCGTGTCAAAGGGGCTGGGCAGAGGGGTGCGCAAAATGTCCCATAGCTCGCCGATGTTACGAATGAAAGTAAAAACTTCAGCTTAGAGATATTTTGGGAGAGTTGCAATTTCACCTTGTTGAAATAAAAAATTTATACCTTTTGCTCATCCTTGCACTGCATTCTGACCGTTGGGCTCTGAGTGGCACGAGGTCAAATTTGCGGGGGGGGGGCGGGAGGGCGCTAGGAGCTATACTTTTTACACAAATTATATCACAGTGACTGGCCGTTTCGCCGTATGTTCATTCACCTTGCTTCCTACACTTACGCACGCATTGACCACGATGATAAGATAGAAGCTATATTTTGTCGCACAAGGAAACACCAATACTCTCCCCTTGTTTGTCTGTAAACGAGTAGAATCCTATGCCGGCTAGCATTGTAACGTATACACAGCAATCAGCTTTGCAAACTGTATTAATTGCATTCCTTGATTGAGATCGATCATCTTCGCCATTGCCATTTTTCGCTGCTGTATAACGTGATGTGCAGCTTTTTCTATGGGCTCATGTGTCAGAACCTTCCTGTGCTCTTTCCTGGGCCTTTTGTTCGAACGACTGTGTATCATGCGTCTGTTTTCTTGTTAAAAAACAATAGATATGGGGGTAATTGCACGATTGCAGTGTCACTGCCTTTGACCCAGGAGAGACGTCACACAACCTATGACTGTTTTAATTGGATTTTATTGCCTTTTGCGTAAAGTGGTCATATGTCAACGCAAATACCTACGAGCTAAAGGCGCGCGAAGACATTTGGCCTCAATATTTTGCACATCGAATGCTGTCACACTCATGGGCGGCGGCTCTGCTACTAAATCCAGATATGCCTAAATTTGTTTGTTAACAGCCCGCTCGCTCTGTCAATCACTTAGAATTGAGATGTCAAGCAATGGCAAGCTACCCCAGTCGCTCTGGTAGCCCACGGATGACCTTAAATAAATTTGATGATATTTAATATATTTTATCTAAACGGTACACCGGACAGTGGGCGGTGACCAAAATATGTAGCTCACCACCGTATAGTGCAAACTTCTCGCGAGTCTTACCTCACATCCTGCAATAGGTTTCCGGCGGCTCTGCATAGCTTTCTTTTGTGGCCGTATGGCTTCATTGAGGTGGATGTCAATTATTCCTTCGAAGAAACATACTCCACCTTTGGGTGTTTTCCTAGATATGGTTGGTTAGCACCTGTGCATAACTTCGAATTGTTGATCAATTCGCTGTCGCGCTACAAACGACTAGACGCCTGGTTAGTTCAGGTATTATAGCGACTGCTCTGGTTAAGCGGTAGTCCCGTGTTCCAATCTTGGACCAGGACGAATTTTTTCAACTGAGAAGTTGCTGAGACAGCTGTATAGCTTTCCTTTTGTAGCCGTACGGCTGCATTGAGGTGGGTGTCAAAGTATCCTTCGAAGAAACATACTCCAGCTTGGGGATTTCCCGAAATCTGGTGGATTCACGCCTGTCCATCACTTTGAATTGTTGAACAATTCGCTCTTGCGCTACAAATGACTATGCTCCTAATTACTGAGTAGGTAGAGCGACTGCAAGCGTTAAGCAGTGGTGCCGGGTTCAAATCCTGGAAGAAGGCAATTTTTTCTTCAACTTGGAAGGTTCTGGGAAAGCTATATAGCTTGCCTTTGTGGCCGTACTACTGCATTGAGGTGGATGTCAAACTTTCCTTCGAAGAAACTTACTTCACCATGGAGATTTCCCCTAAATCTGGTCGATTAACACCTGCCCGTCACTTTTACTTGTTGATCAATTCGCTCTCGCACTACAAACGACTATCCTCTTAGTTAGCTCCGTTGGTAGAGCGACTGGTCTGCTGAAGCAGTGGTGGCGGATTCGAATCCTGCACCAGGACGAATTTTTTTCAAGTGCGAAGTTTCCGAGAAAGCTGTATAGATTTCCTTTGTAGCCCTACGGCTGCACTGAGGACAATGTCAAACTTTCCTTCAAATAAACTTACTCAACCTTGGGGATTATCCCTAAATCTGGTCGGCTAGGACCTGTCCATCACTTCAAGTTGTTGATAAATTCGCTCTCTTGCTACGACTAGCCTCCTGGTTTTCTCAGTTGGTAGGCGACTGCTACGGTTAAGCAGTGCTGCGTGGTTCGAATTCTGGACCAGGACAAATTTTTCTTCAACTGTGAAGTTTCATAGAAGGTGTAAAGCTTTCCTTTGTAGCCGTACGTTTGCATCGAAGTGGATATCAAACTTTCCTTCGAAATGTTTTGTAGATAGGACTTTTTAATTTAGGGACTCTAACTAAAAGATTAATTTAATTTCTATTTGCGTAACTCCCGTTTTGTACCCTCAATATACTGTGTCCCTACACTAAGCCTACCACGTGGTCCTTCTCCGGCGGGTGAGATTAGAACATCCTCGTGGCAAAAACAACTTGCTCACAAAAAGTGCGTCCATGGCAGGATTCTCTAATAAATTATCACGGACTTCAGGAGGCAACTTTTTGCCGGGAGGAGAGTGCTTAGTGTCGGACATGGAGAGGGTGGAATTATTAGCGGTTGGCGAATAGCTGTATCTTGGTGGTAATGAGCGGTGGGAGTGGGTAGAGGAAGAGGCTGATGCCGTGAGACAAGGAAGGGAAATTGTAAGACATTCCAAGCTCGGATTCTCGACCTCGAATTTACGTTCTTGATTGCGAGCTACGGCTCGCGGAGAAGAAACATTCCTACCAGGCATTTCCAGATCTAGATCTGGAAATCCGCCTCAGAGAAAAAATATACGAAGAGAAGGTGGAACTCTAGCACGTGATAAAAAAATCTGGTGGGTCGCAGTCTGCGAGGAAAACACGCAGAAAAAAGAAGACAAGGAGATGGATTTTTAACGGGCAGCCGCAGACATCGAAGCCGTGTTGAAGGCACGAGAAGTTGCACGTGCTTAGTGTGGAACACACGCAGACGAGCCGCGTCCTGGTACTTCTGCTGTAAATGCGCCGAGTTAGGTCACCAGTGCGCAGCATGTGACAAACTATCCGAACAGTTTGGAACGCACTCTCAGTCGGAATGCTTCGCCGTCGGACGCCAAGCACGAATAAATTAATCGGGCAGGGATGCCCTGCAAAAGCTCGTGGTCCTGGCCAAAAAGCTGATGCAAGCCCATAGTGGCCCAGCTTTGACACATTGTTTCCAACAGAAGCGCGGGTTGTCTCCCGAGGAATTTCCTGCACGTGACCGAACTGAAGTTGCGCCGCAATTTATGAGAGCTCAAGTAACGGGGCCGAGGAGGGCGCACTTTCGTAAAACCGCGGTTGCAATCAAACGGTACAGGTCTTTCGATATGCCGTCAGAGAGTCATCATTCTGCACCCTTGCGATTAACAGAATGACTTGCAGAAGTCACACGGACCACATAGGCAAAAGAGCCCAATGGGCGCATCAAAATAAAATGAAGATGAAGTTACATGTCAACCATCCAGATTGAAGACACCAATTCAACTGGGCAATAAATCGGATGCCTAAGGAAAAGGAACAAATTAAAAAAAATTAGTTTAATAAAGAAAACTGGTACATTTAGGTATGTTAGGTTTAATGGCTGTCCAGTGCTCAAGAAGCTTGTGTGCAAGCTTCTTGAGCCGCATTGAACGAAGGCCACACGTGTACAGTGCTGGATGGTTCTGCGCAGTGGTATTTTTTTATTGTTTAGTATTGTTTAAAATAGGTGCTATTTTTATGTTAGGTCGGAATACTTTTGTTCTATTAGTCAGTGTTTCTTTGGGTAGTTATGTTGTGTAATACGTGATTTAGGGTATGTTGTTTATTCTACTATTTTCTTTTTTTCCTGAAAACACTTCTTCTAATGGGGGTACGTGTGAGGAGATGCTTTTTGAGGTTTCAAAGAACTGAAGAGGACAAAGTGCCGGTGCCATGTCGGTAGGAGCACGCGGTGAAAAGAAGGGAGAGGAAAAGAAGCAAAAGAGGTGAAAACCGGGAGGTAGTGGGAGAGCGGACCTCGGCGACTTCTCTGAAGTGCGCGGTCATTTAGGAGACTCAGAGCCGAGCCACATTTCCCTCCTGGCATTGTAGACCTTAAACGCCGTCTCTGCGATGTCCACACTACAGCCTTCTTCCGAGACCAGCGGGTGCTGCGGCAGCAGCGTCTCATCTCTACGGCCACGACAGCGCCAACGCCCATTTCAACAAGCCACAGCACGGAAGGCATCGTTGTCGCACGCCAGCCCGAATTTTTTTGTGTGTATGGCTTTTTATTATAGGGACTCTACCGCAAAGATTAGTTTTGCTTCTATTTGTGCATTTGCCATTTTGTTCCGTCAATATACTGTGCGTTGCCCGAAGCCTAAAGCCTCGTCCTTCTCCAGTGCTGCCTCGTCAGTGCTGCCTCGTCCACCTCTATAATGTTGGCATATATTCAAGGAGCCCTGACAAACATTTCGCGAGATTCGCGTCGGGACTCGAGACAATACGCACATGAGTACTTCGTCACCGCCGATGTAGTCCAGCTGGACCCCGTGAAAACTCTTGCCAGCGCCACAATTGTCCAGCGGAAGGACAAGAAAGGCGTGCGAAGATTTCTTGTACTGTGGCAATTGTACTGGCACTTCGTCAAAAATTTTCCAAAAATCACCGATCTCCTTACGTCCTTGACTGAGGACCACGTTCAGCTGTTCTGGGAGAAAGCGCAGCAGAACACTGTCTGCCAGCTTTAAAATTGCCTACAGTGAGTGGCTGTGCTCAAACATTGAGAACAGTACGCTGCGAAAGAAATGCGCGCCGACGCAAATGTCGCAGGCTTGGGTGCATTCCTCGCCCAAAACCCGGTCGGCTGCAAAAAGTATTCACTCACGCCGGTGACCTTTATTATAAGAAGATATAAATGATTCGATGTCTGAAAGACTGCACACAGTAATAATTTCGCTTTTTAAAAATTTGGTGGCATACTTAAGTGAGGCCGTTCAAGGCTTCAATAGAATACACTGCGTGGTGTTGGCCACATTTTTGAAGAGCACTATTGGGCGTCGTGGGGGATCAAGCGCGCACATGCAGAACTTCGACGTCATCATCGAGTAGAGATCCGGCGAAAAACATTCGGATGCGGACTGCCCATCATGCGCCCCTTTAGGGGGGGTGACCTGCTGACTGCCATTTATTGAGCCGCCCTGCAGCGTATTGATTCCAAAGTGCACTCAATGACATTATGATTGACAACATCAAAAGATGACCCACCGCGGTGGCTTAGTAACTATGGCGTTTTGTGCTGCTTAGCACAAGAATGCGGGTTTGATTCCAGGTCGCGCTGGCAGCTTTTCTGATAGAGGCAAACAGCAAAAACACTCTTTTGTTCGAGATTTCGGCGCGGGATTAAAGATCCCCAGGTGGTCAAAATTATTCCGGACCCCTCTACTACGACGCGCCTCATCGACTGTGTACTGTCGGCGCGTTAAACCATACAATGAATCAGTCAGTACTTCAGAGGATGCAACGTCGCCGCGCCTTAGGGTTTAAATGGAAACGATCCGTTATTGTGCTGATGAATTAGGTGCTTAGAAAAAAACTTTGATCTTGCAACGAGAACCACTGCCTTCTGGTTATCACCACTTCCTGCGCAACAACATCTTAGAAGCGTCCCCCCCAAAACCCATCATTAGGCCACCTCGGCGCGGAGCGTGCGCTCGGAAAGATTGAGAAGAAACGCTACTGTACCCTCCTAACAACCGACATCACCCACTACGTCCGAAACTGACGGGATTGCCAGCGGCGTGAAGCATCGCCCACTTGAACTGGCTGAGTTCTGCTGGCCAGCGTTTTACCAGCGTAGCCGTTCAGATACATTGGCATATACTCCCTAGTCCTGTTCCGAACACAAAAATCCCAGAACAGGTGAAGTGTTGGAGCCACAGGCAGCACGAAGCACTTTGCACTAACCACTGGTAATCCCAGGAGAAGTGCATCAGAAGTAATTAAACATATAACCCCCCAAGCTTAGCCGTAGAATAGTGCTCCTGAATTATTAATCATGGACTGCGGAATCGCATTCGCTCGAGAGCTAATGCAAGGTGTCTTACGCAGCAGGAACATGGTGATACGTCGGCAGAAGTCAACGTACCACCCTCAGGTGGATGGTATAACCCAACGCTTCATTAAGACTATCCCTGATATGCCGGTATGTACTCCATCTTCGAACATAAGATGTGGCAGCAAGTTCTCCCTAATGTCACGTTTGCGTACAACTCCGGTTTCTAGGGAAGCACGCAGCAGACAACATTACCATGGTTGGCAGAAGATCTGACTACAATGCTCCACCGTATGCTGCCACACGTCCAAAGATATCAACAGCGTGCTGAAGAAGCCCGGCAGCTGCTTCAATGCGTACAACAGGCAAGACCCTCATGAACTCCGCACGCTACAACCTTCGTAGCCGAGATGCTGAGTATCACACAGGCGATGTTGGGTAGGTTGGGAGTAAAATTCGATGAAGAAGTGGTATCTGAGATACTACAGAATTGAACGACGTGTTAGCCGACTTATCTATGATTTTCACCCCGACGGTGACTGCGCCGCATTATGACGAACGCAATCGGAAGTAGTCCACGTGGTTGGTCTCAAGCTTTAAATTGCCAAACACGCTCTTTATTGTTTGCACTAGCACTTGATTTTACCATTGCGAGAGCACCTCAAGAGAGAGTCTATTGCAGCAATGAAGCGTCCTTTGTTGCTTAGTGATATTTTATTTGCTGTGTCTTGTCGCGCATGTCTATCGTGTCGGTGCTAAACAAAGCTCGTGGTTCCTTCACTTTCATTCGTATGTAGCACAAGGTAGTTTTATTCAGAGAGTATGGCACCCTATTCTCATTAGACAAGAATGAATGTTCTTCTTTGATCCTGTGGGTTCTCCATTTTTTTATGGTTCCAGTAGTAATAAATTTTAGAGACGAATGTTCGAAGGGGAGTCGTCCCGGGATACAGTAATTCGATGCTTTTCTGAGCTTGTCGCTTTGTTTTTCACTTCCGCATGGCAAGTGTTCAGTACTTGTTTTTTGCGCCAGCGACGTTTCCCCCATAAAATTTGTTTAACCGATACACCTTGCATCTTTCTTGACCACGTGGCACAATTGACCCTCTGACGACAAAGGACTCTGACGCTTTCGGGTTAGTAGAACTCGATGCTACTGCAACTGTAAAAATTGAACTGCAGTGAAAGTTCTAAGCTCGGCCAGAGCGGACTTTATTGCTTCACGAACCCGCAAACATAACTTTTTATTTACTCAACGGTGAAAGTCACAACAGCCATCTGCCGCTGTGCTTGCCAGACAACATTGAAAACAGCATAACGAGAGCATTCGCAAGCCCAAACAATATCCTTGAGAACTTTTGGGCGAAAATATTGCTGTAAGAGCAGGTGCTCTAATTTCGCATAGGGTGCTCTTCCTGTGCAATTAAAATAGCAGTGATGGATGTTTCCATTGGGACTCACAAACGTATAACGCTACATTTTTCAATATTCTGCGCCAGAAATAACCTTCGCTGCACGCTATACAAGCTTTAAAAGTATGTATATGGCTTGATGTCGTTTTGCTGGTACCATGCAAAGCATTGCAAATAACAAGATGAGTATAAATATAGCCACTCAGCTGAGTTACTCCTAATACAATTTTTGAGGGTCATTGCTGATAAAATCCTTATAATTTGCCCAACACCAGAAGAAACAAGAATTTGTTGAAATAACTTGGCTAAAACATTTTACTTCGTGTTGAAAACATATTTGAGTACCAATTGCGGATTGAAAGTGAGGATAGTCAAAACAAATGGTATAGGGGGAATTGGCTTGTGTTGGTCTTTCGGAGCATCCAGCACAGTTGAGTGACAGCACACTGAGTGTGAGATAGGCAAGAGAGCCAAGCCTGCACCACAAAAGTATCGTAGGGAGTGACAGCACACTGTGAAAACAAGGGCTCTAGAGCAAATTTTGTAGATATCGTTACAGCTGACTTTTAATAATGGATTTAAATCCCTAGCAGCATTAGCCAACAGATGCCCTCTGTAGAAAAAAGCAGTTTGATAGTGTAATGAGGCCGTAGAAAAAAGTATGTTACAGTATTTTTTTTTTCACCATATATACACAGTTGAAAAGTTTGTAAGTATTTCCATGTTTTGAAATCCGAGAACCTTCAAACCGGTTGAAAAGCGGCTTGATTAGATCAGGGAGAGAGAAAGAGAGAATAACCTAATTGAGCCAAAACAAAATTGCGCCGACTACGTGATGGATGGGGTGGTTCCCTCTTCACGCGGCGGCCGTCTGGCCCCTGGAGATAAGGACGAGCTGATCTTCCAAGGCGAAGCTGGTTAGCAAGGTCTCCCATCGCTCGATAAAGGGTGTGGGAAGGGTGGCGGAGGGGTGCGTAAGGGGTGAGGGTATGTTCATGGTGAAATCGCACTTTCGATGACGGGCCGGAGAGGGCCCAATTGCCCACAGAAGTTACACCCTTTCTCGTATCTCTCCGGGTAAATTCTGTTTTGGAGATAGGGGTGCGGGAAGGATCCCGTTTGTATGTGCCTATTGATTGTTTGCTGCGCTCTGCTGAGGGATTTGTGCGGTTCAGGGTACCACCATCAGCCTTCCCTGTAGTGGCTCGTGATCTCCTTGTAAGTCGTTATGGCCTGAGTGTCGTGCATATCTGCCCAGTGTTCAAGTTCTCGGGTGAGCTGGTGGGCGGCTTCCGTGCCCTTCAGCCCTGACTGAGCCGGCGTCATATCAGTTCGACTTTCCGCTCGGATATGCGGCGTTTCCTGCATGTAGAATTCTGATTGCCGTCAGGGACACCTGCCCTTTTCTATACTTACCATACGCTTTCTGCGAGCCCGTGATTCTTTCGCTGACGTTAAGCAGTGTGAGCGCCAAGGCTATTGGCGACTCTTCCGGTTATTCTAGAAACACCGTTTTGACAGAGGCACATGTCATCAGCGCTTCTTGTGTCGTGTCCGATATTGCGGCTCACGTCGAAAACTTGGGCAGAGAGGCGTCTGTGTAGAGGGTGACCCCATTGCGTCTTGTTCTTCCGCTTGTCTTAGCGTTTCGATGAGGGCCTTGACCATAGCCGCTCTGCGCCCGTCGTTGCGACCCGGACTCATGTTTTGGGGCAGGGGTTTGCTTTCGGTTTTCTGAGCCCAAAGCTTGGGTAAAGGTCCCGTGTCCTTTGTGGTCCGCGTCTTGCCAGCCCAGCTTGGCCAGCACTATTCGGCCCGCCGAGGTATGACTGAGCCGCACTCTCTGGGTACGCAGTTGGGCTTCTACCGACTTGTCCACCGTATTGTGTGTGGCCATGCCTAGCAGCTTCTCGGTGGATGAGTGGCACGGGATATTAAGCGCCGCCTTCGTTGCTTTGCGTAGGATCGCGTACAGTTGATCTTTGTCTTTCTTCAGTAACTGTAGCTACGGCACCGCGCATACGATAAGCGACTTAAAAAATGCCTGGACCAGCATGAGCGCGTCGTCTTGTTTCAGTATTCCTCGCCTGTTTGTGACCCTTCGGGTCATGTTCGTGAATCTCGTCCGTTATGGTTTATTATATCTGAGCTACACTGACAGAGAATACTTTGTTTATTTTAAGATAACTATTATTCAGAGCTGCATAATATTAATATACCGAGTGCGTTTTGAAGCAGTCAGTAGATGTGACGAAGGCCGCAACATGAAAAGTAACTTTTTGTTAGGGGGAGGACAAAGTGCAGAAGAAGACAGGTGATACCAGATAGCCAACAACTCTTATAGGTAAACGAAACATAGGGCAGTTTGTGCCCTTCAGATTATTGTAAATGGGTATTTATCTGTCAGTAAAAAAATTTCGCCCGCCTCCCCTCGCGGGAACCCTGTGTATATGCGACGCATCGTGGGTTTCCCTCGGCGTTTCCGTTGGGTTGATTCTCCCATCGTGTGAAACGTGCCATGAACGCGTACGCTGCATTTCTGTCTACTACGGGTTTCCCGCATCCCGTGCACGTCGCTTTCCAGCCTCATCGTCGGTGGTGCTAGCAGTTCTGTTATTGGGCTGGCCGGTGCTTGTTGCGGTTGCGCCGACCATCGCGATAGCAGGCTTGTTAGTCTCTATTCAATGCAGCGTTGGACATCGGAGCACCGGCGCTGGAACGACGGAGCGGAGCGGCGCAGGTACCCCGTTGTATACCTCCGCGTAACGGTGAGGGGAATGAGAGAGAGCAGTGCATGCGCATGCGTTAACCAAGCGCTAGCGCGCGCCGACGCACAGCTGGCATTGCGAGGAGCCAGCGCTAACCTGCAGATAACGCTGCGATGAGAGCGGCGGAGAGCGCATGCGCAGCTGGTGCGGACAACGACGACGCCGGATGGATGGAGGGATGCATGCATGCATGGACAGGGCGGGTGAATGAGATGCGTCGCATCTAAAAGGAAACCCCATTGGCTGGTTGGGGAGAACCAGCATACAGGTAATCTGGAGTTCTCAAAGCCCTGCCTGGCGTGTTCATCCAATGCTTCTTCTAGAAATTCGTGCTTATTATATCTGGAGATGTTCATTTCTAGAATACCTTTGCTGTTTTGTTTCCTGGTGTCTTCTCAAACTTAACACTCCAGATAATAAAGTAGACGGATGTTATTGCTTGACGAGGGGAAATAGATGATGGTACCAAAAAGTTGAGTGCCACTACACTGAACTTCCACCTTGAATTTTATGGCTTGCATAACACAGCCGTTACACGATATTTGCAGTGCGCAAATGCGACCGATTGTGACACAAACAATAAGACCGTTAGAGCATACAATCACAGCGCTGCAGCAGCAGAATGTGGAGTTAGCATTACGATGCTGGTGTTTATTTCTTGCGAAATCTTCCTTCTGCACCCGTGCGATGAACATTCTATGATTGATGACATTTTACTCGTGGAAAGTCCCAGGAGAAGAATATGAGATTCATTTTTATTTGATGTAGAAATGGCGCGATTGTGCTTATCTAAGGCGTGTATATGTCCGTACGATAGATTTTTATATCACAAAAATTCCCTGAGCCTCTTTTAAAGCACAAAAGGGGGTTGGGGTGTGAGGGCGCCCTCTCCTAAAGCACAACGCACCGGTAAGGCGGCATACGTAAGGATCAGTGGTCAGATGGTAGAACGAAATTAGTCTCGTGTTGACGCCTTCGTGTTAGAGAGGTTCTATGAAGAAGGGTGGCGGCTATCTCCATTTTAGCAAACCACGAACATGGCCAGTTCACTTTGGCTGGGTACGAAATCACTACTCAGCCGAGACTACAAATATTTGCGTTATTTTAGTGTCCTTCCACTCGTACTGTGCGTATCGGGCGCTGACAACCACGCTGCAGTTAAATCATTTACGTGCTTTGTTGAATTCATTGAACCAACAGCTCCCTGCCCCACTGCTTTTGTCTTTTGCATGCGCTTTACATGAATATGATATTTTAAAACCCCATCAGCCCGAAGCACGGTGTCGGCAAAAAGCGCTTATAGAGATGTCTTACTAAGGAGAACGGAAACTACGAAAATCCCGTTTATTTACATACTCTGGCCGGAAGCTTAAAAACTAACCTTCAGAAAATCACCTGCTAAATAAAAACTCCGACTTGGAATGAGCTTCTCGCTACACCCATGCTTGTTGCTAAGCAGAATAAGAGAAGTGAACATATAGGAGTCTTCCCTAGAAACTATAAACCAAATTTTAAACCTCAGGGAGGATAAAACAGCATAACTGTTACAAACAGTTTTCCGAAGCCTATTAAGTGCTTTATATTGCAAGGTTGCCGGAAGGACGGGAAGATTGGTTGTGGCGTCTTTTAACAATATTGAGCTTTAGGATTATTCCGCTTCCTTGCGAATATTGAACTTACACCCCATACAACGGCATCCTGCCTGAGCACCATCGTCGAATTTTTCAATCAAGTAAAAAATTATTTTGTATAGATTCAATGGTATTCCGTGGTTGAAAACCACATTAATTATGAACTTTTATGTTGATGAATGGCGCGAAATAAAATACCTGGAATATATTAAATGCTCACTCCCTGCATCGTTCAAGTAGCATCACGCTAGTAGTTCCTTGAATAGTCGCTCAATGAAGTATAAAGCAATATTCTTCTGGATAGAACGGTTATTTGAAACAACTCGTCACCCTAAATAAACTAGAGAAAAACACATTTGTCGAGGAAGCAGTCAACAAAGTATTATAATATTTTGCTCCCCGCGGAGTCTAATAAAACTGCGCTTGTTTTTCACGTACTTTTGCAGAGCGCTTTCACTTCTGGACCCATTGACCTACATCGAGAACATTTTAGCATAAACAAAAGTAATTTCAGTAGGTGCTGCAAAAGACCCCCTTTCCTCCCAGAACAAGAATGCCGTTGTGACTTACGAAATAAATGAAGCGTTGTTTGGTTAAAACACAAAATAAGAAAGGATGGTCGAGTCAGGCACAGGTAACATATAATTAGTAAACTTATCACAATGCGTGGTGTGTCCAATAGCTTTTGTGCTTCAGCCGCAAGACGCGACTACCGGGCAGGAAGAAACGCTGTATTGCCACTCTTTTACGCAAAATAGTAAAGCCGCAAATGTCCAGCCAGTGGTGCAATGGACGGGCAAGATTTCTTCTGTAAACGTGACTATGAAACGTCGGTCACAGGACAAAAAGATACTACCAGATATTGATATAGAAAAAATATTGAAACGCTGGTTACAGGACAAAATATATTGTGGGTAATATCGATCGACTATTCCGTAAAAAGATACAAAAACTGTTCACCTAGTGCATATTTTCTATGACACTTTCTGAAAGTTCAAGATGTAGCGTGTAAATAGGATCGCATCAATCTGTTGATGTAGAGTCCCAGCTGAGACTTGTCAACCAGCCATTGCAACTAATTTTTTTACAGACATGGAGGACAACCCTGCTTGGTTAACCTGAATTATTTGAACTCTCAAATATTTTCGTGAACATAAGGAAACTACCGCAGCTTTTCTGTTTCTCTTTATGACCGCATTTTTTGGGGAACTTCGCAATCCACCCAGCTGTAACGGTAACTTCACCTGAGTAGTAGGGATATTTTAAATTTCTAGCGTTGTATAAATGAACCTATTACTGCGTAATAAATTATTGTGTGAACAACAGATACGGCATACGGGCGTTTTTCTGAGGTTGAGGCACACTGCTTTTTCATAGAGCCAGGCACAAAAAGAAGCGAACAATATATGGAGACAGCGATAGAGACAGCTG
Source organism: Haemaphysalis longicornis (assembly GCF_048455015.1). Taxonomy (NCBI): domain Eukaryota; kingdom Metazoa; phylum Arthropoda; class Arachnida; order Ixodida; family Ixodidae; genus Haemaphysalis; species Haemaphysalis longicornis. The sequence goes on along the minus strand of NW_027526233.1, from coordinate 76,837,892 downwards.
CTCTAGAGTGACTGGACGGATGCCGGAAACACTCCGCCCTTGCCAAGGCCATGAAATTGCAAAGCGGGGACCGCCAGCTGCCTTTCTTTCGAAGGGTCCAGTACGTGCCGCTACCACTTCAAAGCGTCATCAATACAGTTTGCAAGTAGGGCGGGCGATCAAAGAAGAAGTAATGAAATAAGGTCCAGGAAAGTACGATGCAAATGGCCGCGGAAGGAGCGACCGGAAGATATTGCCGCTACTAAAACGAGCAAACGGGACTAGTGGTGCAGTAGAGCGCTCAGACCTGATGTCAGGGTTCGCTAGTTGCTGTACCTAAAAAAGTGCGTGCATCAGGTCGAGCCTAAGTTCGCCAATAAAAGAGACCAGAGGCGCGCATTATTTAGGTTCGAGCAATTGACTTTCAATCTGTCTTTGTAAACTTCATTTCTGCAGCGGGCGGGACCAGTATTTCTCACAGCCCCTATAGGTAGTCGAGATCTGTAAAATAAGAAAGCGGTAAATGTTACTGTTCCAGTGCGTATGATGCATCGAACGATTAACTAGAAATGCTCATAAACGCAATTCCTATACCGACTTAGTTTTCTGACACAATCTTTTTTTTATATACGGGGCCATCAGTTGTTAAAGAATGCTTTGTGTTTATGTCTATAAATAAGGTCAATTTTTACATTTTCTAGATGCCATCTTCTGGCTTTTGAGGGTGTTTATTTTTGGAAAATTGCACCAACCGCCAACAAATATCTACAAAAACAAACGGCTCCTGAGTGCCATGTCTTCCTTGTAGGCTCTATTATGCCTAATTGATTTAAAGACTTGGAGACGTCAAAACATGCTTTTAGAGTAATACATCACCACTTATTGCAATTTTTATTTTCATATGACACATTTAATGAGCAATACACGCCCTTAGTTTTAAATTAGCTACCCTGTCTTTTTCGGCGTTGTTTAGGTTCAAATTATGCCATTGCTAGCGGGCTCGATACTATGTCATGAAAACGGTTTGTCAGAACCAACTGAGTACGTTCTGAACGCTATTTGTGGCTGCAAGCCATCAAATCAAGACATTGTGTATGCTAGTCGCAATCGAGCCGTCCATAACTACCAATCTACTTGTTCAGAAAGCACAACTTCTTGTAAACCACAGGTAAACTGTTGTTGCCTGCTAAATGCAGGTAATACACCAAACATCACGACTGCTCCTGACGGAACAAACTGGGGCCCCACTTATTCGGTAAAGCTCCTGGGACCCGCACTTAACTATCTTTCATCGTGGCCTCGGGCAGTATAGGCCCCAGCCATCGAATTGAGTTGAGTGTCCAACTGCAGTTCAATTAATACGGTGTGTGTATCCCAAGGTGTCTCGGTGAGAAAGAGCTTCATCAGTGGAAAAGGGTGCTTGTAGGAGGATAATGAGGTTCCGTACTCCACTAGAAACCTAATTCGCAAGTCACGTAGTCGTGTTGATACGGCGTGCCTCGGGCGGCCAGGCAGATAGCCAGCGCGACCATGACCACCCTGCTCGTCAAGAAGGCCGCTCACGACTGCCAAGATCCCACCACGTGTACACAGAAGCCATGGGGCCGACAGGACCCCACAAAAAGATGGGCCGGAAGAAGGCAGATATACGTTATTTCGTCCTTCTAAAGACTAATCCAAGGTCCAAGCAACGGTGTCATCAGCATGCCCTATGTCGCATCCACGCGGATTGTAACAAGGGTCTAAACCTACGCCTTCCATATATTTGATCAGGCATGACTAGTCCTAACAGCCACACGCTGGAAGGCAATGGTTCAAATTTTTGTTTACGGGTAACGAGACACCATAGCAGTCATTTGAAAAAACAGGTTGTGAAATACCGTTGCAGTTTCTAACCTGAGTTGCTGTAGTATTTATTTTGATTAGTACTTTCCCAATTCCGGTATCTTCAGGAATGAAAAGTATGCTTTCCTAATCCCAGCTACAAGAGATTCGTAAACCGGATCGATGCCCTCTGTATCAGAGAGCAGTGATAGAAAGTGTAAGGTCCACTTATGAGATCAGCGGCCAGGCGCCCGTGCTGCGCGTGAGAACCCGCCACTCTTTCTGCGGGCTCAGCACGGTGGACTATACTCCGCAGCCGTCGGCAATTCGTCACGGCACGCACGGGAGACAGATTGTCTGGCCCACCGAATACCACAGGTATAATCCCCCATTGAGAGCCCGGACGGCGCCGCCGGATTTTGAGAACCGTCAACGTGACCCGCGGAGGCGGTGAGATTAGCGGCGTCGAAGCGCGCCCATTGTTAACGCGCCCCGGCCGGCACAGTGCCCTGTCGCCGCCTTTCGCTCTCGCCCCGGGGGGTCGTGCGCACTTGCTCGTCCGCGGCCTCATTATATATTCCGTAGCGCGCTGAGTGACAGCTTTCTACGTGAATTTGGGCACTCCCTTACGCGTGTACGAACGCTACATGGGCGTTCCCGAGGGGTGTGATATCGAGGTTTTATAAGGTCGAATTTGGCCGTAAGAAATGATTCTTGTCTGAGCGCTGAGCTGGGCAGTTCCCGGCGGTACAAGGAGTCTCGACAGTTAAAGCTAGGTTGGGATTTGTGAGCCCCCTAGGCTAGAGGTTAAGATCGCGTCGGACGTTTAGGGTACAGCGCCGTACCGGGCAACTAGACGGATCTTGCGTCGAGGCAGAGTCTCGGCCGTCGTTTCTCGAGCGGTTTGTGTACGCTCCAAAGATAGGAGAGTTAGACGAAGTTGAGAAGCTCAAGTGATATGTGCGCACTTGGAGTTAGCGTCAAGCTGAAGTTTGAAGTTTTTCCTTTTATTACTTATGTACCCAGTTTTCCTATTGTAAAGAGCTGTATATAAACTGTTAGTTTCACGTAATGAACCCCAACGCCTCGAGTTCGTCAATTGGACCGCCGTCTCCAAGAACTTCGACACCATCGCCCTGCCAGCCCCCTGCCATATCAACCGGAGTCCTGGCGATTGGGTTCCTGATCGACACCGGACTTCGGAGAAACGAACCGCAGGAATCTTCACTGAAAGTATAGCGTAATATTTGTTTATGTAGGTAGCATAAGCCTCGCCATTTTCCGAGGCCCCGGGACTCCATGCCGCGACTTGGTGTAGAGCTCTAAGAGTATGCGTATCCAGGTGAAGAAACAATGTTTGCGATTAGTGGTGATATGTGTTAGTGCCTGGACTAGAGTCCGAACAGGGAAGTGGAACGGCCTTGTGATAGTTCCCACTTCCCGTCTCAAATAACGATGACGGCAGACGCAAAGGTGAATACAACCGAATAGCACATAGGCAAAGTGTAAGCGAGGCCGTGTGCCTCCCAAAATAGTCAGGTGTGAACCATCGTTCCAGCCACAGCAAACGCAAATAGCTTTAACCTTGTCAACCTGTCTGTTGCATGCGTATGTGCGCGGTTGTTGCCAGATGGCATCTATCAGCTTTGTTCTGGCAAAACATTGAGGACAGACACTTCCTCCGCATTATAGGGAATGATGCTTGTGCTGCGTGAACAACTCACCCCGACGGTTGAAACGTTACACATGATTCAACATGAAAGAAACTATTTGCCCGGTCGTGGGGTTTCCCTGTTACAGTATCAGGGCCAAAATCGTGATAATGCGCCCTCTGAGTATGTATTTTCACTATGTACCTTGAGAAGCACTCGTTTGGCAGGAGAAAAAGACTGCCAAGGTTTATTTTACTGCATTTGCCAAACTTTAAAAGTGATGTTGTTGTTAATAAACTTCATTCGCACATAGAAACAAAGAAAAAGACCACCAAAATAAGGGGTTCTGAAAGGAAAAAAATTCACGCATCTCCACGAAGTGAATCATGACGAGTGAGCGAAGCACTGGTGATCGTTCTTACCGTAAATCACCCGTGAGAGTGCTTACAGCCAGAGTTACTCAATATAGTCAGTTGCGAAACTCCGCTTCAGAATCCGGGCGGCGCTAGCCCCCCCACTCCGTGGAAGCTGAGGGGCAAGTCGACGCGCGCGGCACCTAGGAGATAAAAACGGAACTTCGCTAAACTATTATTATTCAAAATTCTTCTGTAAAATCAAGATTGCTTTTTAAATTAAAACACAATAATTACGTAAAATTTACTTGTGTTTTTGCGGCTTTTCTTTCTATGACTTACGGCAGCAGCCGCAAGCACTTGAGTACTGCTTCAACGTCCTGCCGACAGACGACAGGCTAGTCAACTTGCCCCGTGCTTGCCCCGGCGCAGGGGGGCAACCGAAGACCGGCTTTCGATACATGGGGCCTATGGGGAGTTTCGCAACTGTCTATATCCAGTAACTCTGCTTACAGCAGCTAAAACGATTGCCATTCCAATCCAATTCATACAATTCAATCTTTTTCCAATCCAATTCAATCCAGTTCATTGCAATTTAATCCAATACATGCTCCTCGCGCATGCGCATCACGGCTCTCCAGGAGCACTCTCTCTCTCTCTCTAGCCCTCTGTGAACCTTTTTTTTCTTGTTAACCTTTTGTGAACCTTTTGTTCACAGATGTTTCGATTCACACGGTGCTGTGCGCCTCTTCCTCTCTCTCTACCCTTTGGCGAACTTTTTGTTCTCAAATGTTTCGATTTTATGTTGCCGTGCGTCTTTCTCTCTCTCTCTAAAACCTTTTGTGAACCCTTTATTTTGTTCTAGTTAAGCTTTTGTGAACGTGTATTTCACAGATGTTTTGATTTACATTGTGCTGTGCCGTGAGCATACACGCCGGACGGCGGAGAATCCTCGGCCTTACGGTGCTTCGCCCTAAAACAAATTATCTATATAGACGGGAGAACACGACAAACGTGAAACACCTTACCTCACCAGCAGGCTGCTCAGTCTGTTCCCTCCGGCGGCCTGAGCTAGTGTTGAATAGAAGAGGGAGGAAGGGAACGGGATTTAAGATGAATTACGAGTGATGGTTGCGAAGTAGAACAGTCCCAAAGAACGTGCGGCGTATTGGGAAAGCAACAACACTTTGGGCACCGTTGAGGGCTGCGTTGGCCTTCTAATCGATGTAGCATGTTTGTGGTTGGGTGTCTGTTTGCACTTGCGGATAAGAAAAGCTTCGGCCAGGGTTAAGAGGTGAAATTGAGACGGAAGAATGCCTATCCCTGACTGATTTTTGCACAGTCTGGCGTTGATGAACATGGACTTGTCGCACCTGCGTGGGTGGATGGAAAGGGATTGGCCAGCGCGTCTCCGAGTCTCCCGGTTGGGACAGAGCACGGGAGAGCTGATGCACCAGCTCGTTGTCCGGAACGCAAGCGTGACCCGGAACCCAGTCCCGCACGTACCTAGTACTACTGTGTTTGGCCATATTAGTGTGGAGTGTACGCATCATATTGATGAGAAGCAATTGCTCGAAGAACAAGCGGAGAGCATCCTGTCTGTCGCTCTACATAACGTATTACCAGGAATGTCTATGAATAAGATTGCGTCAGTGATTGCTTGAGCCTCGAGAGACGCGGCGTAAGAAACGCCCTAGTATCTTTTCTGCAAGGGCGGGTGGGTAGCAGGTACAACTAATGTGACCTGCGTGAACCTTTGCAGGAGCAGGAGGCATTTGTGTACGTCACTGGTAGAATACGCAAGCAGATTCGGCCAACAACTACATGGTGCATTAGGAGTTCCTGGGCCACAACTTGGTGTGAAAGTATGTTTTTATTTCACACTCTCTTGGAGGATAGTGCTCAGTCTAAGAGCATTGTGTCCGAAAGTCTTCTATTTTCTAGTTCATTAATATTGTCTTATCAGTGTTGTGAAGGCGTGCAATAGCCGAGGGAAGTTTAGACCCCGCCAGAATCCCCAAACAAGGTTAGACAGCATAATAGTCAGTAGTTTTGGGCTTCGATGAAGAAGGTAGGGTTAGGTGGCTTCGCATCTCCCATCTTTAGGTGTTAAGCTTTCTGGAGGATTTACTTAATTGTAGTTCATTTAAATGTACCCGGTAGGCCCTGAAATGGTCGTTGTGCCGTTACGTTTTGGCAGATCTGCTTTGAGAATTACTACCTTGGAGCAAGTGGCGAGTTTTTTGGGTGAGTTTCACGCGCTTTGCAGAATTGCGCCCGAAAGGCGTTTCCATGGCTTTCATACTAGGTTGGGCTATCTCCTTGCCCTTCAAGGGAAATTTCTTAATGTTGTACAGGACGAGTTGCAGAATAAAACGCCAGCCTTAGTTTGCGAAAGCGTGGCGAACATGCGCCCTGCCTTCATTTCTGGCCTTGTATATTTTCGCTGCAGTCGGACTACCTAGGGACTGATGGTACACTTCCATCGGGTCAAGGAGCAGTCCAGAAAGACAAGAACACTTACTTACGTTCTACAAACGTTTACGCGTCAGAACACCTAAAGTTTGAACGTTTATCCCCATGGGGCTAGCCGCCCAGCTTGGAGGGGACCCTTGTTTGCGCTTGAACTTTGTTGCCATCATCAAGCGACATTCCGCAACCTTTCTTTCACGCGAGGCTCCTGAAACATTCGCTTTCAGTGCCTGGAGCACTTCCCTGTCGTGGGTGCTTGGACACTAGGTGCGTGGTTGCCGCTGTAACGTTAACTCTTACTGGTTTTAGCAGGTCACGTCGCAGGTTGATGAACGAGGCAGTGTCAAGCGGTGCGCGCAAACGACGATTTTTTGCGCTCTTCGCAAATATGCCAGCAAGTGCGAGATCAAAATGAAGGTTCATGTTTTAAATTTTTTCTGAAGTCTTATGTTCTTAGTTTAGTAAAACCTAGAACACCTGGAGGCGAACGCGTAAAGCACATTTTCATTTTCTTTTCGCCATGGTATGCATGAGAATAGGGTGAGCGAGAACTGACGGCGGTGCGGGTGATGCTGCTTTATTTCTTTAAGGCAATATGATTGCAAGACATTCCATCTCTTAGGTGAAAAAACCTGATCACGTCTCCAGACGTCTTTTCACAGTTTGCCGATGGCAGTGACAAAAGATTGGTCTTGGTGAAGCGTGTAGACCCCGCGAATATTTACGACCTTGAAAACCGGTTGCTTTTCCCCTGCTTCCGTAAAAACATGTAGAGTATACATATGCAAACCAACGCGGTTACTCTTAATTATGAATTTACATCTTGCTTCAAATATGGCTTTTTTCCGATAGGTCAATGGGGAGGCATAGTCTTCGACCGTGAGGCGGCATGTGCCTGGCTGCATCGTACTCATTCTCTAGGATTGCTTTTCAAGAAGAAAACCTTAGATAATACCGAAGGTTGAGGCACGCGCGTTATCACTTACAGAAAATAGGCGAAAAGAAACGGCGCGTATCTGCTCCTTTTATCGCAAGAGCTGACGAAAGACGAGAGCCTTGTGCCGCCCCTTTCACGTTAATGCCTATCTCCTGCCCCGCCGACCTCTGATGCTCTTCGCCTTCTGTTTTGCTCCTCTTATATTAAGCAGAAAGGATATATGCTACGCGCCGTTCAGTTATCGCGCGTTCCACTATTTGTGCCCATCTATTGGAAATGTTCGCTACTCTTCAACTCACTCGGTTGCCACGTCCTCTAGCCTCTACGCATGTACTCTTAAAATTTTTTATTTGAAACATTTTTTTTCAAAGCCTATTTTTTGCTATTGATAAATCAAGTGGCCTTATATATTTATTACAATAACACGGCAAATGCCTCTTCTGTGTTGATGTCTTGCCTCATAGATGCACAACACTTGCTTTTTACTGAATTAATTTGCTAGGTACGAACTGGGTTTTCACAGTTAGTGGTTCCCAAAGTTTTGCCTATATAAAACCTCCTGTTAAACTATTCTTTCGTCTTTTGGACGGACATAAAAATCGAGGGACAGGCAGAAGCCGACAGACAGACAAACGAAAGACAAATATTTTAGTTTACGTGAACCGATAAAGATTGCCATCTTTAATAACTACGGCGATTTCCGCTTTGTGAAGGTTGATGATGTTTGCCAGGGAGCATAGAGGTGACATATACATTACATTAAAGACATCATTAAATTTTGCTAAAGACACTAACCCTCCTTTGTCTACTTTACCCCCAAAATTTGATGTGTCTGTGTGTTTGTCCTTTTACTGATACTTCGGCATAGATATGAAAAGAATGATTAAACTGATGTTTTCAAATCCACATTCCCAAATCAAGTAATCTGGAAGCAAACCTCATAATTGGCATCTAAGTTGAGCCAGAAAACGTTAAACTAGTACCAAGCGAAACGCCAGAACACAGCAGGTGATCGCACTGTTTTTTTAATTAGAAAGAAATGTGTGCTTGCCATATGAGATGCAAATATAAATATTTAATATATGTATTCACAAGACCCCTAAAGGCCCAACTGAGGGCGTATTACATAGGGGGGTTACATTTGCACATATACTGCATTAGAGTAATAAAGAAGTGTGCATTGGAAAATAATATGCATTGAAGAAATATATATAATAACCCCAAACTACAAAAAAGAGCTCTCGAGATTCTGAATCTCTTAGACGAGTTCGAGGTTCAACTGTAAGGCAAAGTTCCAGTAGACGGCGGGAGCGGAGGAATGCCGGGAAATGAATAGGCGTTTGCAAACCCCCCCATTTATATTGAGATGATCGAAAGGGAGGGGCAACATGAGTGGTGGGGGCAGGGAAGAGAAGAGAGGCATGTACGAGGCAGAGGTGGGAGAAGGCTTTTTTTCGGGGACATTTGCAGCGAAGTGAACCGATACGCAACCACTTTTTTGCTCTTCAGCACTGACCGTTGTCATCTTGAGAGGAGACATAAAGTTAGAGCTTTTATCTGCTGGGCAGTCGCGTTAAATGTGGATTTCTCGCGAAGCATAATTGCTCCTGCCGAGTGAAAAGCCAGAGATTTCTATCCTATGTCTGTGCAACACTCGAACAGGTGTGTAAAGTAGCATTTTTAAAATTTGTTAATTAGCACTAATTTAAGAAATGCTTCATCCACAATACTGGGGATTCACCAAGATAGAGCCCAAGTCCGGAACTCTTTTCGAGAGCAAAGTGAACATCCCAGTAGAATTTATACTGGTGGGTCACGATTGAAATTACAAACTGCTTAAAACACAAAAAGATGCCCTCGAGGACGTCTGTTTTAGAACGCCCCACGCCATACCTCGGTCTTGAAATAACCAGCACCCTCCGTATGTTTCCTTGGCGGAATACAAAAAATGAATGGAGAAAGCGAATGAATATAAACTGTACAGAATAAGGGTTTATTGTGTTATCTGCAATAAAGACGGTGGCTCTTGTTTCTCGGTAATCTATATATGCTGCTCCCCCGGCCTAGCCTTTGATAACCGAATATATATAAAGCTCTTTTGGCGGGGATTGAGCGCTAGATACACAAAATAAAACTTCAAAAGGGAGGGGAGACGGACAAGGTAGTGGTGGAGAGTGGTTCTTATGAAACCTACTGTGTCGCAGCACATGCATAAGAGTACCTTATTTGGGACAGACAGGGAAAGCTGCCGCATACTACTTCGGGAAAGCGTAGTTGAACAGTCGGTGTTGTGGAGAGCATCCTCTCGGGATTTACGTGTGCACAAGTAGGCGTTCCCTTCTTCAACAAATGCGGTTTTTCAATCTCCTACGCTCACCTAACGGCATTGTACGCATCCTCTTATGGCGAAGCCTGCACCGCCGCCACCAGGGCTCACATTATCTGCTTATCAAATTGAACCATCCCTCTCTTCTCGCTATACACTCGTGAGTTTGCTTTGGGTGCCCGGAGCCTCCACCTGTCGTTCCTGTAATGACTGTTGTGACTTCCTCTTTGTCACCCCTTGGAGCAGACGGCGCTGATCATCATCATTGTAATAATGCTCTTCATGAGCTGTCGCCTGCTCTCGTGGTTCTGCCGGTTCTCCAGGGCTTTCTAGCAGATTCTACTAAAGCCTCATAGCAGCAAGACATGTCGCCTCGCTTTCTGAACATCCTGCCCCACCTGGAGGGCCCAGAGGACAAACAGATGGCGCCGAGAACCCAGGATTTATAGACGACGCCACGCCCATCTGCGAACCCCCGCCCACCTTGGCTCGGGTTCTCAGCTGCCTGCGACCGAACTAAACGACATATTTAACGACGACGCAGCCTACGGGTGCAACTGGATGGCGTTCTAGCGGAAGCAGTAGACCACATAAAGGCAACTCGAGACGCGACGGCAGTAGCGGCGAGAGTACTGTTCGAGTAAATAGCCGCATTTTATTACCTGATAGAGGAAGTGGATGAAGCCATCTTCAATAGGACGCCCGACAACCTCGTGGATAGTGAGATGTTAAACGCTGGGCAATTTCATGACAAGCCTAACAAAGTGTAGTGTTGGGTGAGTTGGTAGTTTATTGCAAAAGTAGTTACAGCGCGAATCGAAACAAGTACACAGACGGACACAGCACTCGTCCTGTCGTCTTTCTGAGTCCTTGTTTCGATTCGCACTGTAGCAATTTTTTCCATGACAAAGATGTCAGCACCACCGCGAATCAGCGCCTTAAGCTGCAAAATTGCTGGTTTTCAGCGGCGCACCCAGCAACCGTTCATTCAATACCACCCGGCAAGTCCAAAGCTCCCCATCTAGAGGCCCTAAAATTTGACAGGAAAAGCAGATCCTAGCAGCAATTCTGGGCGTAGCTTTAGGCAGCCGTTCACAACAACGAGCTTAGCACGGCCGAGAAGTTGAAACACTCGAGCAGCCTCGTAACTGGAGCACCTGCATCATCCATGTGAGGACTGCAAGCTACCGATGCCTGCTACAAGGACGCCATCGAGATACTGAAAAAGCGTTTCGGAGATGACCGAATCATTGTGCAAGATCATCTGCGAGGCCTACCTGACTAGAAGCCGATAGCGTCTCTATCTGACGTAAAGCAACTAAGGCAACTTTATGATCGGGTCCTGGTCCACATCCTAATCCTCTAGGCAAGTGGTACGAGTTCCACGACATATTGCACCATGCTCCGTGATGTTCTGTTAAGGGTCCTACCCACAGACGTGGTCCTGGGGTTGCATGAGTGGCGCACGACGTCATTTTTCCCCATATGGCGCATCATCAAACCCACCCGGCTACTCATCCGGTCGAATGGCCCCGCCCGAGCACAAGCTTCTACTGTTCTTGGATTTCTTCGACCATCAGCTCACGTGTCGGGAGGCTTTTTTTGAACATTGCGCACAGAAAATTCATCAAACCTCAAAAGATTGACAAAAACGCATCTTTACGCCTGATGTTTCAACGACCTCTGCTTCGCAAGGCACAAAGAGCAGGTGGCAGCAGTGGTTGTTTTGCCATTCTAGAAAGCACTCTGCCGAAACCTGTGATTCAAAGGAACTGAGCCTATCACGCAAAATGCAGATGCTCGCCAAGCCTGGGAGACGCTTCTGTGGCCTCAAAGAGGGCCACTTGGCCAACGACTGCAGCAGCCCGTTAAAATGCGAGAAATTGGGCGAGAAGGCACGCAAAATCACTGTGCCCTCAGACAGCAGTCAAAACAACACTGAGACCGTGACTTCACACCGGCCCACCTAGTGTCCAAACAAGCAGGCTCCGTCATGGTGCTGTGAACTCTGGAAAACCGCTCCCCACCGACAGCCCGACCGCCGGAAGTCATTGGTGCTGAGTCCACTAATGAAGGAGCGATCGAAATGAACATTGAGAGCTCCCAAGCAGCTTACGGGAACCTTCATAAACATACCGACAACAACCTTGTTGCAGTTGCTACCTTCGACAACGAATGATTTCGCCTGAAAAATCCCTATACTTCCCTCCTGGAGCCCTAAAAGTGCCGGGCCTTCTTCAGAACCAGCGCTTGGATACCTTTTCGTTCCAGCCTCACAATATCTTGCACTCCATTGAGGAGACAAAGGCAACAGAAAATCTTCGTGAGCGAACGTCTCCAATACGAGCCTGGGCGAAGACACACAAATACAAAAAGAAAGGACCAATCAGGAGACGTCATGCCGAGCCCAAAGTTAGGCTTCAAGAAAAAATTAGGTGGTCCAGACAAGGAGCCCATAAACCTCTGTCGCTCCAACATTCACAATGGGAACCTGGCTTGAAAACACCGTGGCGTGACCCGAAGGTGCAACACGTTGGACGGTATAAGCACTGGTGGCGGCGAAAACGCTAGCTTGATGTTAGAGCAGTGAATATGCCAGTGTTATCACGCCCAACCAAGCAAAAGAGACGCCACTGAAGAAAGAATGTATGCTACTCGACAAACCCGAGCGTCCAAGATATCGGTGAACCTTGACATGAACAGAAGAGTCGTTCGGCGGACGGGACGGAGTGGTCAGGTCCAGCAGCGTACGTTTCCTCTGCGGCACTACACTCAAGCACCCCATACAGCTACTGATCCCTTTGGAAGCCACTTAGCCTCGTCTGGCGGCAGGGGAGAGAGTTGTGACCTCCTCTTGGTTACCCTTGTAGCAGACGATGCTGATCATCATCATTGTGATTATGGTACTCACGCACTATTGCATGCTCTCGTGGCTGCACCGGCTCGCCCTGTCTTTATAACACATTCTCTTAAAGCCTCATCTAATCAAGACGTGCCGCTCTGCTTTCTGAACATCGCGGTGCAGCTGGAGGACCCATAGTTTCAGCAATGAGTAGTTAAGTCAGTTTAGGTGAGTGGCTGCTGCTCTTCGCCTGTTTAACGGCCGTGGTATACAATCTGTGATCAAGGTCTGGGGTGCCGGGAAAGTTACCAGCTGCGCCAGATGTTGAAAGTAAACTGTCCCTTGCGCAAGAGGATTTGCGTTGAGACATGAAGGTATCGAGAGGGCGAACGAGAGGCTCCTGGCTATGGCGAGCGCAAGGAACAAGTCTCGCCGCGTGGTGTACAGGGCGTGGTGAAAGCTGATGGACGCGGCAACAAGGTTTAAAAAAATTCAAGCAATTCGCCCTCGCTGCTACATACAAGAGGCGTGCGACGAAGCAGTGGTTGATTTTTACGTTTATGAGCCTTTCGTAGGGCTTGCGGCTGGCTTATCGTGTACCGGTGCCGCGGGTGCCGAGGATGGGGGTTGTCGCTAGCTGCTCTTAGCAGCGGTCGTATGGGCTCTTCTCGGAAGGAGTGCCCGGAGACAGGGATACTTAGGTGTGATAGGTGGAGCCGCAAAGTTGAGGATAATGTTTAGAGCCCACAAATAGAACGTCCAATTGGGTTATCGCCTTCACATTCCTAGAGGATAATGTTTCGAGCCCACAAAAAGAACGTCCAATGGGGTTATCGCCTTCACATTCCTAAAATGTTTTAAATACCCCCAAATTGTTTTATTTTCCTGCAGGTTGGATTTTGGTTTTCTTCGAACCCCGTTAGGCTTCAATGTTCTCTCTGCATACGAATGTAACAAGTATTTAAACCAAAGAGAAACCACCAGCTTCGTTATAAGCATTTGCGCGTACTCATTTGTTCAACTACCCCGCTTGCAATTTTCGTCTACGACATACGCTTGCAAGCTGAGAGCCGTTTCCGAGTGAGTGGCAGCACTAGAACGATCCAAAATAAACGCCCTCCTCAAAATTATACGATCTGCTTTTTCGGCTTTCGCCTTCATATAAGCTGTTTATGTGGTTCTTATCAGACATATCTTTCAAATATTCACTTTCAGAACTGTCAGTAAGAAATCATTGCGATAACGAAAGCGCGTGCTGCTGTTAGGATTTGCTGCAGGCGTAGAAACGTGAACTAGAACCTTTGGTCGAAGAAAATGTTGTGACATTTCTGGTCGTGTTTTTGTTTGTATTTCGCTACTAGAGTCGACAACAGAAGTAAGTGTGAGAACATCCGCCACGTTCTACGGTGTAGACACATAGAAGAAGCGTCAAAAGCAGCCAGCTTTATAAGAAGTTGCTGTGCAACACAGGTCACATTACTCGCCTAAAGAGTGTTTTCTGAAAGGATTCTCCTTTGTGCCCAACGTTTTTGTACCAGCAAGACATGCATATTCTGGCTGCCGTACTCATGTTGACGGCAACCATCAGCGGTGAGTTTTGCCTCGAACAGTGGCTTAATAAAAACTTTGTGCATGTCCACTCGATATATATATTTGACTCTCTTGTTTTGACGTTGTCCCGTTCAACTGCGTTGCCATATAATGCTGGTTTTAGGAAAGTAAACATTTGGTTTAAGGACTTTTTTCCTTGTTAAAAACGGTCGTATATGTGTTTTATTCTCAAATCTTTTTAGACCCGGGTTCAGTTATGAATTTAGGGGCAGGTTTTGACAGCGAACCTGCTTGGCAAATCATTATTTTTCGCCTCCGCAGTTACAAATAGCAAGAAGAAGACCTGCTCACGTGGGCGCGTTCATCGCGGGTACCGCCTAGCCGATAAGAAAACAAAAAAAAATGACAAGCTCTCGTGTGTACTTGCCTCGCGGCCACCGCCTAGTACTCCGCCACACGTTTTAAAGGCAAACGTTCCCTATTAGGGAGATTGGCCAACATTGCGGCGACCACTTGGCAGTGTGAAGCCAGCAAAATACCGAGCGCGCGTATGTCCCTGCCTCGCGGCGGCCGCAGAGCGTCCCCGGCGCACGTTCGTCACGCCAAGCATACCCTTTCAGGGAGGTTGGCAAAGATTGGCAAACAAAAGAACTGGAGCCTCCGCCGTAATCATGGTAGCACTTGCCGGAACCAGAAAGACTCAATCGTTCGCCGCAGTCGTCGTAACACTTAATCGGGACGAGTCATAGCGTGCGACCACCCCAAAATGTTTTCCGATAATTATAACTTCGAAAAAATAAAGGAATCTCACACTGATAGCAACAACGGTCGAGTGAAAGTCGTTGCGGCAGCGAAAAAGACGGAAATCCGCGCAATCGTGAACTTACAGCTTTGTGAGGGTCAGGAATTGGCGCACAGCTTCGCTACCGTCAATCTGTACGCATTAGTGTGAACTTCCTTCTTTTTTTATTGCTGCTTAGGGGCAACAATTACGCTCTTTCCAGTAGTCATTAAATTCAAGGATAACCTAATGCTCTTGATCGCTTTTCATAACTCGTTTGGTGACACTGCTTCAAGATGCAGCCCAAAAGGGCCCTGAAGGCGTTTTGAGCAGAATAAACAATTAGCGCAATCGTTAGGTTGGGGGGTAAACGTCAGCTATGCCAAGTAAAACATTTTTAAATGCAGCCGAAAGTTCACACTTTCGTTGCAAAGTTTGTGGCCACGCTACCATCTTTTCCTGCATGTTTTTGGCTCCACTATTTTCTTCTGCGTACGTCAGCGATTATCGCATGTTCGTCATGCGGCAGAAGACTTGCAATTGGTCGGCTTTGTCACTAACTTCCGGCGAAGATAAACGCCGTCTGCTCAGCGTCGACAGGTTGCGGCGGCTCCTTTGGTTAATTACTGCCTCCCGCAGCACGCCTAACAATAACCTGTTCTTCCATATTTATCTATTTCACCTTATTACCACGCTTTCCGTTAAGGCGCATTGGCTAGGCTTACACGACGACATGACGGCGATGCCGACTTCCAAGTACGCAGAGCACCTTGTCACACGACGCCGACGGTGACACGAAAGCGTCGGCCGTTACCACGACCGCGTGGTGCAATGTTACTGGAACAGCTTGTTGGCGTGGTCTGACTGGTTCACTGCCCGAAGACGGCGACAGTACCGATCGGACGAACGGTCGTCGGAAAGTGGTCGAGAAGCGCAAACTGCATGCGCCCCGACAACAATCATGCTGAAACGAATGCGGCTAGGTTATGTTAGTTCTTACAGTGTAATACACATGGTAAGATTCACGAAGTTCATGACACTCAACGCTAGCGCTAATGTAATCTCTATTTCGGCTTACAGCGATTCGGCCGTTCATAGTGGCAACAATTTGTTTCCCGGAGTTGCGAACTGCACATTCGTGTGCGATCGGCCGCGCTTGTAGAAAAAATGGCAGCATGTCCACTCCGTGGATGATGGCGAGGGTGCGCAGTACGGCGACTTGAAACGACATCCATGTTGCGCGCCCAGTGACATGCGATTGGCGCGCGGACCGTCAAGCAATTTGAGCCGTGAGTGGCACCTTGATTATTTCCTAAATGTAACTGCAACTCCCAGCTCAACTCGAATTTCGCTTGATTTTAGCTTGATGGTGGTGTGCGCACGGACAGACGGTGACGGACATTGGGAGGTTTTGCTGTACTCCGCACTGTAACAGGCGAGGGAGTAAGCCGTTTGAGTGTCGGACACTATCTCACGGTCGTAGCCCAATGGGTGAAAGGAGTCACGCTAACTCTTTCTGGTGTACCAGACACAGGCTCGAATCCTGCCAGTGCCTGTGTGATTTTTTGCGATTGCAAATGCTATGCTCACAAACGCGGACGGACATTTTGCAGTCCTAAGGTACTCCGCCCCTATTACAAGCTCACTTAAGAGAAGAGTTATTGCAAGCTCATTATGAAATAAGAAATCAATATCGACCGAAGTTTTAGCGGAAAACGTAAAACGAAAGCGCGGTGAGCACTATTCCCGCCGGGCGAAACCGCAGCCACGGCCGAAACGGTGCTGTTCCTAGACATCAGCTATGATGTACATCACGTAGGTTATTTCATTGCTCCAGCCGTTGTGCTGTAGCGCAGTGGACTAACGCCTCGCGCTCGCGCAATGAAATGCGCGGGTAGGAACCCGACGTACTGTTCTTTTAGATGCAAAGCATGTCTTCCTTTCGGCTCCGTCGTCCGTAGTCCGTCGTCTGTCCATCCACCGGCCCAGGAAGACACCGGCAACACTGCCGCTCCAGGAGACCTTTAGGGGAAGCTTGCTCGTCTCGTGCCGACCCAGGAAGACACCGGCAACACTGTCGCTCCAGCATCTCATGGTCGGGGCTATGTCCCTCCCTTGTTGTGGTGCCGTCAACACCCCCACTGCGCATGCTCGACTCATCTCGGGCCGGCCCAGGAAGACACCCATAACACCGTCGCTCCAGGAGCCATTAAAGGGTAAGACACCACCGGGCGTTCAGCAAGCCGAGCATGCGCAGTGGGGGTGTGGACGGTGCAACAACGACAAGGGAGGGACCTAGCCCCGTCGCATCGAATAAAATTACACCATCTTACCGTAGGGGAACACTGAGTAGTATGCGAAACAGCCATGGGCTCAACGCAATTTCCCATTTCGTAGTTCCGGTAAGTGAAAAGTGTGGTATTTACTATGGAAACCAAACTGTAAATATAACGGTAGCTACGTACCTCAAACTAACGGAAACGACGAACTGAAAACTAATGGGCATTTGAATCGACCGTATGGCTGCTTTGCATACTACCCAGGGTTCCCATACGGGAAGATGGTGTAATTTTTTTTGCCTTCCAAGTGGCACGGTTTGGGAAGCATATTTGTGAATCAAAAACCTAATTTTTTGGTTGAACTGTGGAACTGACATATGAAGCGTCAATGCGCCGTAGAAGCCATAGGCAGAATTTGTTCACTGTTAAACTCGTGCTTTCTATATGTAAAAAGGCAATTGTACTTTCAGGCGACCACATACTGATGTTGTATCTTAGAAAAGTTGGTATGCCTTTATATACAGGGAGCATAGTTTCCTCCCATCCACTTAAACAAGACGCAAAGTAGGCTTGAGGTTTGCCATGTAGGGCCGCGGCGGGCACGCAAACCATCCACATATGTCAATTGGCAGCACAAAGCACGTACGAAATGAACGAAGAGCCTTTATAGAGAGGAAATGGACTCCAGACCTTCAGAGAAAAAAGCGAGGGTGGAATACGTGTTTTCCGTTATTATCTGCATAGTCGAAGGACGACGCATGCGCGCGCGGCCCCACAATTCACACTACTCTTCCGATAACGCTAGTAATTTTTGTTACTATGTACTTGTCCAGTATTTCATAAACAAAGGCTGGGTATGCGGTTTCCCGGGAGGTAAGGAGGTGGGGGAGTGCACAACGCAAGTCCTTGTGCCGTACCGCACGCAACCCTTCGGCTGCTTTTTTGTTGGGTTTCAAATTACACCCGATAGAATAGCGGAATGAAATACTACAGCTGCCTGTGTACGTGCGCGCATTGCGTTCCCACAACACGTCCAACCGCGACATTGGCGCCAATGACCGGTCAAATAAACAGTAACTTTACCGACGTCTGCTCGGAACGCATGCACTTTCTCACTTTACCAAATCTTGAAGCGATTCTTTAGTCATTCGCGGAAATATTTTAGACTCTAATATGTACCAAGACATGTTGTCGCCGCGAACGCGCAGTGGCAGGGTCGTTTTCCTTTCGCGTGATCTTTCTGCTTTGTCAGAAATCATAAAAAACGGCCCAAACTGAATGCAGAAAGTCACACGG
This sequence comes from Haemaphysalis longicornis, assembly GCF_048455015.1. Lineage (NCBI taxonomy): Eukaryota > Metazoa > Arthropoda > Arachnida > Ixodida > Ixodidae > Haemaphysalis > Haemaphysalis longicornis. Next base: position 76,819,600 of record NW_027526233.1, on the reverse strand, counting down.
CTTCATCCCAAAACCATCGTGCGACGCAGAATACCGCAGGAGATGACGCGCGCCACCGGATGTTCTGGCGTAAGTCAGCGAGAAGTGCGGCATCATGGGCCTTCACGCTCGTGCAGTGCCAGAAGGTATACGACGCGAGGGTAGAACGAAGAGCGATCCAAAATGCAAAGTTTTAATTTGCAATACCTCCGCTAATACTGGCCGCTTTAACAAAACTCTCGACGGAAGTGATTACTAGAACATTTACTTACCTGAAAATGTGAACTCCTACGTATTGGAAAAATATCTTGCAGGGTACCTTTTAAATTATAGCGTACTTTCAGAGATGCCTTCAGTTGTTTGGTTTAGCTATTTTAAATCACCAGAATCCACATTACTTTCCTTATAAGGTACTGAGTTGTGGCGACTTCGGTTTTCTTGGTCATGAATTTTTGCGGGTATTTCACAGCTTTGGACATATCCTCTTTGACAATTTCGTTCACACACAGCACAATAAAGTGTGGTATAAATAGCCTATTTTACAAGATTTCACAGGCAGCTCGCTAGCTGCTGTTCCCCTGCGGGAATGCAGCGCTCACGCCCGATGCCTCCACTTCGCCCGCCGTCAAGTGGCGCCAAAGCGCCGGCTGGGTTTCTCAGAAAACCACCATATGGCTCCGTAGCTTCCCGCGAATATAGCTCCCACGAATGTGAGCCACCTATGGACCTTACCTGGTTGCCTCGGACCTTGATGCGCCCGACAAACACCTAAGCAAGCATGGTCAAAACTTTTCAAAACATTCTTGCCGCACCCGCGGCATTTATTCCTGAAAAATGTTCACACAGAACTAATATATGCCCGGCAAGAGGGAAACGCCACGAAAACCACGAACATATACGACGTGCTCGCATGAATACGCGATTCAAGATAGTAACGCGTTGCTGCAACGAATGCGCATGGCGACAATGGCACGCAGAAGGAAAGACAAAAAAAATTGACACATGCAATATCGCTTTAACAAAGTATGGCACCGACGCCCCTGAAAACATTCCAGAACTTGCTACTAAACTCCAATATGCTTTACTGTGGGGCAAAACTACTACCCGGAACTATAACAAATTGCTTTTTTCGCAGAACAAGGTATTAAGAATATTGGAAATTAACTACGGCATACCACAATATCACCTATATATAAACTCTCTCTAGAGCACTCACTTCTCAAGGCAAATCAAATATTCTACTACAAATCACTAAAAACATTAAGGACAGCAATTTCCAACGCTGTTACTGGAACATAACATAACGTGTGTAGACGACATCGACGAATGATGTCTACAAGAACAAACTACAGCCGGGCACACACAGGTTAATAAATCCCCTCCTTATTGAACAAAGTTCTGAACCAAATTAATTTCCGTCAACGGTTCTCTAAAACACAGATTAAAAATGTCCTGTTAAAGCAGTTAAAGGGACACTGAAGTTATTGGTAAACATTGCGGGATTACTAGCGCAAATTGTAGTTCGGAGTCCTTAGGCCTTGTTTCGACCACTCTGAGCGCGTTTACGGGAATTTGTTTTGTACAAAAATCAATTCGAAAATGCTGTCCTCCTCTCTCCACCCTCGCCCATTTTCTGTGGCATTTTCGTGTGACATCAGGAGGAGATGAGCTGGCAATTGGCTGCGCTACTGCACGGCTCGCCGACCTTCCGACCGAGTCAGCCGGCCCAGCGTTTAGTCCGCCGGCCGCCGACTGGTCGTCGCAAGTTGCTCGCTCAGTTAAAACTACGCCACAACACGTTTGTGAATGGAAGAATGTGCCTTTCTTTACATTGTTAGTTTGTACACTGTATCAAGCTCCGAGTCCGGGTCACCCCACGCAAGCACTGCACAAGTGCACATATGCAACGCTTCGCTCACTTTACTCTGGTAGGAAAATATAATGCCCCTTGAAGGCGGGAGAAGAGTCAGCGAGGTCAATATAGGTACTAAGGAAATAAAATCCCCTGAACCTTTTACCGTACAGCCCAAAACTAGAGAGCCGTAAGCACGTTTTTGCGCTTGGTGAACAACCACAGCGGTCAGCAGCACGAACACACATCTGCGAACGCTTTTCCACTAAGAAATGCAATTGCTAGACGTGAGAGATTGTGGAAGTTTGGGGGACGTTTACTGCACGAGCGCTATACAACAAATAGTCACCTAACGGACTTGAAATTCTAAAACTAAATAAAAGTGTAAACTGGTTATGCATTTTATACCTCATATATATCCCTCTACGGCAGGGCTGGCTCGTGGCCGAGTTGTCTGAAGCGCTAGGGATTTTCGTTTTGCAAGTAGCAAGTTGGAATCCCCGACGGTTCATGCTTTTTTTTTGTAGATTGGTTTTTTTCGTTTGCGGCCGATGTTTTCTAATCTGAGTTCACCATTTTTGGGCCGTAACGTTCACTGCTCCACGAGCGAGTTCGCAGAACGCGCGCAGACTTACACTGACGCCGCGCGCTAGCCAGTTCTCGTTGCCGTGCTGTTGCCACAAGCACCGACTGTTTGCGGGCAGTGGGCACAGGCTAGAATCAGCACACCCTTGGCCGGTTGAGAACACGCTTTTTACAATACAGGCATGAGTGAGGCAAGCTCCGAATATGCGGGAAAAGCGCATGGCATTTGAGCGTCTGCGGTGACGCGGAGGGCCTTCATCCACTGCGTAGGCCTCGGCTAGTGATTTATACGATGCCAAGTTGTCGTGGGAGTCTTAGGCATATTAAAGCCAACAACATGGCAGAAGCGCGGTACGACGATTGCTGAGATATGGAGAATGCCCATCCAAAGCTGCCGTCGGATGTCAAGCATGTTGTATTACAGAACCGAAACCGAAACTTCTTTGAATGCTAACCTTGGACATCGTCCAATCACGGTGCCACCTCCTCCCGACGTCACAGCCTGTAGTTGGTGCGGCCACCACAGACCGCGCGTGGTATTTTTTTGTCTTTCTCGCTTTATAAATGATTTCCAACCTATCAACCGGATAAACGATCAAAAGTGTGGTAATTTGAGCCAGTCTACGCAGTGGAAGCAAAACCGGGAGCATGACAAATTCACTTCAGTGTCCCATAAATTGCATACAGCTCAACTTTACCAAAGCATGAAATAAATTGTTGCCGTGAAATTGTAGATATCTAAGCTGAAGTAAGTATCTGTTTCGTGTGTAGTTAGGTGTCCGTTTACTCTTTGCACTACAACCAGGAACACGGGAGTGTTGTGATACCATTTCTTGTGTGAAACGAATTTCGGTATTCTTTTGTTTAGTGCAAAGTAGTCGCACATTTAGCGTTCGAGGCCTATGACTGCTAATGTGTTCTCTGTAGTATTTTGGTGCACTCGACTGCAAGTGTGCAATATAATATACTGTGTCCGCACGCTAACAGCCATCCGGAGCAGGGGCCTAGTCAGGCTCCAAGCCTCAGGCCTCTGCTCCCTTTGTGTACAGAAAGAAAGAATGAAACAAAGAAAGTAATAAAAAAAGAAAGAAAGAAAGAAAAAAAAGAAAGAAAGAAGGAAAGAGAGAAAGGAAGAAAAGAAATAATGACGATTTAAACATCACTGAAGGCTTCATTTTCGAGTTTGCACTGCAAGTTCAAGGCACCTGCAAATTTTATTTGCGTTAGGATTTTCTGACCATTCTGAGCAGTCCTTCAATACATTATGTTGCCTGGTTGTGATCAGTGATGGGCCGGGGACACAATAGCAGCAGAATGTACGCGCTATATTGAAGTAAGTGTGCGTTATCTTGAGTATAGCACGGTTTCCTAACGACGATAGGAAAAGCCAAGGTGTTAATAATTGAATAAGGACCACACAGACTGGGAAGAACGCTGATTAACACTTTGAAGACTATATTTAACAGGATACAGTTCAAACCCAGGACTTAAGCATAGTAGACGACGAGACGTTATAGACAGGACCAGTTTGGTTCACACAGAAAGCACAGCCAACAGTTAGAAAGAACACAATATAGTCCGTCACGATGTGTTTCTTGCGGCTTCAACACCAGGAACGGCAGCGTCCAACATCCCGCCCGTGGCGTTAGCAGTCGGCGCAGCAGCACAACGACGTCGCCCAGACGCGCTCACGAGCCATTGCGGATGGTAGCAACGGTTTTGTTCATGGTTGACCGTGGAGCAGTCGTCCCACGGGGTCGTTTCCACGTAGCCGCGCCCTGCTCCGTCGCTTGGCTTCTAACCGTCGTAGATCGAGCTTCCACGATCACTCACGCGCGGCCCCTCTTCCCTGTCGTCGTCGCTGCAGTTCCCGCCGACTCAATTGCGCGGTCAGTCATCCGCGTTGGCATTCTTCACATCAGCACAAACTAAACAAATTTGTTAGAGGACCAAACAATTATTCTACTATTCCCTATTCAGGAGCCGAAATTGGCCACGGGTCATAGCGCACCTACGCACAGAATGCAGTCGAGTAAAAACAACTATGTTGAACGACGCTTTGTAACTGTTGAGTTGCAGACGCCCACGCAAAGCGCGATACTGCTGGACGTCTTTTCAATCCCCTGGAGTCTTCTAGAACCAGCTAATTGGGTAGCAGCACACAGTATGCCAGCAGAAGGAAGGTTGCGTATCCAGGTGTCGAAGTCTGGCTCGTGTATCATGCCTTCTTGCACCACCTCCTTTGGCCTCGGGAGGTTGCATAGACGTTACCGGTGTGCTGCTTGCATGTCGGGGTACCCGGAGCGTTGAGCCTAAATGCCGCTGTGACTGGCACTCCAGGCCTTTTTCGGTTGCAGACGTTGCAGGATTGCATGAGGTGCTTCGCATCTCTTCCCAAAATTCGGCCAGTAGAGTTCCTCTAAAACTCGATAACTCGTCTTCCGCAACCCCGCATGTCGACGAATGACGCTCTCATGTGCTTCTCGGAGGACTGACTGTCTGAGAGTCTGCGTCATTACTATTTGCTTGAACATCTTTCCTGTTGAAAGGCGAGGTAGGCGATGCAAGAAGTCCTCACTTTCGAGGAAACTGTGCTGGTGGCCTCTTGCAGAGCGAGACTGCTTCCCCACTTTCCGGTAACAAGACCTCAATGTGGGGTCTTCCCGCTCTTCTTGAGCTAGGTTTACCCGGCTGAGGTTAGCGGACATGAGTAGGGGCTCCTCTAAGCATATGTCCTTGAGGTGTTCACTGCTTGCCACGGTGGAAATATGGCAGTAACATTCCCAAGGCAGCGTTCATCCTATGCAGCTCGTACCCGTTTCACTGGCGCCGACGCCCTCACATGTACAGTGAGGGTATGGCATCTGGCCTCTGTGGGACTTGGTTTTCGAGGTTCTACTTGGACGCTCGTAAATGCCCCATGCGATCAATTTGTCTTTGTCGCCCGATCCGCTTCGACAATTGTCAGAGCTGTGCACTGGCATGTTTCTCTTAGTGCAGTTTTTGTGCTCTTGGATCACAGTGCGACAGTTTTGCGGTAGGTGTCCAGGACGATCGCATAAAAAGTACGTCTTTGTTGCCTTTTCTGGTGTGTTGGCTGCACCCTTCGTAACTTCCTGCGCGTCAATCGGAGCCTTCCCTAAGTTCAGAATGTTTTGCGCCTCCAGGAAACGGTCCGTGACGTCGGCCAATACACTCTGGGTGGCACACTCGCATTCTGTCAGAAAGACCACGAGCTTCAGGTGGCAGTATCAGTGGAACTTCCCGAAATAACCAAATCGCGGAGTCCTTCATACTTTTTGGAAATGTTGGCCATTTCCACCCAGTGGTCGAAGTAGCTGGAGAGCCTTGCCGCAAACTGCCTTCCCGTCTCGCCGCTTGCGCCACGAGCTCTCGGAAGCTCCTTCTGATACCCTTGTGCCCTGAATATAAACCGTTGTTCTATCGCTTTCTTGACCTTGGCGTAGTCAAGAGACTACTCTGCCGCCATTAGGCCAATTACGGTCAGGGCTTCCCCCGAAAAGCACATACTGAGGCCGATGGCTCAATGCTCTTGCGGCCACCCCTGGCCAGTCGCCACATGCTCAAAATGCTGCAAGCACGCGTGGAGATTGTCGCGGCTTTTATCAAAAAGGGTAGCAGCTCTGGGGACTCGCGAAGGGTGCATTTGAATTGCTTACGCCATCGGGAGTAACGGTTTTGGTTCCGTTATAGCTATCTTGCAATGCACACCAGTGGTTGAGGCATTATTACAACGACTGAGCGTTAGGTCTACTTTACTCTACAAAAAGGTTTCCCTAACTCGTGCAGCAGTTGACTAGGGATACCTTTTCTAGGCGCACAAAAAATGGAATCCACTCTTGCGCTTGCTGTAAAATATTTCTCCCAACAATAGCTGATAAATGTGGTCCTGGAATATTAGACATTTCTTGTATAATGCAGGAAGTTGTTACGCCTGAATAAGCAGTCTTAGCTACGGTCTTTCTATGTCCAGCAAAATGGGAGAACATATATATGGAAAATTCTTATTGCAACAATGAGATAATTGAAAGAGAAAAATAGCGCGATCGACCACTCGCTCTACGTGAGACGTAGCTAGTGAAAAAAGAAGCATATTGCCTGAGATGACGTTCGAAGCAGGTGATATGTTTTTCGGGGAGGGGGGGTAATTGTTTGTAAAACATCCGTGACGCAACATACAAGTTTCGAATGGTTTCCGTGCTGTAGAAGTTGAAATCGGTTTAGTGGTGAGGGTTGGTTGTTACACAAACCGCAAAAATTCAGAAGTACACTGTGACCAATGGAAGTTCATTGCGAGAAAGTAGGTTGTTTCCGGAAGCATAACTGAAACCAAATTAGTTTTCTGCTTGCAGTTCCACCGGACACGGCTTTGTCACGATCAGTAGCGAAGCACAATTAGCCCAGGGTGATACGTATGCAGTTCGAGTTAAGACTGCGTGGATATGATTTTGCGCTCCTTGACAATATTCTACAAAACGCCTTTTTTATACCTTTGGCAAGTAAAAATATGCTATTTATTAAAGCAAAGGTCTCTAGCTCTACTAGCCAACGGTTCTTCCATGGCGGACGGGACAACAAACTCTTAACTCCTCAGGAGGCGGCGGCGGGAGAGGGAGGTGAGGCGGGGTGTTTCAATCACGGAACACACTAGATATGGCGCCGCGAATTTACCTAGCGTTCCCCGCGCGGTTGTGGTGCTCGCCGGTGGTGGCGCCGGCGGTGCGACTTTGTTGTCTGCTTCAGCGGCGATTGTTTTGGGCCTGTTTTAATGAAGCTTCGTGTCCAATGCGCTGTGCCTTTGCACGGCTTGATTACCTTTTGCGAGAGCACCTTCTGGGTAACCTGCAACTGACGGAATTCAGTTGTGGTACGGCAATCATACGTTAACGATTGGTTTGCAGGGCGGGAAAGCAAAATGTACAAACCCCATACAGACATCTGGTCGCTGGAGAAAAGGTCGCTTTCGCGCACTGCTTGCCAGGAATGGGACGGCGTCTTCTATCTTCCTTACACCAATTCGGTTGTGTTTTAAGAGGTATTACAAAAGGCGAAAGGAGCGACTGGTTCTGATAAATAGTGATTATAAAAGTTCCCTCAGCTTTCTGGCAATTCTCAAACTTACTAATCTAACTAGTTTAAATCGGTATAAATGGGAATCACTAAGCTCACATGCCGAATTGTTTCGGTGTCTGCGCTTGTGTCGCGCGGTGGTTCAGCCCGAAGGTTGCAAATCCTGATGCCTGGCTTCACCTGTGCCACCTTACCAAAGACGCGTTTTCTCTCTCCCGACTCCCGGCCGGGCTACAGGTGCGGCGTCCGCCACCCTATACCGGCCGTGGCAGACGCTGCTGCTGCGTTTAGGACGCCGCCGCCGCTAATTCCAGGTAACGGCTGGCAGAATCTCTGGTTTAACTTTTTGTAGAGCCACGTGTGTGGATTGAGGGGACGTCACATGGGCAATCCTTGTGGGTATCGTGTAAAGCTTTGCTTTCCAACCACCTTCACGCGTGGATTGGAGCCAATTTTTTGTCCTTCTCAAAAATGTTCATTCGTAAAAAAGAGAGCCAGCCCAAAAAGCCTGCCTGCATCAGCCACATTATGTATACAGGGGGTTCTTGCGTATATATACAGGCACTCTCACTATGACTTTTCTGGCTTTCATTTATGTGGTTTTACAATAGCTTGGGGTGGAGCGGATTCGGCAGATATTCTGAGATAATGAATGACAGCCTACCGTTGTCCCTGCAGAAGAAAGTGTATGACAGCTGCTTCTTACCGGTACTCACCTACGGGGCAGAAATTGGAGGCTCACAAAGGGGGTTCAACTTAAATTGAGGACGACTCAGCACACAATGCAATGAAAGATGGTAGGTGTAATATTAAGAGACAAGAAGAGAGCGGAGTGGGTGATGGAACAAACGCGTGTTATGGACATATTAGAAGAAATTAAGAAGAAGAAATGGACATGGGCAGGGTATTTTTTGCGAAGGCAAGATAAACGTTTGTCATTAAGGGTAACAGAGTGGATTCCTAGAGAAGGCAAGCGTGGCAGGGGACGCCTGAATGTTAGATGGACAGATAAAATCAAGAAGTTTGCGGGGATAAATTGGTCGCAGGTAGCGCAGGGCCGCGGTAATTGGAGAATATAGGAGAGGCCTTTGCCCTGCAGTGGGCGTAGATAGGCTAGTGATGATGATGATGATTATGATGACAATAGCTTGGTGACTTTGTATCAGGGTAGCACCGCATATTACGGACGAATGCAAACTCTTTGCAGTCTCTGGAATTACTCTACCTGGCTGAACGTAGCTGGTCGCAATGAACTCGATCATTCTACTACAGGCCGCCTTATATTCTAGAACTTGCTAGAGTAACTGAAACTTCCCTAATTTAGGTGTGCACATTACTTGATTCCGGCTATAGAAATCTGTGCTAATAGGCACAGTGAATGCCAATATCTATGTGCGTGTATCTCTGTCTGCCTGTGGGTGGTTGCGCGTACTTTATGTGCAGGCTTTCGTAATATTTGTTTGTGGCACTGCACGCCGGTAGCAATCCCGCTTGATATGTGAAACGTAGCTGTAATGGTGAAGAGCAAGGCGTTCCTAGTTTGTGGTTGGTGCCATTCTTCTGCTGTGTCCCCCTACACAAGCTGAGTGGACCTGTCTTGAAGCAATTCAGATTGGCCATGTTCATGATCACCTGCCTCCCTCAAACAGAACTAATACCTTCTCTTGCAGCTGGGGTTCAGCAGAACACCCTGAATTAGCTTGTACATCAACGTGACTGAAAACGTAAGCACAAACTTGAACTTGTTACACAGGCAGTGGCACTGGCAATATACACTGGCCATTCCCTACCCACCTCACCAGCCTGCCTTGAAACTAGACGTCCTGTGCAGCTCGATCAAGTGAGGATCAACCGGCCGCTGACTCGATTCCACATTCGGTCGCCCGAAACACAGACGCGCATTTCGCGTATATACGCAAGTACAGTAGCCGACCGATTTTAAGGACCTGCAGGGGAACAAAAAGTAGTCCGAATAAAAGAGCAGTTCGAAAGACCTTCGAGCCGCAAAAGCGAACTTTCGGAGTCTCAAAAATGACAACGTGCACGACGGGCGACCCAGGAAAAGCCTGACGATGAGGTTGCTAATAGTACGTGTTCCCTGGTGCCTAAAGAAAACTGGTGTCAGAAAAAAATTGTGGACACGTACGACCGGTTTCCGGATTTGAGTTACGTGTCCGCCGCATACTTAGCAAATTATGGCCTCTAAGATCAAGGTTTGTTACCCCCCTGTGGGGAGTCAATCCCTCCCCCATCCAAACTGAAGCTATGAGGGTGGCTTAGAATTCAAAACGGCGTCGTTCTGGAGTGGCAGAATGGCTCTGTCTTCGAACAAATTGCCCGGGAAATCGAACTTTTGGCTTAATTTTGTCCGAAATATTCGTTGTTCAAATGCATTACTCCCTTGGAACCACTGGCGGATCCTTGGGATAGTGCGGAATATCCAGCGAGTCTGAAATGTTGGAGCGCGAAGAAACGGTCTGCTACAGTACAGGTGGCTAAGAACCAGCTCGAGGTTGCGCAGATATCTGGAAACGCGTGGGCCTTAGACGATATTTTGACCACAGCGGTGTAAAAGCCCGCTTATCCACCTGCAACTCCTACCCGCGTCTCTAAACTACTCACTACCCTGCTGTATGTGTTTGTGGAATTACACGCACGCCGGGCGGGCTACAGGTGGGAGCACCGGATTTTTTTGAGAAAATGGCGGTTTCACTGTCTTGCTTTTCAAAGAAAGTACAGCGAATTTACGTTGCGTGGCCTACAACTTTTCAGTCTCGAGAGTCGTTCTGAAAATACTTGACACACACCCCGATCTCTAAAGCTGTCTTTCATCCAGCTTACTACACACGCCACTCACGATGCGACTCAAAAGTTTTTGCGATCTCACATTTGCTCCACAATCACTGGCACTGCTGACAACCGATTTAGACTAAGAATCTTTCCAACAAAAGGGGGATTTGCGCTTGCCACACGCCCTCTTACCCCAACGCAAGAAACCCAGCTCCGCAGGAGACGTACCCGCAAGGCAGACTTGATGCGTAGATGCGTGTGGTGCTCTCTGAGCTGGGATAACCCGGACGTGGCTACCATTATACCGTGTTGCGTGTGCCAACAAATGCCTCTTCGCTACAGCTCCTGGCGATGACACTGACAAAACTCGCCCACTATCAACGTGTCCTTACCGCTTATCGCTTATTACCGCCTATTATCGACGTGCCCTTAATGAAGCGAGATGTATACACCTTTGCGGTGCAGAACTTCAAATCTGCGAGAACACGACCTTCAGCGACAGCTGTGGGGGCTCCACCATTGATCCATTTTGGCCTCCCTCTGGAAGACGAGAGTGAACGAATAGCTTTATGATTGTGTTAGGTTAAGCCGTATGGCATATAAAAAAGGCCTCCTTACGCATTTGGATTTGGTGTTAAAGCCACCACGATTTCAAAATATAGGTAGTATTTGAAAAAGGGCGGACGTTTTTCATTATGTAAACTTCGGTCTCGAACAAAGATCTTTCGACGAATAATAATATAAGAAGCATTGATAGCATTCACATATTTTCCTAGACCTAACCATTAGGTAATATGGGACAGAACAAAAAGAGTGTTGACGTTTGTTAACTCTAGGTAAGTACCACGTGCAACCATTAGTTTACTGATGCGTGTCTTGTGTTTCATTCCTGTGTCGTGGCCAGTCGTATAACCATATGCCTTGTGATGCGACAGTGCGTGAGCCGGAAAAGGACTAGTGAATGATGGCTAGTGTATATGTTTCAACTCATATCAAGGGCAATTGTTTACATTTAACGGAACAGTTGCAATACGTTTGTTGGCGCAAATCAGCATTTCTGAGAAATATTATGCTTCCGGTGAAGTTACTTGCAAAATGGTTACTTTGAATGGCTTCGCGATCTGGGTTGGTGTGTCGTGCGCCGAGCCAAACCTTAACTGCAACAATAGTAGGTTAGCCGAACCAGAACCAGAACAGACTGTTTTTTTTTTCAGGTTGACGCCCTGAATTAAACCAGTGTCGCAACTGAGATCACCAGCAATATCTTAACCGGTTGAAATGAACGTAAAATAGAAATGTAATATTCGACCACGTTTACAGTAGTAAAAAAGGCATCTCAAAATGAACCGACTATCGGGAAATTGTACGGGGTTTACATGTTTTCTTGTACCTGATCACTATTTCTTCATGTGCAGAAGGAAGCGCTTCTGATAATGACATTCCAAATGATGAGAAACAGGATGCCATGCCTGAAACCGTATTTCTGGAAGCATACATGATGTCGGACACAACCCACCGGAAGCGGTTTGGGGGAATTACGGAAGCATTCATATACTTTTGCACCATGCTAAATAGTGTAAGTTGCAAACTAAAGAAATTGTATCGTCTATACGGGCCATTTATTTCCCCGTGTGTAAGTCCTCCAGAGAAGAAGTTTGAATACAGTGGTTTTTAACAACAGGGATTTTTCTGGAGCACTAAAAATTGTGCAACTGAGGAGCCTCATTATTTCGAAAAGAAAAATTGCAGTAATCTGGTGAAACGGCTGAAATAGCACTAGCTTGAAGGTATTGCAGATACTAAGCTTGTGAAAAAAGGGCAGCACGTAACCAAACAAATTTGTGCCTGCGAGGGGAGAACGGCACGTTGGAGGAGACGTGAAGGTGGTAGGACTAATTCTTTAAATACGTGTCAAACAACGGCATTCCATTTTTAATGAGCCCGCATTCGCGTAATAAATACAACGTTTTGAGTTCCGGCGTCCTCCAAAGGCGAAAACACAACAATGTACTCGCAAGTGTTGCTTACAGTGGTTGCAGATAGAGAGCTACCGAAAGGTGTCCCTTGACGCGCCGCTCCTGCAGGCAGTTCATCTTATGCGCAACATTGGAAAGGAAGGAATTGAGATAAGCAGAAAATGTAGACACGCCAGGAACACCAACACCGAACCGTCCAGGAAATGGTGTTTACTAGCAAACACTTAGGAGAATAACTCAAGCTACGCTCCGAAAACCGATGACATTTCTCCAGCTAGGCGATAGCGCAATGCCGTGACCTGATTGTTAGCGATTAGGGGAAGGTTACGGAAGTAGAATGTTCGCTTCTACATCATGCACAACATAGCTGGTGTCATTTCGGGGGTGGCCCAATGGTTGTGCCCGCACTTTACGTATGGGTCATGCATAGATCAGGAGTGATGTGGACGCTTAATAACTCTGTGACACTAGAGCGAGGACATGTGCGAAAGTGCGAGGACATGTGCGAAAGACACAAGAACTGCCAAAATAAGAGTACGGATTTACTACGTTAGCAAGAGACTGCACGCATGGCCAAAAACGTTTGGGACTCATTTTGAGACAGAGAAAAACAATTACCGGAAAAAGAAACGACACACGTGTGGAGTTGGCACTGCGTTCCCGCGTCTCGAGGCGTAGTTTTTACGTATAAGGTGGTTTCGACGTGGCCGTGACGTCGCCCGAGCGTGGGATTGCGTATCTCGGGGTGTTAGAACGAAGTCGCCCAGCTGAATCTAACAGCAGGTTACGTGTTAGACGAGGTAAGCTCAATAAATCGAGCAGCCCTGTGATGCCCGAAAGTTCCGTCTAAGAACCCTTCATTCCTACAAAGGAGCATGCCTGAACTTTACCCAGGCGAAAACGACGAGGCGCCAGTGATACTTATGAAAAACGTTCCGCTTTTGGAATATAATTTATCATAATAATCATCGCAATCATCATCTCATCTTTTATTGTACCATTAAGGACTTCTTGCGGGGTTTTACATAAGGGGAGGGAAGTACAAAATTGCACCATCGCTGATGGTCGAAGGTAGAGACATGTGAGGCAGGTTCATACTCAAAGGGCAGCAACATTTGCAAGTACAAATATACCAGATGTAACTGTAACAATAAAAAAGAAAATAACAACAACTGTTGTAATTTACGAATAACTGTTTGAATACTGAGAAGTCATGTTCGTTGATTATGGGTTCGGGCATGTTATTCCAAGTTTCTATGACTGTAGGTAAAAAAGATTTACTAAAAGCGTTTGCTGACCCATGTAGGCGCTGTATACTTAACGAGTTAGAGGCCACGCGATGAGCGGGCAGGAGGGAGGAGGACTGTATTTCGTTGTGAAGGGGAATCATAAAAAGTTTATGTAAAAGGAGGAGTCGATAAACTTTACGGCGGATTTCTAGGCGAAGAGGTTCAGAGATATCTTAATAGTGGTATTAAGTGAGCACGGGCTGTAGCGGCCGGATTCTGAATTGGTTCCAGTGAATAGATCAAGTAATTTCGGTTCGCAGGATTTTGTTAACGCAGATCTGATGAAGGAAGTGGTGACGCCGTTTCTTACTAGCTTCGAATGGGCCAATTCGTAACTTATCCAAAATAGCTTATCGAAAAAAACGGCGTCCCCATTTCCTGTCTCAGATCTGCGTTAAACGAAATCCTGCGAATATTTGGTGGAACGAAGTGTCAACGCTAAGGTAGAGTGGTTAAGAGCGGCCGGGTTTCCAGATGACTGTGTTCTGTAGGCGTCCGAGAGGAATCGCCGAGAGGTTAAAAGGGCAGGGAGCATCGATCAGAGCAGGGGAAAAGCAGCAGATTCCGAGGGCGAGAACATAGCGGTGATTCCATACCTTCATTGCATGTCTCATCGCCTAAAGAAGATAGCATCAAGATATGGGGTGCGCGTCGTGTTTTCAACGCAATGCAAGTTGGCGAAAATTTGGCCAGTGGTGGAAATGGTTCCAGAAAAATTACCCCACCTTCCCGTAAGGCAACCCTGAGTAGTATGCAAAGCAGCCATGGGGTCGATTAAAGTGCCCATTAGTTTTCAGTTCGTCGTTTCCGGGAGGTTGAGGTACATAGTGTCATGAGTCGAGGTCAACCCCGCAATGACGCCCTTGAGAAAAAGGTCGAATAAGAGAAGGAAAAAATAGATCCAGGTAGGAGTGGAAGAAGACATCGGGCTCCCGAAGAGCGAAGCCTGGGGTTACGCTACCCAGGGCACCGACGTCGCCACACAAGCTTGGACGGGAGCGGGCCGACGACGCTTCGGCTCCGTTCTCCCGTCGCTGCGTCAACCCATGCCTTGGCGGCTCCAGCGGCGACGGGCGCCTGCATTCGGGAAGCGGCATCGCACCGTCCTCCTACGAAACGACGGTCCGCACAACGGCGACGCCGAGAATCAATCCAGAAGACCACGAGGGCAACGTTCTAGGAATCGAGTCCCACATTACGACAACACAGAGGTATTGCCTACAACGGCAAACTTCAGGAACCGGGTCGCACGTACGTCGGTAGCATAACATCGCTACGACCGCAAGGGGGCAACAGCTCTTTACTGCAATACTTTGACTGTCACGTAAGCGCCAATGACATAGGTACGCCTTGTGCCTAATGAACCGTCATATCAAAACATCCAGATATTGAAGGTATATCTGTCTTCACATTGTAGATAATTTATTGTGGAGTGTTCGGTAGTTTATTAGTTCATGTGGAACTGTTTGCTGTGCTTTTGTGCTAGCGATAAATGTTTGTTTTGCAAAGCCTGCGTCGCCTACCCATGTCCTTCTTCTTTGCCGGTCAGGACGCGTGACAAAATATTATACCCCGTCTTTAAGAGTTTTTTCTCCAAAAAACTTCTCACCAACCTCCCCCGGGAAGACCACGAGTCACTAAGTCCACCCCGCCGTTCACTTATCACGCAGTCATTGTTCATCGTCACATTGTTCTGCCTCCAATTGTTGACAATCACGCACTCACTGTTCACCATCGGCGTCACCATTGTTCTCCATGACTTTTTTATCACCGTGCACTTCACTGATGTCGCGCACTATTCCCGTTCTGTTCACACAATGTTCAGTAATGCCCCAACCAACCTACCAGCGTCTCTCTCACACCACGTTAGTCACACCGTTCGATGACAATAGATCACCCCCATGAACACTTCTCTAAATATACAAAAATTCAGAATGACACAAGGGTATGCTGTTTCGAAACTCTCTTCTTTGTAAACACCACTGTACCGAATAATTTACCCCTCTATACATCCACCAGTGCTTCTCTGACTTATTGTACTACAACCAGTAGTGCACTACCACACAATAGTTGTCTTCCCAGAAAAGTTGTCGCCATGTTTGAAGCCTACTGTTATGGGAATCCCGTTTCATTATAACTTTTTTCCGCCGCGTCCATTCAGAACCTTTGGCTACACTGTCACTAAGATTTTCACAATGTGTCCCCGTTTCTTCATCGATATGCGTCCCCGTTTCTTCATCGACTTGCTAACCGGTACTTTTCGAATGCTATGCTTCTGTGCTCTACCCGGAAGACACCTGAGCCGTTTTGCCTCCTTCAGCTTCTCGCTCGTTTAAAAAAGCTGGCCCTTTCGTTCAATGCCATGCTTTCGAACTTGCTTACTCAGTGCTTGCAAGCATTCTTTGCATTGCATCAATGGCCCATGCATTAGATACCGGTCAAACGCGTGAAGTCGGTGCTCTTGCACGACTCTAGACAACTCGGTCCTAGGGCGCTGCCCTACTAAGTACAAAAAATGGTACTCTGCTGTTCTGGTTTGGCCTCTGTAACAACTTCTGCACCTGAGAAGTCCACTTGATTGTCCAAAGACGTCGCTCTGTCCTGAAGGACAAAGTTCCTCTCCGCAGCCGTAGGCACTTCTGAAGGAACCTTACTACACCCTTGTGGCGTGGTACTGTTCACGCAGGCATGCGGAGAGGCAGGCACCTCAGTCTCAGTAACGAGTATTTTGGATACTTCTAAACCGCAGAAGTCAGGTGTTCCGGGGGCCATCAGCATTCCCTCTCTCGATGTATTCTCAGCATGGTGACCTCCATGCGGCTGGTTTGCTGCCTTGACATACTCATAGCGTTCATGTCCCTGCGGCTGGACTCCCACCGTACCAGAACCAGAACATTCAATGTCTGGCGCTTCAAACTCGGCTTCCTCCTGAGTTAGCTGCAGAAAGCCCTTTTCGTTTTCTTCTCTATTTCGTGCGCACTCGTCACTGCATGCGATGCGCGTGTCTTGCCTTCCACGTGCGGCAAGTTCGATTCTTTGTGCTGGTTTGTAAGTTTCTTGGACGAGGCGCAGCATCGACTCTAGCCGTTGTATATCTTCCTGCAATATTGTCCTTCGTGCTTCAAACGCCTGCTGCTCTCTGCGACTCTCTTTCTCGACTATCTTAAACGCCTGATCCTTGTTCAAACCGTGCGTTAGAACTAATGTTAGAAAATTTCCCCAATCCATTCTTCCACGCAGCCAAGACGCGTGACTAGCAGTTACTGCGCCAGTATCCTGGCATGCTCGCCATGCTCGCCAAATATTTTGTCACGCGTCCTGACCGGCAAAGTCCTGACCACTAAATATATATATATATATATATATATATATATATATCAGATGGTAGATCAATCAGGCGGTAGAGAAGTGTGCAGAGTATACTCAGCCCCTATATGTAGCCTTCATAGAAAATGAGGAAGCATTTGACTAAGCCAAAACCTCACCAGTCATTCATCCATTAGGGACCAGGCTGTAGATGAGCATTATGT
Organism: Haemaphysalis longicornis; assembly: GCF_048455015.1. NCBI lineage: Eukaryota > Metazoa > Arthropoda > Arachnida > Ixodida > Ixodidae > Haemaphysalis > Haemaphysalis longicornis. Next base: position 76,802,508 of record NW_027526233.1, on the reverse strand, counting down.
AAGAATACTAGAGGATATCTATAAATGGTCAACAGCTACCATCGTCCTCCATAAGGAGGGCGCTATACTACCTACAAAGGGCGTCAGACAAGGAGACAATCTCTCCAATGTAATTCTCAGTAACTTTACGAGAAATATGTCGACGATTTCATTGCGAAAAGTAGGGCGTTAGGGTAAGGGTTGGCCACCTCAGTAACCTCAGCTTTTCTTCTGACGTTCCCTTGTTAGGTAAAGCATGCGAAACATGCTAACTGCAAAACCATGCAAAACTACAAAGCACGCTGACCGCACTTAAAAGCAGAGTAGAACAGGGGGCCTGAAAATTATTATACAGACCACTAAATATTGGTCAATATACTGGGGTGAACACGGCGGATTGAGATAGGTGTGAAGGAAGTAGAAACGGTAAGCGGATATCTTTACTTAGGCAAGTAGTGACCGCGGTTCGCAACCATGAGGCAGTGATTATTAGAAGGATAAGATTGTTGTGGAGGGCATTCACAGATAATGAATGGCGGCCTACCATTGTCCATGAAGAAGAAAGTGTATGACAGCTGCATCTTACCGGTACTCAACTAACGGACAGAAACATGGAGGTTCTATAAAAGCGTTCAACCTAAATTGAGAACGACTGAGCGGGCAATGGAGCGTAAAATACCAGGTGTAACATTAAAGGAAAAGAAGAGAGCGGAGTGTGTCAAGGAGAAAACTAGTGTTAAGGACATATTAGTAGAAATTAAGAAGAAATGGATGTGGGAAGGGCATGTAATGCTAATGCCAGTTAAACGTTGGTTATTAGAGGTAACAGAGTGGATCTCTAGAGACAGCACGTGTGTCAGTCACGGCTGGAAGTTAGATGGGCAGATGAGATCGAGACGTTTGCGGAGATAAATTGGCCGCTGTTAGCCCAGGACCGGGATCTGGGATGATTGGAGATGCCCGAATCCCCTGGGCGCCAGTGAGGGCGCCCAGGGGACCCGACCAGTGAGGGATCCACCTTCGAGCGTGAAGGGGGGGCGCCCAATGGATCCGGTCAGTGAGGGATCCCCCTTCGTGCGTAATGGGTTCGCGAGCCCGAACCCAACCGACGAAATAAAGCCGATGCGCATGAGAACAAATTATCGGTTTATTCCAGGAAAACCAAGACAGGGAAAACAAACAAAGCAAGTTTGGAGGCTATATAAATAGAGTAGATCAAGCAAGCGCGGAAAGCGCGTAAAGAAAACATTGCGGCAGTTGAAGCCCTGCTTGTCCGAAGGGTTACAGCATTGTGACGTACACTCACGACGACGTCTTCAGTGACTTGTGCTGACGTAAGGGTGAAGAGCTTCCACCGCGGACGCTTGTTGCTCCTCGCTTTCCGGGTGTCATGATCTTGGCTCGCCGACGCCAGTGGCCGCAGCTGCTCTCGCGTGTCCCCCGGTGTAAAGGCACGAAGCTTTGCGAAAGAAAAGCTGCAAGCGCAGTAACCAGCCAATGCACCATCAGAGCGACAAGGACGGCGGCCGAATGGAAGAGAAGAAAAAAGAAGCGTGACGGTCGTTCGCAAAGAAAAAAAAACATGGCGTCTTGAGACTCGGACGTCGGTTAATTACAAGTGGCGCAGCCGACACGCTTTCAAGCCCCGAGGCTACCCAGCCTCCGGACCTCCCCGCTATCCAGCTGCAGGAACTGCCCTCAGCAGTGCCCAAGGCCTCGCGCGTCTTCCAGCCCTGCTGCCCGAGTTCATCAAGGGGGCCCCGGTCTCAGTAGGAGCGCGGAACGGAGGTAACACCCAGAATCCAGGCGACCTAACATTGGTCGTGGCTTCCAAAGCGGTCTACGTCTTCTGGACTCGCCGCTGCTTCCACCGTTCACTCGGTGCTTCGACATCTCCCGATGACGACCAGTGCTACGCGTGGCGGCCACACTTCTTGGGCTATCCAGGCCCTCACACAGGTGTGCCGGCGGCTCGCCGACGTCATTCCTGCCACGGAATACTCGGTCCGCGGCAGCGCGTTCTCATCGTGTGCCCACGCAGACGTTCCGGTATTCCGTGGATATCAGGACGACGCTGTTCGGTGGGTACAGCTTATTGACACCATTGCCCCTTGCCACGCGGGCCCGAACTCATGAAGAGGTCAGTCGCTGAAGATCGCCTGCACGACGCTGCCCGGGTATAGCATATGTACTAGGGAAACGCACATTCGACCTGGGAAAGCTGGATCGGAGCGCTGCTTGCTGCGTTTGGTGACTTCTCAGGCAGCGACGACGCCTGTTTCATGGAAATGCGCCGCCGGCACCAAGGCTGCGGAGAGGACATTAAGGTCTACATGTATGACAAGCTCCGCCTGCTAGTGGAGTGCGGCTCCCTTGGCTGTCTCTTGCAGCCAGGCAGTACGTCATAGTTCGCATTGTTGATCCCCCAAGCTGCAATCCTCGCGTTGCAGCCACCTGATTTGAGCCTGCAATATTTTATCGACCTGGCTGTAGAATGGCAACCGAGAGCAACCCGGCAGGCACATGAGCCATGCCTACAGGCATCGCTGCAGACCCCGAAGGAGTACCGTGGCCCTGATCCCAACGTGAATGGGATCAGGGCCACGTGGCAAGAGGACGTGGCAACCACCAATGTTACCCAAATTGTTACCGGTGAAGGAGCCACGTGTTCTGAGTCTCCGTACCAAGCTTGTAACCAGCCGACCGTTTCTTCCGTGGTGATGGAGGCCTCCCTTAAAGATGAGCCGCCTTCGGCTGCCGAAGGTCAGAGAGTTTTTCCGGACGGAGGGCCGATCACTACCGGCGCTCAACCTCTGCCTTCTGGAAGCGCAAAACAAACCGGTAGAGGCAGAGCAGGTCTAGAACCCCAACAGCTACGCCTGCAAAAATGGCTACCGTGTGCGTCATCAGGGAACGTGCACGAGGGTCAACCACGTCATACTCTTGAGGAGCAGTGCCACCAACAAGTCGGCGCTTTTTCTGCCGACATACAAATGTCCACCGGAGCAGTGGCCGGATGTGTCGACTCTCATGCCCATCTCCGCTAGTAAACTAACCGGAGACATATCGGACCACTTGTGGAACATTACAACAACCGATACACCGAGCGGCGCGTCCGGAAGCGTTTGTGAAGCCTCCAGTTATGGACAAGCCATCATTTTAGCTTCGTCCGATGAGCCTGAGATTGAAAACATACCGCTAGAAGCTAAGGACGAGATAGCGTGAAGCATCTTAATCGATAACGAGGTTGAAGGACAGAAGGAGGCAACCGTCAGAGACAAGGACTTTTCAGAGACCCTTTTTTGAAGCATACAGCCACAAAACGGAAGGTAAGAACACAGAAGAAAAGATCGACTTACCCAGCATGGACAAACCCGAACAAGATAACAGCGGCGGGACGAACCCGCAGAACATGATCATTCCGAAAGCCGCCGGGCCATTCTTTGCAACAACAGAAAGCATATCCCTTGCACAAACAAGAGGAAGAGATGAACCACAGAACCACGAGACCCGCCAACTGAGCAAAGATCTTGAACGACACTGGTGTCAAAGTCAAGGACCCAAGCTAAGAGCTCGTTGGTGGTCACCCTCGCAGTGTGGCCGAGTTTAAAGGCCCGAAGCTTTGCGAAAGAAAAGCTGCAAGCCCGGTCACCGACCAATCCACCATCAGAGCGACGGGGACGGCGGCTGACTGTAAACGGAAGAAGAAGCGCGAGGCTCGTTCAGAGAGAAAAAACATGGCGTTTTGAGACTCAGACGTTGGTTCATTATAATATATATTTATAGACATATGTATTTAAATATATATATATATATATATATATATATATATATATATATATATATATATATATATATATATATATATATATATATATATATATATATATATATATATATATATATATATATATATATATATATATATATATATATATATATATATCAAGGTTGCAGTCGTCATTGCCAGTGCTATTCGGCTTTTTTCGAAATATTTAATAGGGCCGAATGACGTGTGCTTGTCACGTTTCTTTGATTCATTGATAAATAAGCGAAAATATGAGTTGAGAAAAAAAATCCGCCGTTTTTCCGGGAGCGGGACTCGAACCCACATCTCCGCATAACCGGTGCGGTGCGTTCGCCATTACGCTATCCCCACAGCGGCTTCTCTCTCGACTTTAAAGCGGGGGTTTATATTTACAAGAGCTCTGAGGCCGGTCAACTAGCGCCGCCCCTCGACTACCGCGGGAGACGTAGAACGTCTTCTTTCCCAGCGGCCGCCACGTAGAACGTGGTCGGAGGTCGGGGTTAGCAATTGGCATATCCGAACTGCTGGAGCCAGTGCCTCGTAATGCATGTAGCAGAGCAGAGAGATACGGGTCGAGGGACTCGGTAAAGATACATATGAAGGTTGCAGTCGTCATTGCCAGTGCTATTCGGCTTTTTTCGAAATATTTAATAGGGCCGAATGACGTGTGCTTCTCACGTTTCTTTGATTCATTGATAAATAAGCGAAAATATAGGTCGAGAAAAAATCCGCCGTTTTTCCGGGAGCGGGACTGGAACCCACATCTCCGCATAACCGGTGCGGTGCGTTCGCCATTACGCTATCCCCACAGCGGCTTCTCTCTCGACTTTAAAGCGGGGGTTTATATTTACAAGAGCTCTGAGGCCGGTCAACTAGCGCTGCCCCTCGACTACCGCGGGAGACGTAGAACGTGGTCGGATATATATATATATATATATATATATATATATATATATATATATATAGAGGGAGCAGTAGAACTTTGAAGATGGTAGAGAACACAAGAGAAGAAAGATTTGCTTTCCTCAGGGCCCGAGGAAAGCAAGTTCTCTTTGCTGAAACGTAGGCTACAATAGTGCTTTTACCTTGTTCGAAGTTTTTCTTCTCTCATATATATATATATATATATATATATATAGTAAGGAAATGAGGGGCTCGTTGAGGAAATACAGAAACATAGGTTGGCAGTCTACAACGCCAAAGGAGGCATAGGGGTTGGTTAGGCTCTATTTTGTCCTACGGTTAATGAAGTTAAGATTTTTTTTTAAATATAAGGAAGAAAGAAAGAAAAACGCGCGCCCAGAGTGGGGACCGAGCCCACGCCTTTCGATTAGATCTCGAATGCCTTACCAATTCGGCTATCTGGGCGACTGTGTTCGCCATCACTTTCTGGGTTATTTATATTTACTAGAAGTGTATCTGACGCTTGAGGGTGGTAGCCAGCGCCACTCTGACTACACGGGGAGAAGGGGACCTACTTTTCAACCCCCGGGGCGTGACTCAAACGTCTACAGCCTGACATGAGCGGGTAATTGGAGGGAAGCCCTCTTATGCTACCTAGGCATCAAGGCTGCCAGAACCGAGACCCTCGCTAGGCTTTCGCAGAATAATATAGTAAGGAAATGAGGGGCTCGTTGAAGAAATACAGAAACATAGTTTGGCAGTCTACAACGCCAAAGGAGGCATAGCGGTGTGGTTAGGCTCTATTTTGTCCTACGGGTAATGAAGTTAAGATTTTTTTTTTAAATATAAGGAAGAAATAAAGAAAAACACGCGCCCAGAGTGGGGACCAAACCCACGCCTTTCGATTAGATCTCGAATGCCTTACCAATTCGGCTATCTGGGCAACTGTGTTCTCCTTCACTTTCTGGGTTACTTATATTTACTAGAAGTGTATCTGACGCTTGAGGGTGGTAGCCAGCGCCACTGTGACTACAAGGGGAGAAGGGCACCTTCTTTTCAACCCCCGGGGTGTGACTCAAACGTCTACAGCCTGTCATGAGCGGGTAACTGGAGGGAAGCCCTCTTATGCTACCTAGGCTTCAAGGCTGCCAGAACCGAGACCCTCGCTAGGCTTTCGCAGAATAATATAGTAAGGAAATGAGGGGCTCGTTGAAGAAATACAGAAACATAGTTTGGCAGTCTACAACGCCAAAGGAGGCATAGCGGTGTGGTTAGGCTCTATTTTGTCCTACGGGTAATGAAGTTAAGATTTTTTTTTAAATATAAGGAAGAAAGAAAGAAAAACACGCGCCCAGAGTGGGGACCAAACCCACGCCTTTCGATTAGATCTCGAATGCCTTACCAATTCGGCTATCTGGGCGACTGTGTTCTCCTTCACTTTCTGGGTTACTTATATTTACTAGAAGTGTATCTGACGCTTGAGGGTGGTAGCCAGCGCCACTGTGACTACAAGGGGAGAAGGGCACCTTCTTTTCAACCCCCCAGGGTGTGACTCAAACGTCTACAGCCTGTCATGAGCGGCTAACTGGAGGGAAGCCCTCGTATGCTACCTAGGCTTCAAGGCTGCCAGAACCGAGACCCTCGCTAGGCTTTCGCAGAATAATATAGTAAGGAAATGAGGGGCTCGTTGAAGAAATACAGAAACATAGTTTGGCAGTCTACAACGCCAAAGGAGGCATAGCGGTGTGGTTAGGCTCTATTTTGTCCTACGGGTAATGAAGTTAAGATTTTTTTTAAATATAAGGAAGAAAGAAAGAAAAACAGGCGCCCAGAGTGGGGACCAAACCCACGCCTTTCGATTAGATCTCGAATGCCTTACCAATTCGGCTATCTGGGCGACTGTGTCCTCCTTCACTTTCTGGGTTACTTATATTTACTAGAAGTGTATCTGACGCTTGAGGGTGGTAGCCAGCGCCACTGTGACTACAAGGGGAGAAGGGCACCTTCTTTTCAACCCCCGGGGTGTGACTCAAACGTCTACAGCCTGTCATGAGCGGGTAACTGGCGGGAAGCCCTCTTATGCTACCTAGGCTTCAAGGCTGCCAGAACCGACACCCTCGCTAGGCTTTCGCAGAATAATATAGTAAGATAATGAGGGGCTCGTTGAGGAAACACAGAAACATAGGTTGGCAGTCTACAATGCCAAAGGAGGCATAGGGGTGTGGTTAGGCTCTATTTTGTCCTACGGTTAATGAAGTTAAGATTTTTTTTAAATATAAGGAAGAAAGAAAGAAAAACACGCGCCCAGAGTGGGGACCGAACCCACGCCTTTCGATTACATCTCGGATGCCTTACCAATTCGGCTATCTGGGCGACTGTGTTGTCCTTCACTTTCTGGGATATTTATATTTACTAGAAGTGTATCTGACGCTTGAGGGTGGTAGCCAGCGCCACTCTGACTACACGGGGAGAAGGGGACCTTATTTTCAACCCCCGGGGCGTGACTCAAACGTCTACAGCCTGTCATGAGCGGGTAACTGGCGGGAAGGCCTCTTATGCTACCTAGGCTTCGAGGCTGCCAGAACCGACACCCTCGCAAGCTTTCACAGAATAATATAGTAAGGAAATGAGGGGCTCGTTGAAGAAATACAGAAACATAGTTTGGCAGTCTACAACGCCAAAGGAGGCATAGGGGTGTGGTTAGGCTCTATTTTGTCCTACGGGTAATGAAGTTAAGATTTTTTTTAAATATAAGGAAGAAAGAAAGAAAAACACGCGCCCAGAGTGGGGACCGAACCCACGCCTTTCGATTAGATCTCGAATGCCTTACCAATTCGGCTATCTGGGCGACTGTGTTCTCCTTCACTTTCTGGGTTATTTATATTTACTAGAAGTGTATCTGACGCTTGAGGGTGGTAGCCAGCGCCACTCTGACTACACGGGGAGAAGGGGACCTTATTTTCAACCCCCGGGGCGTGACTCAAACGTCTACAGCCTGACATGAGCGGGTAACTGGAGGGAAGCCCTCTTATGCTACCTAGGCATGAAGGCTGCCAGAACCGAGACCCTCGCTAGGCTTTCGCAGAATAATATAGTAAGGAAATGAGGGGCTCGTTGAAGAAATACAGAAACATAGTTTGGCAGTCTACAACACCAAAGGAGGCATAGGGGTGTGGTTAGGCTCTATTTTGTCCTACGGGTAATGAAGTTAAGATTTTTTTTAAATATAAGGAAGAAAGAAAGAAAAACACGCGCCCAGAGTGGGGACCGAATTCACGCCTTTCGATTAGATCTCGAATGCCTTACCAATTCGGCTATCTGGGCGACTGTGTTCTCCTTCACTTTCTGGGTTATTTATATTTACTAGAAGTGTATCTGACGCTTGAGGGTGGTGGCCAGCGCCACTCTGACAACACGGGGAGAAGGGGACCTTCTTTTCAACCCCCGGGGCGTGACTCAAACGTGTACAGCCTGACATGAGCGGATAACTGGCGGGAAGCCCCCTTATGCTACCTAGGCTTCAAGGCTGCCAGAACCGAGACCCTCGCTAGGCTTTCGCAGAATAATATAGTAAGGAAATGAGGGGCTCGTTGAAGAAATACAGAAACATAGTTTGGCAGTCTACAACGCCAAAGGAGGCATAGGGGTGTGGTTAGGCTCTATTTTGTCCTACGGGTAATGAAGTTAAGATTTTTTTTTAAATATAAGGAAGAAAGAAAGAAAAACACGTGCCCAGAGTGGGGACCGAACCCACGCCTTTCGATTAGATCTCGAATGCCTTACCAATTCGGCTATCTGGGCGACTGTGTTCTCCTTCACTTTCTGGGTTATTTATATTTACTAGAAGTGTATCTGACGCTTGAGGGTGGTAGCCAGCGCCACTCTGACTACACGGGGAGAAGGGGACCTTATTTTCAACCCCCGGGGCGTGACTCAAACGTCTACAGCCTGACATGAGCGGGTAACTGGAGGGAAGCCCTCTTATGCTACCTAGGCATGAAGGCTGCCAGAACCGAGACCCTCGCTAGGCTTTCGCAGAATAATATAGTAAGGAAATGAGGGGCTCGTTGAAGAAATACAGAAACATAGTTTGGCAGTCTACAACGCCAAAGGAGGCATAGGGGTGTGGTTAGGCTCTATTTTGTCCTACGGGTAATGAAGTTAAGATTTTTTTTAAATATAAGGAAGAAAGAAAGAAAAACACGCGCCCAGAGTGGGGACCGAACCCACGCCTTTCGATTAGATCTCGAATGCCTTACCAATTCGGCTATCTGGGCGACTGTGTTCTCCTTCACTTTCTGGGTTATTTATATTTACTAGAAGTGTATCTGACGCTTGAGGGAGGTGGCCAGCGCCACTCTGACAACACGGGGAGAAGGGGACCTTCTTTTCAACCCCCGGGGCGTGACTCAAACGTCTACAGCCTGACATGAGCGGGTAACTGGCGGGAAGCCCCCTTATGCTACCTAGGCTTCAAGGCTGCCAGAACCGAGACCCTCGCTAGGCTTTCGCAGAATAATATAGTAAAGAAATGAGGGGCTCGTTGAAGAAATACAGAAACATAGTTTGGTAGTCTACAACGCCAAAGGAGGCATAGGGGTGTGGTTAGGCTCTATTTTGTCCTACGGGTAATGAAGTTAAGATTTTTTTTTAAATATAAGGAAGAAAGAAAGAAAAACACGCGCCCAGAGTGGGGACCGAACCCACGCCTTTCGATTAGATCTCGAATGCCTTACCAATTCGGCTATCTGGGCGACTGTGTTCTCCTTCACTTTCTGGGTTACTTATATTTACTAGAAGTGTATCTGACGCTTGAGGGTGGTAGCCAGCGCCACTGTGACTACAAGGGGAGAAGGGCACCTTCTTTTCAACCCCCGGGGTGTGACTCAAACGTCTACAGCCTGTCATGAGCGGGTAACTGGAGGGAAGCCCTCTTATGCTACCTAGGCTTCAAGGCTGCCAGAACCGAGACCCTCGCTAGGCTTTCGCAGAATAATATAGTAAGGAAATGAGGGGCTCGTTGAAGAAATACAGAAACATAGTTTGGCAGTCTACAACGCCAAAGGAGGCATAGGGGTGTGGTTAGGCTCTATTTTGTCCTACGGGTAATGAAGTTAAGATTTTTTTTTAAATATAAGGAAGAAAGAAAGAAAAACACGCGCCCAGAGTGGGGACCGAACCCACGCCTTTCGATTAGATCTCGAATGCCTTACCAATTCGGCTATCTGGGCGACTGTGTTCTCATTCACTTTCTGGGTTATTTATATTTACTAGAAGTGTATCTGACGCTTGAGGGTGGTGGCCAGCGCCACTCTGACTACACGGGGAGAAGGGGACCTTATTTTCAACCCCCGGGGCGTGACTCAAACGTCTACAGCCTGTCATGAGCGGGTAACTGGCGGGAAGCCCTCTTATGCTACCTAGGCTTCAAGGCTGCCAGAACCGAGACCCTCGCTAGGCTTTCGCAGAATAATATAGTAAGGAAATGAGGGGCTCGTTGAAGAAATACAGAAACATATTTTGGCAGTCTACAACGCCAAAGGAGGCATAGGGGTGTGGTTAGGCTCTATTTTGTCCTACGGGTAATGAAGTTAAGATTTTTTTTAAATATAAGGAAGAAAGAAAGAAAAACACGCGCCCAGAGTGGGGACCGAACCCACGCCTTTCGATTAGATCTCGAATGCCTTACCAATTCGGCTATCTGGGCGACTGTGTTCTCCTTCACTTTCTGGGTTATTTATATTTACTAGAAGTGTATCTGACGCTTGAGGGTGGTAGCCAGCGCCACTCTGACTACACGGGGAGAAGGGGACCTTATTTTCAACCCCCGGGGCGTGACTCAAAAGTCTACAGCCTGACATGAGCGGGTAACTGGAGGGAAGCCCTCTTATGCTACCTAGGCATCAAGGCTGCCAGAACCGAGACCCTCGCTAGGCTTTCGCAGAATAATATAGTAAGGAAATGAGGGGCTCGTTGAAGAAATACAGAAACATAGTTTGGCAGTCTACAACGCCAAAGGAGGCATAGGGGTGTGGTTAGGCTCTATTTTGTCCTACGGGTAATGAAGTTAAGATTTTTTTTAAATATAAGGAAGAAAGAAAGAAAAACACGCGCCCAGAGTGGGGACCGAACCCACGCCTTTCGATTACATGTCGAATGCCTTACCAATTCGGCTATCTGGGCGACTGTGTTCTCCTTAACTTTCTGGGTTATTTATATTTACTAGAAGTGTATCTGACGCTTGAGGGTGGTAGCCAGCGCCACTCTGACTACACGGGGAGAAGGGGACCTTATTTTCAACCCCCGGGGCGTGACTCAAACGTCTACAGCCTGTCATGAGCGGGTAACTGGCGGGAAGCCCTCTTATGCTACCTAGGCTTCAAGGCTGCCAGAACCGACACCCTCGCTAGGCTTTCGCAGAATAATATAGTAAGATAATAAGGGGCTCCTTGAGGAAACAGAGAAACATAGGTTGGCAGTCTACAATGCCAAAGGAGGCATAGGGGTGTGGTTAGGCTCTATTTTGTCCTTCGGGTAATGAAGTTAAGATTTTTTTTAAATATAAGGAAGAAAGAAAGAAAAACACGCGCCCAGAGTGGGGACCGAACCCACGCCTTTCGATTAGATCTCGAATGCCTTACCAATTCGGCTATCTGGGCGACTGTGTTCTCCTTCACTTTCTGGGTTATTTATATTTACTAGAAGTGTATCTGACGCTTGAGGGTGGTAGCCAGCGCCACTCTGACTACACGGGGAGAAGGGGACCTTCTTTTCAACCCCCGGGCCTCTACGACCTCTACGTTACCAGCGGGGCTCTTTCCCCTCTTCTTTCTTTCGCTTGGGCGTGGTATCCAGCGGACTCAAACTGCTCTATATAAATATATATAAATATATACATATATATAGAGATCATGAGGTTCGATGGGCCAGTATAAAAATAGTGAAAGAAGTCGACTGACACGTTTCCCGTTTTTGTTGCCAACAGTTTCGGAGTTAGAAACTACTTCTTCAGGGCTGTATTTTAATTTCTCACATTGCGTCTTTATACAAAAACTTCGGTGAGGGAGGGTTACTTCTCTCATCCCTGCAGGAGAGGTCGCGGGTGAGGGGTGTTTCAAACAGTTTGAGCAAGTGAGGCATTCCGATTGGCTAGAAAGGTTGAAGGTGAGGGAAGGGGAAAGAATACGGACGGAAAGGCAGCACGAAAACACGTAACAAGAGGCACACAAGCAAACACAAGATCAAAAACAAGAGTGAGTCCTGCGCGCTCCGCAAATGGTGTTAAAGGAGTCAGCGGGAAAAGAAAAGGGGCAAAAAAAGGGGGGGGGATGAAGGGAGACGGACATAAGATGGCGCCACAGGCATGGATCTTCGATTCGGTCAAACTCCCAGGGCCGCATGCATGCACGGCCCGCCCAGTCGACGCATGGTCCCCGCGTCATACTCGGAATTTGCTGTCCCATTTTCGGTTTTGTTTTACTACTGGTTAAGCCTACAGAAGCTCTCGTCTTGGCGCCACTTCGACGAAACCGAGTGGTGCAGCCACGCTTTGCTACGCGGCCAGCGAGCCGCGGAACAAGTCACACTGGGATTTGGTTTCATTTGCGGCGCATTCTTCGGCCGTTTCTCTGTCAGTGGTGCTGCGGTGATAATTCAGGCCGCTGTGCGTCAGCGGGCCCGCGGGGCGCGCTCACAGCTGTTCAAGGTCACTGATTAGTCTGGGGGTGGTTGCAGAACGGGCAGGGAAGGGGGGGGGGGGGCGTTCTATCCGTTTTTTTTTGCTTAACTTCGTCCCTAAAGCGGGGTTTCCTTTTTTCCTTCTTGCTTTCTTTTTTAAGTTGTATGCACGGTCTCCGTTCCGCGCTCACCCCCTCCATTGCCCGCAAGGTCCGTCTAAGGCGCAGCTTTTTGTCGCAAGAATGAGAGGCGGCCCGGGTCCTCATTGATGCCATGGGTGAATGCCTGGAATTTATGTATAAAGTAGGACTCCCTCTTCTCGCGTTCGAGGGAAGAGCGGAAGCAGGACTGCAGGAGAGTGATTCTGATATGCTCAATGGAATGGTCCGGCAGGCGCATATGTTTGGAAAATGGTAGATCCGGATGTGAGGTGACGTGGGATTTGCGGTTGTTGAATCTGAGTCGGAATGCATTCTCGGTCTGGACAATATACTCCTTGACACACATTTCGCAGTGCAGTCTGTATACGACGTTACTGGAATCACAGTCGAGACTTTCTTTTATTCAGAAGGAAAATTCGGAAAAGTTAGATTTTGCCGTGTCGGTTGGGGTGATGAGGGGACAGATTTTGCAGCGCGTTTTCCCGCATGGGCGGCAGCCTGAGTGTTGTTTCGTGATCCCAATTTTAGCCTTAACAAGCATATCTCTTAGGTTCTTGTCTTTACGATACACAACACGGGGTGGTTCGGGGAAGATAGCTGACAGGTGCTCACTTTGTCTGATCATGTTGAAATGCTTGCTCAGTATGTTGTTCACTCGCGGCATGTTCGCACCGTATGTAAATATCAGGTTCGTCTGGGGTGTTTCCGTTCTTTGTGAATTGGCTTTTGACAATGCTGACTGGCGGTCTGTTTGGCGGGCCCGGTTGATTGCGTCATCAATTATATTTTCTGGGTAATTTTGATTCAGAAGGGTGTTCTTTAGATTTTGCGAGTTTCTGTCAAATTCTTGGGCATCACAACAGATTCGGCGGTATCTGTATGCCTGCGAGTATGGTATTCCAACTTTGCAATGTCGTGGGTGGTTGCTGTCAAAATGCAGGTACTGTTGGCGATCCGTGGGTTTTTTGTTGACGGTGGTCGCGAGGGAGTTGCCATGTACCTGAAGGGTTACATCCAAAAAGTTGATATTATCTTAAGATATGTCATGGGTGAACTTGATTGATTGATGGAGGCAGTTAAATTTTGAAATGAAGTCGAGAAGGCTCGCTTTGTCGTGGTTCCATATCATGAATATGTCATCTCGAAAACGCCTGTAAAACAGTGGTTTCTTTTCTGGCTTCTTGATGAAAGGAGTTGCCCATGATGCCATAAAAATATTGGCGTAATTTAAAGCCATCTTGGTTCCCATCGCCGTGCCGCTGATCTGAAGGAAGTGCTTTTCGTTGAATTCGAAGTGGTTATAATTTAGTACAATGGTTAGAAGCATTGCGAGAGTTTCGCTCTCTGTGTCTATTGATGGGTTGTTTAAGCCAGTAAATGCTGCCACGGTCGCTGCGATGCCTTCCGAGTGGGGAATATTTGTGTACAATGAACAGACGTCCAGCGTCACCAGAAAACACCCTGGGGAGATGACGATACAAGCAATTTCCCGTAGAAAGTGGCTGGTATCTTTGATGTAAGATGGGAACATAGGGGGGATGTCCTTAATTATGTGATTAATGAAGCTTGAAATTTTTTCTGTCACCGTCCCGTTGCTGGATACAATGGGTCTGCCCAGGTGGTTGCTCTTATGTATTTTAGGTAGCAAGTAAAATCTACCAGGGACAGGATGTTCCGGTGACAAAATTTTAACCATCGCGGCAGTTATATTACCTTCTGTGACGAGAGATTTGAGGGTGTTTTGAATTTCACTTTCATAGAATGTTGTGGGGTCATTTGGTAGCTCATTATAGAATTGTCTGTCGCTTAGTTGTCGCATTCCCTCTTCCAAGTATTCAGACCTGTCAAGTATAACAATGAGTCCCCCCTTGTCCGCTGGTTTGATTATTATGCTGGTGTCCGCTTGAAGGGAATTTAAAGCTGCTCGCTCTTCCACTGACAGGTTATTGCGCCCGGGTTGGTGCTGTGCATATGCCCGGATTACATCCTTCTGTACAGCCGCTATATACATATCTACGTGCTGGTCTCGTCGGTCTTTTGGTGTCCAGGATTTGCTTGACGCACCAGGCAGTTGTTTTTTTGTGTTGGGGCGGTCATAGAAGTATTCCCGGAGACGCAGATTACGTGCGAATGTGTCCAGATCTTGATATAGTTGGAACTCATTGAAATTTCCGGAGGCTGGGCAAAATGTCAAGCCTTTTGAGAGAAGTTTTTCTTGAGCCGGGGATAATGTTTTGCTTGACAGATTTACCCCGTTCATTTGTTGTGCGTTCACGGGGCGAGATATAGCATCGGGACCTGGGGTGACGCCTACGGGATGGGTTGGTTGCACGGGGTGGACTATAAACTGTGGGGAAATGTTATCGCGTTGCAATTTCTTGATTTTTTGTTGTGATATTTCTTTCCTCTTTGTCGTCTCAAAGTTTTTAAGTTCCTTGCATTCTAAGTCGGATAAATTCGATTGCGACCTCTCTAAAATTTCGGCATCTAGAAGCTCCATGGCCCGTCTTCGTCTGTGCTGCGAAACAATCTCCGTGAGACCCACCGAAGCATCGGACAGCACTTTCTCCCATTTCGTGATTTCCTCCGGATTAAATGTGCACATCGATAGTGTGCAGGCTAGACGAAGGCCTTTTGGTGCAGCGTTCTGGTTGACGTATGTTTCCAAGTGAGCAGCATGCAAATCAAAGTGAACACGCTTGTCGATTAATTTCCTAATTGACAAAAAAGAGGGGGACCATGGATGATCAGGGCGAGCCATACCTGTCTGATCAGGGCGACCCGTACCTATATATATATATATATATATATATATAGTTGAGAAAAGGTTGCTCGCTATAAGGTTACCTGTACGATAGAGAAGTAACATTGAAAAAACCTCACAGTATTTATTCTATCTATTCGAACGGGGGCCGGTCGTTTTCAAAGATTTTTTCAAAGAGACCGGCCACTGGTCGAAACGTTAGAATAAATATTGGTATGTTTTTCAATGTGACTTCTCTATCATATATATATATATATATAAATATATATAAGAATTTTTATATATAAATATATACATATATAAATATATATAAATAAATTTATATATATATATATATATATATATATATATATAGGACGAGGGACTCGGTAAAGATACATATCAAGGTTGCAGTCGTCATTGCCAGTGCTATTCGGCTTTTTTCGAAATATTTAATAGGGCCGAATGACGTGTGCTTGTCACGTTTCTTTGATTAATTGATAAATAAGCGAAAATATAGGTCGAGAAAAAATCCGACGTTTTTCCGGGAGCGGGACTTGAACCCACATCTCCGCATAACCGGTGCGGTGCGTTCGCCATTACGCTATCCCCACAGCGGCTTCTCCCTCGACTTTAAAGCGGGGGGTTTATATTTACAAGAGCTCTAAGGCCGGTCAACTAGCGCCGCCCCTCGACTACCGCGGGAGACGTAGAACGTCTTCTTTCCCAGCGGCCGCCACGTAGAACGTGGTCGGAGGTCGGGGTTAGCAATTGGCATATCCGAACTGCTGGAGCCAGTGCCTCGTAATGCATGTTGCAGAACAGACAGAGAGATACGGGACGAGGGACTCGGTAAAGATACATATCAAGGTTGCAGTCGCCATTGCCAGTGCTATTCGGCTTTTTTCGAAATATTTAATAGGGCCGAATGACGTGTGCTTGTCACGTTTCTTTGATTCATTGATAAATAAGCGAAAATATAAGTCGAGAAAAAATCCGCCGTTTTTTCGGGAGCGGGACTCGAACCCACATCTCCGCATAACCGGTGCGGTGCGTTCGCCATTGCGCTATCCCCACAGCGGCTTCTCTCTCGACTTTAAAGCGGGGGGTTTATATTTACAAGAGCTCTGAGGCCGGTCAACTAGCGCCGCCCCTCGACTACCCCGGGAGACGTAGAACGTCTTCTTTCCCAGCGGCCGCCACGTAGAAAGTGGTCGGAGGTCGGGGTTAGCAATTGGCATATCCGAACTGCTGGAGCCAGTGCCTTGTAATGCATGTAGCAGAACAGAGAGATACGGGTCGAGGGACTCGGTAAAGATACATATGAAGGTTGCACTCGTCATTGCCAGTGCTATTCGGCTTTTTTCGAAATATTTAATAGGGCCGAATGACGTGTGCTTCTCACGTTTCTTTGATTCATTGATAAATAAGCGAAAATATAGGTCGAGAAAAAATCCGCCGTTTTTCCGGGAGCGGGACCCGAACCCACATCTCCGCATAACCGGTGCGGTGCGTTCGCCATTACGCTATCCCCACAGCGGCTTCTCTCTCGACTTTAAAGCGGGGGGTTTATATTTACGACAGCTCTGAGGCCGGTCAACTAGCGCCGCCCCTCGACTACCGCGGGAGACGTAGAACGTCTTCTTTCCCAGCGGCCGCCACGTAGAACGTGGTCGGAGGTCGGGCTAGCAATTGGCATATCCGAACTGCTGGAGCCAGTGCCTCGTAATGCATGTAGCAGAACAGAGAGATACGGGACTCGGGACTCGGTAAAGGTACATATCAACGTTGCAGTCGTCATTGCCAGTGCTATTCGGCTTTTTTCGAAATATTTAATAGGGCCGAATGACGTGTGCTTGTCACGTTTCTTTGATTCATTGATAAATAAGCGAAAATATAAGTCGAGAAAAAATCCGCCGTTTTTCCGGGAGCGGGACTTGAACCCACATTCAACCCACATCCAGCGCATTCAACCGTATCTCTCTGTTCTGCTACATGCATTACGAGGCACTGGCTCCAGCAGTTCGGATATGCCAATTGCTAACCCCGACCTCCGACCACGTTCTACGTGGCGGCCGCTGGGAAAGAAGACGTTCTACGTCTCCCGCGGTAGTCGAGGGGCGGCGCTAGTTGACCGGCCTCAGAGCTCTTGTAAATATAAACCCCCCGCTTTAAAGTCGAGAGAGAAGCCGCTGTGGGGATAGCGTAATGGCGAACGCACCGCACCGGTTATGAAGAGATGTGGGTTCGAGTCCCGCTCCCGGAAAAACGGCAAACGAAACTCCTACTTGAGCTGCTCAAAAACAAAAAAAACTCATTGGACTGCATTTCCACCAACCTCGGACAGACGTCTGTGGCAGAGCATTGTATTGAGACAGATGAGATCCACATTGTTCGCCCTCGCCCGTACCATGTGCGATCGTCGGAACTGAAAGTCATAGACGAAAACGTCGAGGACATGCTTCAACGAAACGTTATTCGACCGTCATCGAGCCCGTGGTCTTCTCCTGTTGTTCTGGTAAGGAAAAAGACGGTTCTGTACGCGTTTGTGTAGACTATCGGGCTTTGAATAAAATTACACGGAAGGATGTATATCGGACGCTGCACATAGATGACGCGCTGGACCGTCTTCAAGGGGCTGGATATTTCTGTAGTCCAGACCAGCGATCTGGCTACTGGCAAATCCCCATGCGCGAGTATGACAAAGAGAAAACGGCGTTTGCGACTCCAGATGTCTTGTACGAATTTAACGTAATGCCTTTTGGCTTATGCAACGCCCCAGCCACATTTGAGCCCATGATAGATACAGTCCTTCGCGGCCTTAAATAAAACAAACTTGTCGGTGTTACCTTGGCGGCATCGTCATCTTTTCGTCAAGTTTTGCGGAAAATCTGATGCGTCTGGACGAGATGTTGACGTGCCTGGCAACGGCTTGTCTAACTCTGAACACCGAGAAATGTCCTTTTGTTAGCAAATCGATAAAAGTTTTAGGTCACGTCGTCAGTAAAGATGGCATACGCCCGGACACAGACAAAATTTTTGCTGTAGCCAATTTTTCTCGACCTCAGAAACAAAAAGCCTTACGTAGTTTTCTCGGCCTGGTGTCCTATTTTCGCCGTTTAGTCCGCAATTTCGCTTCTCTCGCTGCACCTCCTAATCAGCTATTAAATTCTGATACCCCCTTCGACTGGAGTGATGGCTGCGAAAAGGCCTTCCAAGACCTGAAACAAGCACTTACTTCCGAACCAGCATTATGCGACTTTGATGACTCGAGACCGGCGATCCTCCACAGCTACGCTAGTGGGCATAGCATTGGCGCCGTTCTATTGCAGAGCGATGGTCACCACAGCGAGAGTGTTGTTGCTTATGCGAGCTGACCTCTAAGACGAGCGGAGAAGAACTATACCATAAAGGTACAGGTGCGTCTGGCCGTTGTGTGGTCTGTGCAACAGTTTCGGGCATACCTCTAGGGCCGATATTTCACCGTCGTCACAGACCATCACGCTCTGTGCTAGCTGTCTTCATTAAAAACTTTTCGGGAAGCCTGGGACGCTGGATTCTGCGATTGCAAGAGTACGACTTTACGGTTACCTACTCGTCTGTACTGAAGCATGTAGACGCAGACGCCCTCTCGTGGTGCCCGCTGATGCCGTCTTCAAACAAAATGGAGTCACTTTCTCATGCACCACCATCATCAGTTGCACCTGTCGACTAAGCACCGGCTGACGAGTGCCGCGACTTGGTCGATCATAAACGGGCAGACAGTTACTGCCGGAAAATGATGGATCGGCTCGCTGGCTCGACACGTCCACCGAATAGCTACCTACGTTGGAAACTGCGGTAGTTCCAGCTCATAGTCGGTGCACTGTATCGCAGAAACCACCGCCCAAATGGCGCCACATAGGTCCCTGTTGTGCCTCAATCTCTCCAGAGTCGCGTCTTGCAAGATTTTCATGACGACGCCACCGCAGTCCACCTTGGCTTTCAAAAGACCTACGACTACATTCATGCTCGCTTCTTTTGACCAGGACTCTCAACCAGTGTCATGAAATACGTCGCAACTTGTTCACCCCGTCCGCACCGAAAGCGCTCTATAGCACCCCCCGTCGGTCTCCTCGACCCTGCTCCGTGTCAAACTACGCCGTTTGAAGCGGTCGGTATTATTTTTGTATGTGTCCTTACCGACGACATCCACTGGTCACCGCTGGGTCGTCACGGCTGTTGATCACTTGATTCGCTACGCGGAAGCAGCGCCACTTCCCACGGCTAGCGCTGGCGACGTCGCCGCCTTCTTTTTGCGACAAATCCTGCTACGACATGGAGCCCCTCGCGCACTGTTAAGTGACCGCGGCAAGGTGTTTCTATCTGAGATCCTTGTCGAAGTGCTTCGTGCCTCTAATGGCTCGCACAAAATGACATCAAGCTACCATCAACAAACGAACGGGCTCACCGAACGTTTTCACCGCATGCTCTCTGACATAATTTCAATGAACATACGGCCTGATTACAAAAAGTGGGATACTATATTACCTTCAGTCACATTTGCTTATAACACGGCAGTTCAAAGCCCTACAGGGTACGCACGTTTCTACCTTGCATACGGCCGTCATCCATGGCACGTGCTTGATACCTGTTTCTTTACCGCTCCTATGTCCGCTTCTGCATCGTTCCCGGAACAATTCGTGTCTCGGATTGAACACTGTCGGCGACTGGCTCGCATATGCACAAAAGCAAGCCAACAAGACCGCTACGACGCTGCTCGCCGGTCTGTGTCTTTCCAACCTGCTGACAAAGTCTTGGTCTGGACACCGGTTCGCTCTCCAGGCCTCTGCAAAAAATTTCTACACCGATTCCTTGGTCCTTACAAGGTTCTTGAGGCTACCTCTCCAGTGAATGATCGCGCCACCCCCGTTTGTGGAAGTCCACGTTTCCCGCCTCAAGGCTTTCCACCGGTGTAATCCACAGTAAAATGCGGCCAGGCGGCCGCCCCAGGAGAAAATTAGTGTGAGACCAGTAGTAGCTTCGTTTGTGGAAGTTCGGACCGCTGAATGCAATGTCCAAGTGAACTGCAAGCATCACTGGCTCTCGGTTGCGGCCACGGGTTCTTCATCTCTGTATATACTCATCATCGCCGATTCTTTCGCCTTCTCGAACTATGATCATCGGTAACATTGGTCTGCCGCTATCTTGCTGCCTTCTAGCTCGGCCTGCGAATAAAGTGGTTTGCGCTGTACTGCTCTGCCTTGGCTTACCATCAGCCCTGCAATATATATATATATATATATATATATATATATATATATATATATATATATATATATATATATATATATAAATATATATTTATATATATATACATATATATATATATATATATATATATATATATATATATATATATATATATATATATATAACATAAAAGGCAGATATGAAACGAGGGACTCGGTAAGGTCACATATCAAGGTTGCTGTAGTCGTTGCCAGAGCTATTCGGCTGTTTCCGAAAGATTTTAGTAGTGCCGAATGACTTGTGTTTGTCATGTTTCTTTGATACAGTCATAAATAAGCGAAAATGTAAGTCGAAAAAAAAATCCACCGTTTTTTCTGGGAGCGGGAGTCCAAGTAACATCGCCGCATACAGCGTGCGGTGCACTGACAAATTATGCTATCCCGCAGCGGCTCCTCTCTCGACTTTCAAGCGGGGGTTTATATATATATATATAAATATATATATATATATATATATATATATATATATATATATATGTGTGTGTGTGTGTGTGTGTGTGTGTAGCAAATCAGAATGGGAAAAGAGGGGCTCGTCGAAAGTAAAACAGAAATAAATTGGCAGTAAAGAAAACTTTGGAATTAAAGGGGAGGATATAGTAGGTCATTGAAACAGATATAGAATTTCGAAAGAAAGAAAGAAAGTGGAGAAAAAAAGCCCGCCAGGTGGGATCCGAACCCACGACCTCCAGAATATCGGTCTGGTGCGATAACCACTACGCTACCGACGGGGCCATTTTCCTCTCCACTTTCTGGGGTATATATGTTAATAACACAAATTGGCGTTGTAGACTGCCTGCGTTTCTTTCTGTTTTTCTTAACGAGCCCCTAATTTCCAAACCATATTATTTTGCGAAAGCTTAGCGAAGGCCCCGTTCTGGCGGCCTTGATGCCAAGGTAGCATGAGAGGGTTTCCCGCCAGTTACCCGCTTATGACAAGCTGTAGACATTTGAGTCACGCCCCGGGGGTTGAAAAGAAAGTATCCTTCTCTCCGTGTAGTCTGAGTGACGCTGGCTACTGCCCTCAAGCGTCAGATACAGTTGTAGTAAATATAAATACCCCAGAAAGTGAAGGAGAACAGAGTCGCCCAGATAACCGAATTGGTAAGGCATTCGAGATCTCACCGAAAGGCGTGCGTTCCTTCCCTACTTTGGGCGTGTGTTTTTCTTTCTTTCTTTCTCACGTCATTTTAAAATATAATAAGGTAATGTCACTAACGGTAAAAAAATACCCCAACCATTTTCCTAAGCCTTCTTTGGCGTTGTAGACTGCCCGCATTTCTTTCTGTATTTCCTAAGGAGCCCCTCATTTCCAAACCATATTATCTTGCGAAAGCTTCGCGAGGGCCTCGGTTCTGGCAGCCTTGAGTTCAAGGTAGCATGAGAGCGTTTCCCGCCAGTTACCCGATTATGACATTCTGTAGACACTCGAGTCACCCCTCGGGGGTTATAAAGAAAGTCCCCTTCTCCCCGTGTAGTCTCGTGGCACTGGCTACAACCCTCAAGCGGCAGATAGAGTTGTAGTAAATATAAATACCACAGAAAGTGAAGGAGCACACAGTCTCCCAGATAGCCGAATTGGTAAGGCATTCGAGATCTAATCGAAAGGCGTGGGTGCGGTCCCCACTCTGGGCGCGTGTTTTTCTTTCTTTCTCACGTAACAATAAAAATCATAAGGTAACGTCAATAAAGGTAAAAAAATAGCCTAACTATTCCCCAATGACTTCTGTGGCGTTGTAGACTGCCAGCATTTTGTTCTGAATATATATATATATATATATATATATATATATATATATATATATATATATATATATATATATATTTAGGTATATAGGGAGCATTATAACTTTCAATAAGACAGGAAAAGAATACTTCCCGCCAGGTAGTGACCGAAATTGTTGCAAACGTTTCTTTGCTGAAACGTTGGCAATAATCGTGGTCCCTACCTGGTTGGAAGCCATTCATATACATATATATATATATATATATATAAGGTTAGTAGAGACAGAGACAAACGAGAAAGACTTAGAAAATAAAAATAAGTTTACTGACGTTTCAGGGAGAGGACTCCCTCTGAAGAAAGGGAGTCCTCTCCCTGAAACGTCAGTAAACTTATTTTTATTTTCTAAGTCTTTCTCGTTTGTCTCTGTCTCTACTAACCTTATTTTTTTTCGCGCTCTGTGTGAGTTTTTATCTTTTCAGTCTATATATATATATATATATATATATATATATATATATATATATATATATATATATATATATATATATATATATATATATATATATATATATATATATTTAGCGAATCAGAAAATGGGAAATAAGGGGCTCTGTGAAATAAACACAAAGTATGGGTTGGCAGTCAAGAAAACCTCGAAAAGCAAAGGGGAGGTTGTGGTGGGTCATAGAAAGAGATGAAGAATTCTTTGAGTCGAAAAGAAAGTTGTGAAAAAATGCCCGCCGGGTGGGATCCGAACCCACGACCTCCAGAATACCGGTCTGGTGCGATAACGACTACGCAACCGGCGGGGCTTTTTCCCCAGCACTTTCTCGGGTATTTATGTTAAGGTATTTTTGTTTCCTGCTCTTGGGGGTGGTAGCCAGCGCCACTCGGACTACTCGGGGTGAAGGGGACCATCTTTTTAACCCCCGGGCCGTGACTCGAGTGTCTACGACATGTCGAGAGTGGTCGACCAGCGTTGAACCCTCTTAAGCTCCCTTTGGCACCAAGACTGCCATAACAGAGGCTCTCGCTAAGCATGTAGCGAATCAGAAAATGGGATAGGAGGGGCTCCGTGAAATAAACACAAAGTAAGGGTTGGCAGTCAAGAAAACCTCGGAAAGCAAAGGGGAGGTTGTGGTGGGTCATAGAAAGAGATGAAGAATTTTTTTTTTGAGTCTAAAAGAAAGTAGTTAAAAAATGCCCGCCGGGTGGGATCCGAACCCACGACCTCCAGAATACCAGTCTGGTGCGATAACGACTACACTACCGGCGGGGCTGTTTCCCCAGCACTTTCTCGGGTATTTATGTTAAGGTATTTTTGTTTCCTGCACTTGGGGGTGGTAGCCAGCGCCACTCGGACTACTCGGGGTGAAGGGGACCGTCTTTTTAACCCCCGGGCCGTGACTCGAGTGTCTACGACATGTCGAGATAGTCGACCAGCGTTGAACCCTCTTAAGCTCCCTTTGGCACCAAGACTGCCATAACAGAGGCCCTCGCTAAGCATGTAGCGAATCAGAAAATGGGAAATGAGGGGCTCCGTGAAATAAACACAAAGTAAGGGTTGGCAGTCAAGAAAACCTCGGAAAGCAAATGGAAGGTTGTGGTGGGTCACAGAAAGAGATGAAGAGTTTTTTGAGTCGAAAAGAAAATGGTGAAAAAATGCCCGCCTGGTGGGATCCGAACCCACGACCTCCAGAATAGCGGTCTGGTGCGATAACCACTACGCTACCGGCGGGGCTGTTTTCCCAGCACTTTCTCGGGTATTTATGTTAAGGTATTTTTGTTTCCTGCACTTGGGGGTGGTAGCCAGCGCCACTCGGACTACTCGGGTTGAAGGGGACCTTCTTTTTAACCCCCGGGCCGTGACTCGAGTGTCTACGACATGTCGAGAGTGGTCGACCAGCGTTGAACCCTCTTAAGCTCCCTTTGGCACCAAGACCGCCATAACAGAGGCCCTCGCTAAGCATGTAGCGAATCAAAAAATGGGAAATGAGGGGCTCCGTGAAATAAATACAAAGTAAGGGTTGACAGTCAAGAAAACCTCGGAAAGCAAAGGGGAGGTTGTTTTGGGTCATAGAAAGAGATGAAGAATTTTGTTAGTCGAAAAGAAAGTGGTGAAAAAATGCCCGCCAGGTGGGATCCGAACCCACGACCTTCAGAATACTGGTCTGCGCACCAGACCAGTATTCTGGAGGTCGTGGGTTCGGGTTCTTCATCTCTTTCTATGACCCACCACAACCTCCCCTTTTCTTTCCGAGGTTTTCTTGACTGCCAACCCTTACTTTGTGTTTATTTCACGGAGCCCCTTATTTCCCATTTTCTGATTCGCTACATGCTTAGCGAGGGCCTCTGTTATGGCAGTCTTGGTGCCAAAGGGGGCTTAAGAGGGTTCAACGCTGGTCCACCACTCTCGAAATGTCGTAGACACTCCAGTCACGGCCCGGGGGTTAAAAAGAAGGTCCCCTTCACCCCGAGTAGTCCGAGTGGCGCTGGCTACCACCCCCAAGTGCAGGAAACAAAAATACCTAAAATACCTTAACATAAATACCCGAGAAAGCGCTGGGGAAACAGCCCCGCCGGTAGCGTAGTGGTATCGCACCAGACCGGTATCCTGGAGGTCGTTGGTTCGGATCCCACCCGGCGGGCATTTTTTCACCACTTTCTTTTCGACTCAAAAAATTCTTCATCTCTTTCTGTGACCCACCAGAACCTCCCCTTTGCTTTCCGAGGTTTTCTTGACTGCCAACCCTTACTTTGTGTTTATTTCACGGAGCGCCTCATTTCCCATTTTCTGATTCGCTACATGCTTATCGAGGGCCTCTGTTATGGCAGTCTTGGTGCCAAAGGGAGCTTAAGAGGGTTCAACGCTTGTCGACCACTCTCGACACGTCGTAGACACTCGAGTGATGGCCCGGGGGTTAAAAAGAAGGTCCCCTTCACCCAGAGTAGTCCGAGTGGCGTTGGCTACCACTCGCATGTGCAGGAAACAAAAATACCTAACATAAATATCCGAGAAAGTGCTGGGGAAACAGCCCCGCCGGTAGCGTAGTGGTTATCGCACCAGACCGGTATTCTGGAGGTCGTGGGTTCAGATCCCACCTGGCGGGCATTTTTTCACCACTTTCTTTTCGACTCAAAAAATTCTTGATCTCTTTCTATGACCCACCACAATCTCCCCTTTGCTTTCCGAGGTTTTCTTAACTGCCAACCCTTACTATATATCAATATATATATATATATATATATATATATATATATATATA
This sequence comes from Haemaphysalis longicornis, assembly GCF_048455015.1. Lineage (NCBI taxonomy): Eukaryota > Metazoa > Arthropoda > Arachnida > Ixodida > Ixodidae > Haemaphysalis > Haemaphysalis longicornis. The sequence goes on along the minus strand of NW_027526233.1, from coordinate 76,776,957 downwards.
TATATATATATATATATATATATATATAAGTCTGCGCGCTTTGTGAGTTTATCTTTCTCTAGATTTATATATATATATATATATATATATATATATATGTATATATTTAAATATATATATGATCAAGATAGGTTGATTGATTGATTGTGGGGTTAACGCGCCGACGCAACGTAGGCGATGAGGCTCGCCGTAGTGGAGGGCTCCGGATTAATTTTGACCACCTGGGGATCTTTATCGTGCGCCGAAATCTGGTACACACGGGCGTTTTTGCTTTTCGCCTCCATCAGAAAAGCGGCCGCCGCGGCCGGGAATCGAACCCGCGACCTCGTTCTCAGCAGCGCAACGCCTTAGCCACTGAGCCACCGCGGCGGGTATGATCAAGATAGGTAGGTTCACTACTAGGCATTTGTTAGGTTTTGCTAGCCCTTATTGCCCTTAGGTTGTTGCGGATGGTTTGACAGATAGCTTTTGGAGACCCTGATGAATCTATGGTGTGGAAACCAATGCACGAACTGATATTTGTCAAACAACATCAAGTTGTTTGCCACCACTCCTCTAATTGATTGAGGCTACAATTGCGAGGTAGCTATCTGCAGGAAAGCAGCCTGCAATCTCTAAAGTATTTTTTAAATACTTCAAGAAGCCTTTATGAATTACAGTTCGTAGTATACTGGAAAACTTTGAATTCCCCTCAGGTCAAGACTATTTGCCTTCCTTGTACGTAAGATAAATGAAAACGGATGCATGGTCAGTCAGTAAAAACTAATTCGGTCGATCTTTTACATCCTTGCTTTAGCCAGTCTTATTTACTGTGTCAATAATGATAAAGGGTTTCGAATTGGATATTATATTGTTAACTAAGATAGAGAGATAGAGATCGATAGAGAGCGAGAGCGCGTATGGTGTGTTTATTTCTAGTTACATATAATCGTTTAATACCTTCTACAAGTTGGGTATTCTAAAAAACTTTGTATAGGCACAATCATTTTTCTTTGAAATTTTTTGAAAGGGTCTTTATAAGAAGACGACTCTGGTGGCAGCTTTGGATGACGCAATTACCGTGCTTTCACGGCTGAACAGAGCTTTAAAACGTTGGAGAGCCACAGTGCTTTCGTTTTAACGAGGGATACAGATTGTTGTTTTTATCAGCAAAGGTTAGCGGAGGTTAATACCAGACCTGTACACAATACATAAAAAAGATACCGATTAAGATTCGCACTGCAGCCTGAAAATAGCGTCGCGACGACTTCATGAAGTGATTTGTTAATTCCCATAGAACTTTAAAACACCTTTTATTATGGTAGGACATGCAACTGCTAAGCCAAAGCCTGTTCTTTCAACAACTTAGGGACCGACTGGGTTTAGAAAACGATGCTTAAAGGCGTATCACATTCAGGTCTTCAGTAATGTATTAGAAACCTCTACAGACTAATAAGTACTCGCTTTTATGCAATTCATATACCTTAAAAAACTGCTCGAATAAATTGAAACCACCGGAGGTCTGCAAGCAATAAAATACCAAATAGTACAAAACAGCTCCACTAGACTGTTATACAAGTTATGTAAGGGACTTTCGGTCACTACAACACAAGGAAATCGAAAAGTTCCCAATGAGAAATCGAGCACGAAAGGGAGATGACATCAAGCCAAAATCAGTCACAAGATGTCCAAATAGGGTATTCAGGAAGCTTGACTTGAAAACCCAAGGCATGCGGATCAACGGAATGTAGTTGGGTTTTTTAAGGCTTTGAGATAACATAGCATTCTCAGTGAGCGTAAAGAACACCCGATAAAATGTTCGCGGCACTAAAATGAGACGGCTTGGTCGTGCGCAGAACAATAACTGTGAAGAAACTTAAGGTAAAGATAAATACACTGAAAGCGACCCATTCGGCATAAACAACGTAGCCAAAAAAACGCTGGAAAAAGGGAAAAAATGCCATTGCTCATCTGAACTGCGAGAAAATATTGCAGCGCATTATTCATACGGTCTTGGTGGTACTAAGAAAGCACTACTAAATTATGAAACCAAACTAGCCCCATTCCTTAGAAGTATAGTGTTCAACCAATGCGTACCGCCGGCAATGAGCGATGGCTTGAAAACGGGGCGACCTATTAGCAGCTGGAAGGCAAACTTAGGTAGCATGAAGATGCCACAAATTGAAGGAATTGAGGAGTAGCGCCTAGGATGAAGGAACGACCTACCGAAATTAAACAACATCTGCAGAAGGAGCTATCAATCTAGAATATAGAAAAAGAAAAGGACTTCCGCTGTTCATTGTAGTGGGACTTACAACTTTCCTGGCCCAACGTTCCTTCATTAAAATTTCCTTTGTTGCAACGACATCGAACCGGCACTGTTTTCCTTTCTCTCGTCTGGTGTATGTTTAGGAAGATGGGTCAATCCGGTACAAAAAATCTGATTTATGAAGTGGCAAGGCTTGTGTTTTAGATGACATTTCTTAAGAGTTGCACGTAGTCCTTGTTCAAAATCGGACAATTAGATTAAGATCCTAAATCAGTTTCGCATTGCTGATTTCTCTTCTTCGTGCAATTCCGATGTCTTACTATTCGGGCTGTATGAGTGAAGCCCGCACGATTTCAATTACCATTTTATTCGGTCTGTCTTGAAAACTCTGTGGCAGCCCTATAATTTCTAGGCCCTTTAGCTAGCTACATTGCTCATAGAAGAATCCCCAGATTTAGAAGCGTTCGAAGTATTGTTTACAGTCTATATATTCTTGCTGTAGTGCGGCCAACTCTCCTAGGGGTATCTTTAGCTGGAATGTGAGAGTTTTATTCCGACCAATGATACTTTGACTTCGTCGACTGTTTAAGAAACGACACTAATTTTGGTCACTCTTGCAGTCACAATTCGTGCATTTAGGCTCACATGTCAGGGTTGAAGCATTGAATTTCCTTCACAGCGGCAGCCCTAGCAAAGGCTATGACAGCACAAAATCACTTCACAAAATATTTTTCAGTGTGGGATCATAACAAGAGAAAAACACTTTCATTCACAATTTGGCGGAGATACACTAACCATCATATTACACCGACAGGCAATAGGAAAGTAAACGCTGTGAAGGAGAAAATATGAATGTGAATGCTGTGCCATTGCCGACGGGATATTGAGCTGATACGGCGATGTAATGAAAGAACTGAGGAGTTCTTTGTTTTCCTTTCCATCGAGAGCAATTAAAACCCTTCACAATTCCATTCTGATCAGTTTCCCAAAATTTCAAAACGCATCCCGTTAAAACTCGTGTATTAATCAGGCTGTCCAATTCCAATATTAAAATTTCTGAGTGTATTAACTGCCTGTTGGTGGGTGTTTTGCACTACTAAAGAACGCAGCAACAAGGTAAAGCTATTAAATACGCGGAGAACTGCGAAAGTATGATAACAGCCCCGCAAAACCAAGGGGTTTTAGCAGCACATCGGGCACAAAAACCACGCATATTTTCACACGCGGAGGGTATTCTAGGTAGCTATTTTGATGTGCATGGCGAACGTGCCTTTGCCCACGTATAGTCCTTTGCAATGCTGTATAAGCTGACAGCTCGTTTCTGTCTTGTTGGTTCGGTTTTGTCCACAGAGTTTCGCGTGATAAATTAACACATTTTTCGCTGATCATCAAACCGGCGTCATTCGAACTCTGAATCTACCTCATGGGGCTGTGGTGCATACTATGTTGTTTTATATATGCTTATACATGCACTCTAAATGTTTACTAACTTGATTTTGAATGCATTTGGAGCACTGTGCAGAGTCCTATGCTCCAAACACAAAGGTCAGTACAGCGCAGCGCTCAATAGCTCCAGCAATTTGTTATTAATTCTATGAACGTCACCGTAACCATTATTTTACCTGATTTTCCACTGGAATTGTGTGAGAGCGCACCTCTGCTATCTTGCTTGACGATATTTTCGGTAATTTCACACTTTCGGTACATTTTGAACCAACTAGCCCAGCAAATTCTCTATCTGATCTCCCTACTTGCTGTTGTAATAAATTAACACTAACCTTTTCATTCCCGACAATATTTATCACCGGTATCTTTCTAGTATGTAAGTTGGATTATTTGGCTGTGGGCGTATCAACGGCTCATTTTAAGCTGTACAAAAACCTCGCCAAGAGTCTTTAGTGGGTGTTTTCAAAAGGTTAATTCAACCCTCGTTTTTGTTTCATTCTCCAGATCAGATAGGACAATAGAAGGACAGTTCAGGGTCGCAATTTACAATCTGGCGCGTACTTTAAAACAATGAACGAGAAACAAGAAAGGGAGAAACAAACCAACACGAAATAAGCACAAGACAAGCCCTCTCTGGACAAACTTTCTTGAAAACATGACCACATACAAATAACAATGTTTCTCTAAGAGTAAAAGCTCAGTTCAACACAAACACATAAGAATTGACTTGGTCATTTGGAAGCTTACAAAAGGCTATCCCGACGCCGCGCGTAAGCACAAGGGTTTCACAGAAGCATTGTTCGCGCTTCCCAATGGTAGCTTGGCCGCACTGTACTTCTTCCTCCTAGAATTTTCATCTGCTCAAACAAAGGCACATATTCACCACTTATCCAGTGCGAAAGGAACTGCGCACGCGTCTTTTTAAATAAGGAGCAATAATGTCCGAATGCCCAGTTGTTCGTGCGCCTGCCAGCGTGTCCGTTATACCCCTCTAGGCATGCGGGAGGTTCCTAGTAGACCATTCGAAAGTCACGGGGCACAAATTACTTGGCGTACGTAATTCTGCTCGATTTTGTGTGCGCTTGCCGCAATCGTACAAATGGCAACTTTCAATTTTAGATCAATCTGCGTTTGAGGGAGATCACGGAGCCGAATATTAGAGTGCTTCTTGCAGGCGTCGAGTTCCTAACAGTAAGTTTATCTACTTCCACACATACAAAAACTAAACCCAGAGCAACACCTACTTTGTTATACCCGGCCTTTTACCGTTTCAGAATGAACCATTTCTTGTTGGTGACGCAAGGTCAATGTACGCCGGACAAACCATGAAAAAGTTTAGGGCGTATGTAAGCAAGCGCCATGAAGAGCTGAACCGGCCGGATTTTGTGTTTCTCTTTACAGAGTAATCTTTTTCTTTACAGTTTGGTCACTTTCTGGCAATATTTGGTTACTACTAGTTACATTTTCGTTCCAGACGGGACATGTATAGCAGAGAGCATGGCCGAAACAAGAACGGCGCCCTTGGTAAGTAAAACTGTACTGTAGGATCAATATGCGGCAGTTAAAATGTGGGAATAGCCCTTAGGTAAAATGTAGCAAATGTAGCACGGCCTTGATTGCGTAATCATGCGAACGGCAATTAAACTGAGCAGTTCGATATCACGGAGTACGGTTGCACTAGTATAATTTTGCTAAATGAAACAGCGGAGAAACACGATTGCGACCAACTTTTAATACCAACATGCCTGCCTACTCCACCCAGTAAAACAATATTTATTCAAGTTCACTTAATTATTCTAACGACCTCTATAATTAGCCCATCATTTTGTGTCCCCATGAGCGCATAACCTCACTGTAGGTTCGGGTTTTACGTACATTTAGGTGCCTAATTTAAAAAAAAACCTTCGATTTAACTTTGAGCGCCCTGTATATAAGAAATATGCTTTGAATGAGGTACAGCGCTTCCTGTACTTATGGGTGACAGTGACGCATACTCTTGAGTAGTGTATTCATGTTTAAAATACCATCTCCGCTCCAAAGCAAATCAAAAGCACTGCTTTCTTGGGCGGAAGCTACCAAACGCGACTAAAGAACTCAACCGGGTCGTCTACAAGACGTTCATACGGCCGGTACTAGACACGAGCGCCCACCGCGACCGTTCCGAGCTGCTACAGCTGCAGCTTGGTCGTCCCCACGCATAAAGTCTTGTTGTGTCGCGACACGTCTTCTGGGCCTAGAGACGCTCAACCTTGAGGAAAAGGCTAAAATTTGGAGAACCTATAGACGTCACCTGTTTATTTTTTATACTATCACTCAGACTCTTCCAGTTATGCATTTGTTTGTTTTACCTGTTTTCGTAGGTTTTCTAATGAGTGTGTGTTTTCGCATTATAATAGGTCATTGTTGAGAATTGTTAAGAAGCCATGACCTCACTTTTTGATACCCCACAAAGGGTCACACGACCGCCCGCTTAACACTCGTCCTCACATTTAGCTTCATCACAACTCCGACCATTTCTTTAATACTGAAATATTACTCCACATTTCCTGCTGCTTCGCTGAGAATGGATCATCGCAGCCCATACTCGTTCATTTGCTCGGGTAATGGAGAGCAGAAGTTGAGCCCGCTGCTTAACTCTATGAAGCCTTCTCCTGCTTTTCTTACCTCCATCAGCCACTATTTTATAAATATAATTTTAATTGAAATTGTTTTATATATTTTTATTTACAGAAAGCGGGTAGAAGGGAAGACGAGAATAGCATGACAGAAGCGATTCCTCCCAGCACAGTTGGTATGCAGATACATCTGTCCGCAATCTGAATGAAACATGAAAATTGCTTTCCAAAAGCAGAACATGTGGCGAAGATTGTTATACGTATGAATTGATTTACTTAAAGGCTCACATATAACAAAAGCGAAACTAAAATGGCCGCTGTATAAAAAAATAAGCGCACACTTAGCAACGTCATCCTAAATATCGAGGGATATAGTCGAAGCACACGCAAACAACGGCAAGAAAAGCACTAGTTGTACTTGCGCAGGAAAACAACTATAGTTCGTCCGTAATAGGCGAATTATAGGGGATGAAACAAATTTGGTATATTGAGCATTGCATTCTGATATTTTATCTTCAAGTGTATCATTCGATATGTTCTCTTAAAATAGGATCCATAATACCATTGAAAAGAAAGAGAATTTGGCGATCCGTAAGTTGTCTTCAGTAATTTGTTCTGATCTTCGTAGCTTCACTTATTGCCGGTGCAGCATATATGAGGATGATTCAGTTCTTGTTTCGGGGATGTTTAGTTGAATCTTGTATACACATGTATACATATTGCGACGTCTGAAACAATCAATGGTATTGATCTTAGCAATGATAATTTTCCCTAGAGTAGAACTCTACTCTACTTGGTACTCTACTAGAGTAGAACTCTACTTGGGAAATATTTTCAACTTAGTGTATATCACCAAATATCTGAAATCCCATAATTGGGAGTTTTATCAAGCTGCCATAGCTTTTACTGGTTTCTACTCCCTATACAAAAATGAAGTAGCATACTCTTGAGTTGAAATGTGAGTAATGGAATGGTACTTGCTGCCATAATAGAATTAAGGGCCCTAACGTATGGAGTCACACAAACGACCCAGTGAAGTCAATCGCCTAATTATCAAAGAGAAAGCTGAAGTACCGATCTTCCTGAAACCAGCCAACCAAGAATTTTATTTGTTTTCCTGCTGTATCTTCATACCTAAAAAAAAAGTCGACACCAGAATTGGTTATCTGCATATTTAGGCAAATACTATATATTCGCTTAAGAGAACTGCCCCATATTCCGGCATGACCGCTATTCAAGGCTTAGTGGTGGCGTTTTGAATACGGTAGCAGAGGGGTTGCATCAGTAATCTAGAGTGTTTCTGCGTAGACATAACAGTTAACGTTTCAAAATTTATATTCTGTGTCTGCTATCGGGCACCTCTCACAGCAATGGGATTTTGTAGCGGCCTCAATGACACTCTAAGCGCAATTCCTACACGAATTTCTTCATTATCCCGTCTTTTCGTTTGTAGAGTTTAACTTTTCTTAGAGTTTTTTGTCCTGCCCCTCCATCACTAGTGAGATATCCTTTGAATCGCATAACTTTTACGAGTTTCCTTGATTTTCTTAACACAATTAACAAAATGACCGGGCATTTTCCCCGTATGTGGGAAATAATTTCCGGAATCTTTGGAAAGCTGTTCACCAGAGTTGAAAAACGAGTGGTTGTCTCACGGAATGGCGAATGTTGTGTAGCAAAGCAGCATATAGTTTCGCTCCTCGATCTTCTCTGTAGGTATATATTTTGAGGAATTTGAATGTAATAAGAGAGACGACCTTAAAATCCTTCAATGAGTTTCTACAATTCGACGAGTAACTGATGCTTAATTTACTCAAAATGCCTGACGACGTCTTCGGAGGTTTAAAACACTTTTTTCGTATTTTCAGCCCAACGACTAGCCTTCTGTGAAAGTGTTGGCTGATGTAGGTGTGAATGGCATTATCTCAGTACTGAACTATTCTCCTTTCTTTCCTAGGGGTTTCTAGAGGAAGCTCGGTGCGCACAAGTGGTGGTGCTGGGATAGTCGAGGATATTGCCGGAAGCTTCAGTGGGACTCATTCGGTCAGCCATGAATTAGGCCACATGTAAGTCCTGAAATACTCTGTGTCGAAATAAAAGAAAATATGTTGAAATAAAAGAAAAATAATAATTTATAGTCACTACTAGAAACTATGCTTTAGATACCACCAAAACGCATCATAAGAAATTACACAGTGTGTCGAAGGAAAAGTCATGCACTAAATAATCAATGAATCAATCAGTCATTGGTTTATTTCAAGCATAGGTACATAACATTTGCAAACAGTGCTTGGACCCTTAGCCAAAGGCTTGTTGTGGGTTCAAATTCGGAAATGCTTAGTTATAAGCAGTCTCATTGTAATCAATCAGTGTATAAACATGCTGTTAGATTACAGTAACTACCAATACAACGTGATACATAATACTTGATGACTATTTGAAAAAAAAAGAAGAAAGGCCGCGAACTTTGCGACTGTACGCAAGTGATCGTGTTGCGATCGAAAAGGAAAAAAAAACAAGTACGTTTCTACTGTAGGGGACACTCATGGTCATATAACCACAAAAAATAGTTTTTCAGTTTTTACAGAAGTTGTGATCATTCCTCAGGTCAACAGAAATTTTATTCCACACTTTCGCACAAACTTATAGTATAGGTCGCTCACCATAAACATTATCAGTGAGGGGAAGAATGCAATTGTTAAGGCTGAAATTTCTTTTGTGTCGTAAAGGACTATTAAATAAGGAGACAGGAAATGGATGATTGTTCCTTTGTATCATGTATGTGATTCGAGCTGTTTTATCCTCACGCATGTGATCAAAACGTAATAGTCGAAGCAGAGTAAACAAAGGCTTACTCTGTTCATTGTATTTGGCGAAATTCATAATTTTAATCACACGTTTTCGCAATCGCCTGATGGGGTTAAGGTACGTAGTGAAGGTCCAGCCCCAGGACTCTAAAAAATATGTCAGGTGACTGGTGATAAAGGCATGCTAAAGTATAAGCAAGATGTTTGCGTCAAAACAATCGCGTGCTTGTAAAAGGGCATAGCATCCGGATGCTATCTTAGAAGAAACGGGAGTAATTTGGTTCTTCCAATTTAACTTGCTGTCAAAGATAGTACCTAGATATTTGAGGGAGTAATTTGTTGAAGTGCATTATCGTTAATAATCGGTTTAATTATACTGCAATTTAAAAATTTTCTCGGAGAGTGAAAAATCATTCATTTAGTCTTCTTGGTGTTGATTGTCAATTTGTTTGTTGAAAATTAGTTTGATATTTTAGCTAGCCCTATGTTCATTTTATTCTGAAGTTCATCCTCAGTATCGGCTGTGAATTTTACAGCAGTGTTATCGGTATACATGAGCATTTCAGAAGAAATTATTTGATAGGAGTCGTTGACATAGAAGGTAAACAGTAAGGGCCCAAGGACGGACCCTTGTGGAACACCTGTTGTTATGTATCGTAGTGAAGACGTTAAATTGTTAATGGACACCTTTTGCTGACGGTCGGTAAGAAAACTGGACAATACATGAAAGGTTTTGTCTCGAAGCCATAATTTTAAGCTTATCCAACATAATACTGAGATCGATTGTATCAAAAGCTTTTTGAAGATCCAAGAATACTACAGCGGCAAGTTTATTATTATGCAGGGTGGTATTAAGCATTTGCGTAACTGACTGCACAGCTGTTGATGTAGAGTATCGCGGGTGGAATCCACGCTGTTGCGGACAGGTGACGCGGTACTTTTCAAGAAACTTGTGGAGTCGTTTTGCAATTATTTTTCGAAAATAATATTGATAGCACTTACAACTGAAATTGTTTGATAACTGGATGGCTCAGATCGGTCACCCTCCTTAAATACAGGGGTAAGCTTTCCTATTTGCAGACGGGATGGATATATACTATCAAAGAGAGAGTGGTTGAAGAGATTACATAGCATGGGACCAAGTATGTCAATGCTCTCTTGAATGAGGAAGGCGGTGATACCGTCTAGGCCTGCGGCTTTGTTTTTGGGAAGACGGTTAACTATCACCACTATTTGATTCAATTCAATGTCTTCCATAACAAAAGTGTTGCTTATTGGCGTAAGGACAGAATTGTGCGTGTTACTTGTGCAAATTTTGGCCGCCAAGTCAGGGCCAACAATAGTGAATTAATAGTTAAAGTTTTAAACCGTTGTTGAAGTAACATTGTGAGGGGCTGAGTGTACGTTCTGGGAGTGTCCTATGACTTCTTTGAAAATATTCCATAATTTCTTAGTGTTGCCAGAGGCGTGCATGATGAGACTCGAATAAAATTCCCTTTTACGAGTCCTCATCAGAGTAACAGTCTTGTTGCGGGTGTTTGAATTAACGGAAATAAAAGTGATTGCTTTTGTTATGTCTCCATTCATGATACCAGTAATCTTTTTGTTTTATAACATCTAAAATTCGTTTAGTCAGCTAAGGGCAAATTGGCTTGTCCCGTGAGTGGGCACGTCTATTTCGGCTACTGCTGGCTATAATGTTGGTAAGAGTCTCAATTAGGTTTTCAAACTCTTCATTTACATCAATACGGTATATGAGATCAGGATTCAGTGAAAGGAGGTGCTTGCGTATCTCTCCGTAATCCAGATTATTAGCGAAGTTTGTATTTTTAAGTTTTGTAGTTCCTTAGTCATCAATGTTCACATAAACAGGATAGTGATCTGAGGTCGGACTACTGTAAATCCCGGCATCAGCACCTGCATCAATGTTTGTTAGAACATGATCTATTAAGGTTTCTGAGCAACTTGTAACACGTGTTGGTTTTGTTATTCAATTACGAAAATTATAGGACTCGAGAAGGTTGGTGTAATCTATATTAGATGAGTTCATAATGTTGATCCCAGCAAACCACGTTACGTTGTGCAGATATCCCGGAGACGTCAGCAATAGACATTGCAGATGTCCAGGAGACGTACTGTTGGGGTCAGAGTTACATATAATCAACGTCCCCAAAACTGCAAAAGACCCATCCAAATAACACGAAGGATCACGTACTGTAGACGTCTCATGGTACTTTTATACGCTGTTTGCGGGACGTTACCTTAGTGGTACGTCGTATGGATATTGTAGTGGTACGCATGCAAGACGTTTATAGACGTCTGTTCTACATTATTTTTCTGTCTTCGGCACAAGCATTAGTTTGTTATATTCATGACTAGTATACGTTAGTATGATATTGTAGAGATGAACCTGTATAATGGAAATTTACATTCTTTATACATTATCTGGATGTTTGGCCAGCCCCATTTTCAAGGCTGCCTACGTGTTGTAGGCAGTAATATTTCAAATACATGTATTACTAGCTATTCAGCACTGTTTGCTGTTACTTGTCACCTGGTTTCTAGAATAATGTTTCCACTTTTGAAGTGCTGCATACTGCATGAAGTCTTATATGTGAAGTAACAAGCTGACCACACACTCTTGCATAAGCACATGAAGCACTGCTCTAAGCAAAAATGTCGCATCGAAAACAAGTGGCAGTAAGTAACAGCAAACCAGTCCTGATCAGCACAAGTGACCTTGACACTAAGGCAACAACAGTAGCGTCATCGAATTGTACAACCAGCATGGCTGTACAGGCCTTCTGCAAATAAACTATCAGGGAAACAATTAAAAAATAAACTATAAAATGACAGTCTTGCCAACCTAGATGTAAGTAAGTGCAGCTGGGTAGTAAGAAAGCTTTCAATGCACACATAAAACACAAGAGTTCAGTAACACAGTTTATGTTGACTTCACAAAATTATGTAATATGCTTTCGCAACACGACCACTTTATTTTGATTCCTATTTGCCCTGGCCCACAGGGTACACATTGTATATTGGCAAGAATAGTAAAAATATTCATGACAAATTAAATAAGTCAAACACAGCAAAAAGGTTGACAAAAATAGAAAAAAAGCAAACATGTAAACCCAGCGTACAAGCACAAGATAGTTATGCAACTTGAAGTCTCTCACATTAAGTGAAATGGGTGAAAAACAGCAGTGTGGAAAAAAAACAGTGTGGAAACAAAAAAAATGATTGAATGGTGGTTACAAAAACAAAGCAAATTTACGGAACTAAATAGTTCAAATCTAGTGAACAATTTGTGGAACAATACACCAAAAGCACCTTGGAAACACAAACGTGCTGTTGAGTGGTGGGTGTGAGTGCCATACAAATTTGAGATACTTTAAACAAACCAACATCTAGGGAAATGGTTATAGACACTAGAAAAGGTGAGTATACAGAAAAGAGTGTACGGCGGTTACAAGAGCAGTAGTAATTTACGTGATGAAATAATTCACACTAAGCGAAATGGCAGGACAACAATTAAACAACAAAAAACTTTAGCAACAACTTATTCAAGTCTGGATAGGAAAACAATACAATGTTACACTATTTCAATATTTCACACAAAGTGATATGATTTGACAACAAACGAAAAAACGAGGAACACGGAAATGATTGAATAATATTTACAACAAGACAGATATACACAACTACATGATTCACACCAAGTGATACGCTCAAGGAACATTAACACAAAATAAAAATGCATCGAAGCAAGGAAAGAATTCAATGGTGGTTCTATGGTGCATGCCTCCATCATCAGTTATGGTAGGGATTCTTGAACAGTTTTCATTCTTCGTTGTGGTGCCAAAAACTGTCAAAATAGTTGCGGACCCGATTGATTGGAAAGTGAGTAGAAATTTCATGATCCAAAGGCTGAAAGAAATTAAATGCCTCTTCTAGCAATAAAAACTAAGAAGCCGCAGGTTGTCGACAATGTTGATATTTGCGCAGGATGTGACTGACAATAAAAATCTGGGCCCTATACACTGTCTAATGAAAGAATTTGATGTCTGTAACAACACGAAGATATCTAGTTACACAAAATTCAGGATGTCGTTCGCAGGTGGAAAAAAGGGTGCTTCTCTTTTTCCCAAACCAGGAGAACTCATGCGCCAAGTTGACCGTCAACAGTAGCTTGAGCAGGCGCCTTGTGCACTGTTGCAGTAGCACCTCCGTTGCAATCCAGTTCTTCAATCTAGGCATGGGTACAGGAAAATCTATGTTGTTAATACAGCTTTTAAGGCTGGTATAATACAGAGTGGCCGCCTACCATTTTCCTTGAAAACTACACTGTATGACAGCTGCAGCTTACCAGTACTCACCTACGGGGCAGATACTTCCAGGGTCAATAAAAGGGTCTAACTGAAATTAGGGACTACTTAGCAGGCCGTAGAACGTTAGATGATGGGTGTAACATTAAGGGAAAGGAAGAGAGCGGAGTCGATGTACTTAATGCCAGCAGTGCCACTACTAAGGCAACCTTAAAATTATGACTGCTAATGTGAGGTACCACTATTTATACGCACTATATTTCGTGAATCGGGACTCTGAGGACATTTTAGCCCAGCTACGGGTCCGACCTGAACTTGCAAAATATTTTTCTGTGTCTATGTTAACCACTTTTTTGAGTGAAGTGACAATATATACACCGATGAAGCCATGTCCACAAAATGTGGCAAAAGGAAACATGCACAAACCCGGACAGCTTCTCTGCCATGGACGTACATCCTGCAGCACAATGGCGAGGTGCGCTAGTTGGTATATATGCATAACTAAACGTTCTCAAACCACATCACTGAAAAACTCGTCCTGTTGTCCTGTTCGCTTGTCTTGTTAGGCTTATATTTTTATTTGAAATATACGTAGTACAGCAGGAAACATCAAGGTAGTGCAAGAAATATTTACTGCACACTCAAAGTTAAACATAGACTTCCCTTAATTTAAACTCTATGTAAAATTTCCAGTGGCCACTGTATTCGAATTTCTGAGGTTAGAATTCTATTGTAGTGATTTGTTTTGGCAGGCTTTCATTAAATGAAGTGCATTTTGCTTATGTTCTTTCAGTGGCGTTAGCGTTTAAACAACAGACATGTGACAGTGGTGGCTGCGGCATTGCTTAAAAACAGGTAGGAATGAAACCAAAATAATAGATTCCCCCACTCACTTTGGTTATTACTGCACCTACTATGCCCTGAACACAAGCCAGCCGAATATTTTTACAATTCAACTTTGCATCAATATACAGTTAATTAGGCCACACCGCACGATCCTACAATGCAGTGAAGGGTGGGGCATGGATGGCATTGGCTTGCACCAGGAGATAAACAAGTTTAAAAATATTCGTCTCAGCAAGGAAGCACATGCAAAATATAAAGACTTAGGTGCCATTTAGGTCACCAACAAACATGACTGGTAGACGGGATAATGAGGACGCAAACAAGACGCACGTGAAGTAAAACATAATACACGCAATCTGCAATTGATACTGGCTCAATTTTACGGCATACAGCAGGCTTTGTTCGTTGCATAGGTGGGATGAATTGACTGTATAGCAATGCTATTGGGGTAGGCCTTCCCCAAGTGAAAGTTGGCAGTCAGTCTCGTTACGAGTTTGGTGTTGCATTTGCAGTTCAGCGTTAGACATAAAAGAGACACCAACTTGCGCGAAAACAAGGTTGCTATATTCAGCAGAACGGCGTGTTAAAAATACAAAAGTTACAATTTCATTCTTTGAGGCTGAGCTGAGTTTTTTTTGCGTTCTTTTAGGAATGAGTAATCATCTTCACCCACCAATCTACGCTCACTGCAGGGCAAAGGTCTTTCCCATAGATCGTCAATTATCCCAGTCCTCCGCTAACTGCGATCAATTTACCCCCGCAAGCTTCACCTCACCTGCTTATCTAACTTAATTTCTGCCGCCCCCTGCCACGCTTGCCTTCTCTAGGGATCCACTCTGTTACGCTTAATGACCAACGGTTATCTTTCTTTCGCATTACATGCCTTGTCCACCTCCATTTCTTAATTTCTACTAATATGTCATTAACACGCGTTCGTTCCCTGATCCACTCCGTTCTCTTCTTGTCGCTTAATGTTATACCTATCATGTTCCGTTCAATTGCGCACTTAGTGTTTGGGCGCTTCCGTTCTATGGCGTGCTGAGTATCATCGCACACATTTTGTCATTCTACAGTTTCTCTGCCCAAATCGCAGAAATATATACGCACAGGATGTAACAATGAAAATTCCTGCCACTCGTGTTCATTAAATCACTGCTGCACATCAGAGTTTTCCCGTTCAGGTGCACAATCTCTCGTTCTGTTTTTTTACTGACTGTACAAAAGGTGCCTTCTACGCTGCGAACGCAAACAAATCCCGATGACACTTCTGAGGCATTGTGCCTTCACGCACGAGTGGGAAACGAGGCTGTGCTAAAGAGTATGGACCACTCCTCCACACAGCTAGTCCCCTTTGGAAAATCAGCATTGCGGAGCCAGTAGGAGCAACGGGTGTAGCTGGCAGGGCGCAAGATATGTTTACGTCAGGTGGTGTTGCCAGTCCTATCGGATGTGTCCCGGTTTATGTCTTTCGTGTCTGAATAAAACTCAGAGTTCACCGCTTTGTCCTATTTTCTCTTCTTATGTTCTCGTCTACGTGCGCTGTAAATCCATTGAAGATCGCGTCGCCAACAACTGCTTTTGTTGAGGCATGTTTCACAGGAGTTTGAACTTCGACTGGTAGGTTCGAGGGAAGGCGTAGGCCAATGGAGCGGACGGGGCGGAAACTAGAGAGTTTTAGAATAACGTACGCAACCGTATGCAAAAAGTTAGCGAACGCTTATTCTTTGCGTCGTTATCACTGCGCATGCGCCGTACGTTAAGCCGCTTCTGCATTCGGCGAACGGAAGCGAAATAGCGTGCCTACGTAAGGCCGCTTGCGTTTCCAACAGGCGGCAAGTAGCGCGACAAGCATCCACGGTTCCGCCTTTCTGTCGACAGTAATTGGCCTCCGATGGAGAAAGTTCCTTGCTTTACGAGTGCTTAGCACATCTCCCTCGCACAGCTCTGTATCGTCGTGACATCGCCTACTGTCCAAACAAAGCTTTGTAGCCAGGCCAGCCAATGAAGTGGTGGGGGTGTGTGTGTGTGTTGTGGCCGCGTTCGCGATGAGATGGGACGTTGTGCTTCTGCGGTGAACAAAGCGCAAGTGTTTATCTGCTTATCGCTCCGCCCCGTCTGTAACGCCACCGCTTTATTTCGAAGGCACGTTTCCCACAACGCAGCAACAACGTACAACCCATATGCCTTTTCAGAGATATGCTGGCAAAACTAATAAATCGTGATATTTCATTAGTAACGACGTTAAAATGCACAATACTCGCGAGGGGAAGGCGATGAACAAGGTCGCAGCTGCAACGGTCTAAATAGCGTCGCATCGGTGACAACTGCCGTCGCGCTTTCGGCTCGCTGAGCTCTTCCAGACGAATTGAGTTCACAACACAATTCACACGGCTGCACACAGTCTTCTTTCATTCACAGTAGTAACAGTAGAAATTTGAGTAACATTCAAGGCTTTCATCCTGTAACACGTTTAAACTGAACGGCGCAGCACGCGTCTGGCCGTGGCACTCGTTGAACGCCGAAGGTCATGACTAGTGGATTGGATTGGCTCATATGATCTGGCTTTATAGCACCGTCATTATTTTGCGGTCTCAAAACACCATATACCACAATAAACTTTTCAATAGTTCCAACTGTAGCGTTAGTACACATTTAGTGTATTTTATGTAGTTTTTATTTTAGCGGGAGGAATTTATACTCAACTTTGGGCACTGCGGGAAATGACGGTGAGATATTTGAGTGGCGCTCCCTGGACGTGACGTCTGAGGGACCCGCTCCTCTGTCGTCTGCTACATTCGCGCCGCGATCGTCCGGTTGTGACTGGCAGCAGCGCCTTTGCTAGAAATCGCCCGCTTTGATGCTCTGGGGCCTTAAAAAGCGTGTTTTTATTTAGATTCCGAAAGCTCTGAATAATTTCAAGCTTTATCCCGCACAAGTTTACAACACACGAAGAAATCGATAACGTCTTTAAAAGAGCACCGCTCAGACGATCGTGCGTAACGCGTCCTACCTAGCGTATCTGAGAGTTTCAGTGCTCAGAGCTCCTTGGTAAGTATTGAAAATGCGCAAGCTTCCCCGAAATATTTCTGAGATGCTCTTATGAAGACTCAACAGTGTAATGCTACGTATGAAGCAGCGGGGCGCACGGCAGGAAATAAAACGGGTGTTTTCCATTTCTTTCGTTTTTGTTGACTTGTGTTAGAAGAAAGTTTTTTTTTTCTGTGCCCAACGCATCCATTTTTCTCCACCGTCCCAAACGTCCCAGGAGGTTTGGAGATGTTTTCAAGGCTCACAAAGTTCGTGTGGATATGAAATGCAATGAGATTTGTGCTACGCCGCAGATAATGTTGTCCACAGTACTCGAAAAAAGCGTTTGCGCACCTAATTTCTATCGAACCATCGTTGTCGTAACGAACTCAATCTCAACCCGAACAGTTATGCCATGATTACGGTGTTGAAAACTTGATACTCGCTAACGAACGCAATAAATAGTGTAGATGCCAATTTTTACTATAACACAACTCGAAACCAATGAATGAGTCCAGGCAGCTTTTTATTGTTTTCCAACCACTTCAGGCGCAAAGAACAAATCCTGGGCAACTCGGGGTGACGTTCAGTGAATTGAAGAATGAATCTTTCTCTCTCGTCTGGGACTGAGGAGCCTGCCCACTAACCAGCTCGATTTTAAGTGCTAATGCACTTCTTAAGCGACCCTGAACCTGCGTCCACCGGCGATGTCCGCGCACGTGGAGATGGGCGCGCGCAGCCTGCCCGCTGACATGGCACATACCCACGTGGGGGATTGGCCAGGAATCTCCTCGTCTTCCTTGGCAACGGGGGGAGATGGGCGCGCGCTGCCTGGCCGCTGACATGGCACATACCCACGTGGGGGATTGTCATGTGTATGTGTTCTTTCTAGTCCATCTTTTAAGTGCTAATGCACTTCTTAAGCGACCCTGAACCTGCGTTCACCGGCGATGTCCGCGCACGTGGAGATGGGCGCGCGCAGCCTGGCCGCTGACATGGCACATACCCACGTGGGGGATTGGCCAGGAATCTCCTCGTCGTCCTTGGCAACGGGGGGAGATGGGCGCGTGCTGCCTGGCCGCTGACATGGCACATACCCACGTGGGGGATTGGCCAAGAATCGTGCGTGAGAAGGGCTAATGCACCTTCTTAAAGGAGTACTGACACGAAATTTCAAAGCTGAGATCCGCTCTAGCAATCAAGTACAACGACAACACAAATAGGTGTCTGTGAATAAATGCATCTTTCTTTCTTTGTAGTTGTGTGTGTGTGTGTGATCTCTCTTTCGCGAACATTACCGAACCGCGCAAATTCAACTCGTGCATTCGCACTTTCACATTCTTCCCCTCGGGGAAATGCGGGGAATTTTTTACTGTTAAAGTTTTCTCCTCCGGCTGGTCCTCCTCCTGTTGAGTGCAGTTCCACTATAACGCCTACCTGAACATTGCGATAATATGGCTCTGGCAAATGTACCAAAATATCCCTCCAAATTCGAACAAAAATGCCTTACTGTATGTTTGCAATACCGGTTACTCGTCTTGCTCAATACGCCTGCATACTGCATACTTAATAAGCCTGCATACTCCCTGGTATAAAACCAGCACGCGCCTATACACACAGAAGGTTGTTTGGGAACCAACCTACATTATTTGTTCCCCATAGTGCATGTCGGCACACTCTCATGCCGTGACAACGTAAAGTGACTTTATACAATAGTTTCGAGCGTTAGGCAAGGTTGCCAAATCTGTTTTACCTTACATATACGATTAACTGGAATCGTAATGCCTTCTGCCAAAGCCGACAGCCCTGAAGGATTGGAATTTGATTTGGTCCTCCATTTTCGCTGTTGTCGGTTGTCAGCCCCCGGCTTTTACGTTTGTTTGAAAGACTGCCGCATACAGAGGCTGACGCCTAGTTGAGACTCTTCACGCTCCTCACGGGGCCAGCTTCACAGCAATGCATGGGCGACGCCGGCAATGTTTTTTTTCGGAGCGGTATCACAAACTGTACTTAAAATCCCGCCTTGAGCTAGTTTACGCTATTTTAAGTCTTTCGTTACGAAAAACGTTGCGCATACGCGAGATCTGCTGGTGACAAGCACAAAATCTCAACCGCGCGCAAAGAAACATCGGAGACAGCGAGCACAAGGACCAAGTAAAATGGTGGTTTCAGTGAATGAAAACTCCTTTAGGCATCAAATTTTGTTCAGGCATATGTTGATGATAATATATTTATTATGTCCTCCGCATTTATATTTCTGTAAAAGCAATATTGAGGGATAACAAAACTTGCACAAAACCCCTCGGTACAAAACCATACAAAACACATACAAAACCCTCAGTAACATGAAAAGGTTACGGCTGCGGAGAGTTTGAAAATAAGGTATAGCAGATATAGCTAAAAATATGTAACTGTGATAGACATGTACGAAGTAACAAGCAGACATACCAGCAACATCTGAACAACGTCAGAAAAATATGTCTAAGTACCGTCCACAAATGAAGCAGCAGCAACATCTAGAGTACGTCTTCAGCATAGTTGAAATAACGTCCCACATTAAGGTACCACAAACGTAATCTCAACATCCAAAAATTTTCAGAAAAATATTGCACGTTGTACGGATGTCTAATGGAGATACTGCTGGGACATAGACGTTCGGATCTTTTTGGGACGTCGCAGAGATGTTATTGGTTTGCTGGGATATTTGCGTCACCAACAATGACTGCGGGTTTTTTTATATTCACTAGTGATGCACGAAAAAAACATTTTCAAGTCTCTCAAGAAAATCGTCAAGACAAGAATTAGGAGGCCGATAGACCACGCCAAGAATGATACCGTGTTCCATCAAGATAAAAAGTGTTTCAATCTCTGGTACAGAGCATGTAATTTTTGTTAGCACTGTGTAGGCAAAATTGTTTTGAAGATAAAGTGCGACGCCTCCGCCACGGGAGTGTGAGTCACGCGGGTTAGAGATCATCGTGTAATCAAGAAACGATATTTCTTCGTGTTTTATCCTCGTTTCTACAATATCTAAAGCGGTAAACGGATGATTCTGTTGAGCAATAAAGGCAGGCAGGTCATTTATATTTCTTCTTAGGCTGCGGATGTTAGTGTAAAAGACAGATATGTCTTTTTCGGGGCGTCTTGGATTGAACATTGCCATTGCAACCGTTAAAGAAGGTGATGCATTGTGTGTGCATCTACGTTATCATTTCAGGGTCATCGTCGCATGTGACATGTACTGCTTTTGATTTCTCGGTTTCGCGCATCAGAATCTTGTCATCAGTCACCCAGGCAAATTTTCAATTCTTTTTGCGCTTGGTCCTGATAGCCTTCCCAAGCAGAACTTTGTTTTCTAGGCATAAATGCTCCTTGAAGAAAACGGGTTCGGTTCTCCCAAAGCTGAGCATTCCGGTGTTTAGCCTGGTCTTCTTGGCAGCACGCAAGAAGTGATCCCGCTTCTTGCAGGAGACAAACCTGGCTATTATATTGGAGGGGCCGTCACCTCTTGTTTGTACACGGGGAACAATATCTATGTCTTGGATTGATATGTCAACCTTCAAGGTAGCAGCTGCGTTCTGTACAACTTTATGCAGATCCTCATCTTTAGAGGAGGGAACACCTTTCAGCTCAATATTGTTGCGTCTTCCGTACTGGTTGACCTCAATAAGCTGTTTTTGGACATCTCTGAGTGCTTTGTTTAGCCTCTGGTTTTCTTCCTGGCATTCCAAGGTCTTACCTTGCGCCACTGTTAGCTCTTTCCGCATAGTCTTCATGTCGCCTTTTATTTCGTCAATCCTATCGCTGAAAAATTTCAGAAAATTTTTGACAGTTTCGAGCTCATCTTTTACATCTTTGTTTGGGGAGGCTAGGTTGCGTATTTCGGTTTTTATTTCTGCTGTTGCTTCCACCAACCTAACTATGAGTTCATTCAAGACCTTCACCACTTCCTTGATGCTGTTCAGAGCTTTTTCCCCCAATGCACTCGCGATTTTTCTAGCGGGTGTGGTGTGTCTGGCATTATGACGAAGAATGCAAGGATATAAACCCTTCAAAACACGGGCAGTCCAGCAGCTGCAACAAGTGTAAAAGAAAAAAGAGCAGAGCCCTTCTACGTGCCTACCTCCAGCATGAAGAAGCAAAGTTTAGCACGCGTTAAGTATACGGCTGCGTGGACGGCTCTGAAGTGCCTCTGGTCGGTGTTGACACCGTATATGTAGTCCTTGGTCACGCCCCCAAAACACCACGTGATGCAGCGGGAATCCCTTGGAGTGATGTTGCTGAGTGCTCTTCTGTATTGCCTTATCCACGTCGATAGTTGCCGGCTCGGAAAATAACCCTTGCTTCTGAGAATTAACGAACAGCATCATGTTTTTTATGCACAATTTACACACACTTCCATTCCACATGGCCCCCATACACAAAAACATTGACCAAACATCCATCAAGGCCTCCGCCAAGCTGGAGTGGATTTTACACTCCGCAACGTCTCCAAAAACAACCAAGTGTACCTGGACGCGGCCACACACTATCGAAGGAAAGGACGCAGGTTGGCTGTACTCATAGACTTCTATATGATGCGTGGTCTGTGGAAAAGGAACAGAAACTATGCGCCACATATTGTTAGAATTTGAGGGCATCCATCCAAATCTACATGAGGGAAACATTCGGCTTCCAGAAGCCCTAGGGTTTAAGGGTAGCACAAAGGAAGTTAACTTCAAGGGCGTCGAGGGGACGAAAAGAAGATTAGAATGGTGGTGGACGAAAACCACAGAGGGGGAATATTGCCTAGGACAGTTACCACGTGTAACAGAAAAAAAAAGTATTTTGTGCCTAATAAGCTTTTTTGTGCTGCCCTAAGCAGCGCTAGTATTAAACCAAGAGTATAAAACATAGGTATTTTATTCCTTTTTGGAAAGATGAAATGTCTTGACCCCTCTACAAAGGGGAAACCAATAGCAATCATCATCATCATCATCATCATGATTACCTGTGGAAAGGCTTCCGGGCGAGCTTGTTGAAAAGCCTGTTGACACTTTTTGATGGGACAATTATGCCATTGCGCACTCCCTGTACTCCACCGGGCTATAGGCGGCACACGCCAACACCCTGAGCATACACCTAAGATTTAACACAGAATTCTATGGAAGCCGGCACACTGGGGAATAAAGGGTAACAGAGGCAAACAGGGAAACTTGAGACAATAATACTATTCACACACTCCATGATTCCGACCTCGAAGAACCCAAGCCACCGGAATACTCAGCCACATCGGCATGCTACAGGGCTATCGCGAAAAGGTACCCTCCGCAACAGAAATCACTGAGGCGAACAGAAGGCACCGACCGGAAACAGCTGCAGACAGGCACGTTCCCTAACCGAAACCTGCTGAGCAAAACGTATCTGACTCGATATGCGGACGCATGCCCATTCGGCCCCCAAGAAAAACCCACCCTCTGCGACACAACATGGGAATGCCACAGCACAAGGGTGTCCCCAAAATTCGAAACCGCAATCCGCAACAACGGGAGGCACCGCTGGCCAGCCACGGCTGTGAAGGCAAGATCGGTCAGATGTAGCGCGTACGCAAAGCAGCAGAGGCCGTTGACACCTGGACCAAGGGTACCACCTCTGCTGACCCCGTCGGGAACTGTTGCGCGTGGCACAATACCCCGGTGGAGTGCCGCCAATCAACTAAAAACACATATAAACGTTTTGCCTTTTTCTCTTCATTCGACGGAGAGACGCCAGATGCATCATCATCACAGGCAACAGCAATTCTTTCGGTTAACTGGTGGGTGAAAGTCTCTCTCATCAACCTCCGACCACTGCTGTTCCCTGCTGTTTGAGATGGAGTAATTGGCAGTCTTCTTTTATTCGATAAATCTCTGGGTCTCGGCTCTGTCAACCTGGTAGGGCGCCCATTATCATATAATTTAATTACTTGGCCAGCCCTGGCCTATTTTTTTATCTCTCTTCTACTCTAGTTGCTTGTCTGCTTCAGGTGGCTCGTTTCCTTTCTAGGTGTTACGATGATCGTTATTCGTTCCATATACCGTTAAGCAGTGCTAACTTTGCTTTCTCGTTGTTTAGCGAGGCACGAAGTTTCCGCGGAATATCTCATCGCGTCGCTTTTATTTACGAACTTGCCGGTGAAAGTTTTTTGTGGCTGCTTCACATGTTATTTGCTTCACATGTTTTTTTTTTTCCCCAACGCTAATAACGCGTACCTTCGTGCTTTTGGGGTGGCCGGGTAGTTATTTTTCTGTTTCAAATGGCTAATGTCCCGAATTCTTTTCCACGGACCTTCCTGACCACATTTTTATCTTGTATCGCCATGGTTTTCAGGCACGAAGGACGGAGTTTTGTCAGCCTAACAGCTCTGTTCTTAACAGATTATACGATATAGCCAACACAGTACAAAGCATCTGTGCGGTTTTTAATTTATCGCGTTCTGAGCGGCCACGAACATTCGTGGTTTGCAACATGGCCTGCCCTAGATGGGAGCCGACGGCTTATGCAGAAAGCCCTGTCCACGACTGAACGCGTCTTGGAAACACCACCATATGTCAAAGAAGGCTGCAGAACCCAGGACAAAGTAAAATTAGAGTGCCTTCTCTGAAACTACAGTCATCCAGCGACACCTTTTATCGTTTCTGGTCTTCCGACTCTGTGTTTCAAAAATGAGTCGCTGATGGATACGCTCCGAGTATAAGTAAAAAAACGTGCATGTGACTGTGCAGCATTCGTGCTAGCGATAGCTGAAATGTTGAGTCCTTGATTTGTGTCCAAATTTGTATACAAAATAGTTTATCATTTCGTGGAGGTCCTGAAAAAGAACAGAGCAATTTCATTTGATTACTTCGAGTGAGTCATTCCTGGCATAAGTTGAGACAAACTTGCAGAACGTTTTCGAAGGCGCTCAACTTTTTGTTCCCGCACGAGGTGCTCTCATTCGTTTTGACTTGCAGGCAATATTTATCCTGATTTCCGTTACTTTGTTCCGTTCCTGCTATTTGGCGTGAGTGTGCTGATATTTACGACGCGCAGTATTGCACTCCTCTAACAAATTAGCGTCGCTTATCTTCCCAGAAAAGCAACAGTGGTTCTCAGGTATTCGGTAATCACATGCACGAAACTTATTTTTATACACGGCATATTCCGCTAACAATACCTTGTGTTTGGCCGCGCCCAGCTGTCTTCTCCAGGTTCCAACCGAAGCCCCGCTTTCCCTTCTATTTGCTTTGTATGCCGCACCGGCATGAATGCGATTATTCCTTTCTCTTGTTCCTTCACTATGCTCTTTACCCTCTACGTAACTCAAAAGTCCCAGAACATCGAGCGCCAAACATGAGTGGTCCTAGTGCAAAAGTTGCGACATTTCATTAGCCGACACTCGTTTGTGCAAGTGACGTTGGTGACTGCTCCACCGCATTTTCTGTATTCTTTGTTTTCGTTGCAGTAAAGGTTTGTTCTTTGAAGAAATATGCATCGTCCTTGGCTACCTGACAGGCTCTATAAACCTTCTTCAAATCGTCAACACAGCCCAAATTGTGCCATCCGCCATCAGCGAAGCTTAGAACCCAAGTGTCAAATACTGCCAGGAAAAAATAAACGGAACACGTCGAGACCCAGGCACAAACAACGCGTCCCGCCTAACCAACGGCGCCAGCACTTCTGTGGTTCTACTGTAACTCGGTATAGCACAACAAAGTTTCGAATCGCCTTCAGAAGATCATAAAGAAGGGCTGGAACATCTCGAGCGAGTCCGGAACTATAAGAAGTGTGATCATAAAGAAACAGTAAGTGATGTCTTCTTATATCTTGAAGACGGCCTGCCTTTTTCAGACTCCTCGTATTACGACAATACCGAGCACGCCCTGACGACCTCTGCGTAATTCAAGACCGAGATTTTAAAGGCCTTCCTGACTCTACTCCGCAAGGTACAGGCTGAGCAGTAGCTCTAGACACACACGCATCATCACAATAAGAGCATGCTGGTGTTCCTTGAGGAAGTAGAGAGAATGTGTTATCCTGCTAGCTTACAGATGACGGAGTAAAATAACTGCGCTTGTAAATGTCAGAGTTTAACAAAGAGCTCTTTGCTTGATTCATCCGGAACACCACAAGAGGGTGGCAGAATTCGCGGCCACAATGCACCAATTTCCACAAACAGGAAGACTGCACAGGAAATACGCTAGTAATAGCTCTGATTAGTGAGGAAACTATTTGTTCCAACACAATACGTGAGATCAACCTGGCAGTATTATTAGAGGAGCAGCGAAAAGTAATTCCTTCCACGCCTCAACCCACATTCGCATTCCTAAGCGACGGAATCCGCAGACAGCTTCTGCAGACGGGACCTGCAGAGGGGATCCGCAGACGGGATCTGCAGACAGAATCCGCAGACTCCTACGCCACCTAAAGTACTCCTTCAACCGAAAGCTATCGCTAATGCTATAGCTGTTTGCCAACTTCTCCCTCTAACTAGTGGTCAAGAGGCCTCGTCGTACCGCCGTCCATCATCACCCGTGAGACTGCTTGTGGTTGAGCACCCTGCGACTGGGAAGATAGACGTGTGGCCAACGCTCCTCTGCCGTCAGCGGTGCTACCACTGCGGAGAATCCAGCCACATCTACTGACGCTACATACACAAGCAACTGCGATGGAGAGGTATCCCTGTCTATTGATATTGGCCTTTGCCGGGACAATGCCCGAACTTAGATCGACGAATACTTGTGCCATATTAGCCGAAGTATAGCACGTTTCCACCGTTCGTTTTCGCCCCTCCCTTACGTTTCCCTAAACCACCGCACCAACGCTGACTTGTCAAGTAGAATGTCCCCCAGAACGTGAAACCAAAAATAACTCAAGAGGAAAGATTCTGGCGATTTTGTTCAAGCTCTGCATAAACGAACCAGCAAAAAGGATGAAGGACACGAGACGTAGGAGCACAACCACGCTCATGGAACACAGCAGCATATTTGTGTTCCTTCTTCTCGTTTCCTGCTACCTTCTTGCTGGTTTTATGCCCAGAAAAATAAATGCACCAGTTTCGTGAGGTGAAATTGCACTACCGCGACATATGAAAAACCCTCCGAAGACGCAACGACGCGGCGAATAGCCATATTTACGAAGCGAGCCCAGCCCGACACCCCGACGTAACCGTGACGTCATCCCTCAACACGACGACAACCACGTGGCGTGATGTCTACCCGACGCGAGAAAACCCGCAACTAACAAGACGCTCACAAAATGAGGCGTATTCACCGATAATAAACACGAACGGCCCGTGGTGCGACGTTTGCACTAAACTGAAACGCCATGACGAGGACTTCTGGCCTATATTTTATGTATCGACGGGCGCACGTAGGTGCAGTGATAGGCACATGTGCTGACTTTTCAGTGATGTGCAGGATCTTCTCGGCGAAAATGAGAAAATCTCAGACAATATTGGCGAGTCCGCAGTTTCATACCACCTAAGACCATCTAATCACGCCAAGTTTAACCTGTGCACCACGCGTCACAGCAAAGGGAACGACATACCCTCCTGTGTTCGTAGAACTGGGTGATTGCTCATGCGGCGTGACTCGAAAAACAAACTTTTTTTATGAACAATGGTGCGACTATTGAATTGGAAACCAAGTATATAATTTGTCTTTCCAATCACGCATGACGCCAATGCTAAGCCTTCTACCACGTGCTGCTGTAAGGATTGCCAATAATCTCATCCCGTGTAACCCCGCGCACCCTTGATGATCACCATGTACCGTGAAGAAGCTGTTCCTGACATCGGCGCTATTGGGGATAGTGAGGGAAGTTTGCTTCCTGGCTGGTTCTCCTTCGCCAGAGGCGTTGCACGCAACAAGAAAACTGATATTTCTACACACCATTTGCTCAGGAATGTAAGCACATGAAATAGCTAGCATTCATATAGTTTCTGAGAAATGTTCTTGGAGAAATGGACGTGACAGCTCTGTCCAAAAGCGAACATGAACCCGAAATTTCCGCCAAGACTTCTGCGACCAGCCCCACGCCCAACCCCTAGTAAAAGGGAAAAAATTCTATTTCTTGCGCCACTACAGCGAGTGTCTTTGCCAAACTCAAAATTAAATCACACTTGGTTCTTCGCTTGAGCGAGGCACCAGTATATCAGCCACGGTGGAGCGCGACCGCATAAAAAGTCACGATACCGCGTATCCACGAAACCGAATGTAGTCTAACGCTAGTTGACGGTCTGCTGATTGATGACATCATACCACTGTGGAAACTTGCCTGGGCTGCCCGAATTGCGCTCGAAAAGAAAAAAAGACGGAACGGTAATATTCATTGTTGAATATCGACGGCTGAACAAAATCAGGAAGGACGCGTACCCTCTCCCACAAATTGACGACTCCTTCGAACCTCTTTGCCTGGTAAAATAGTTCTCCATGGACCCAAACAACTGGTCGTTCGCCGATTCAACTGCGCTAGATACACAGGAAGAATATTGCCTTTATAACGCCGTACGGACTGTACGAGCTCAAAATGATGCCGTTTGAGGAGGGCATGGCTCCACTAATGTTTTAACGCGTGATGGACAGTGTGCTACCCGGCCTGAAGGGGCACGCCTGTCTTTTCTACATCGATGACTTTAACGTATTCGCGAAGATTTTGGACAAATAATAAACGATTCTGCAATCTGAACTCGACGCCATCTTTCGCCGACGTGAAGTCTGAAGCCGGAAAAGCCGATGAAGTACTGCATGAGATGGCGAAAACGTCAATAAATATGAAGTTTTCAAGATCGAAAGACAAGAAGAGCGTTTGAAGATTCCTCTGATGGAGCGCGTACTACAGGGGTTTTGTTGCGAATTTCGCATCTATTGCGCAGCGAATCGCAGACTTAGCAAGAGATAGCTCTTTTTTTCTGGACCGACGCCGGCAAGAAGCATTCCGCAAGCTGTAAGAATACCTAGAAACTATGCCTGTTCTCGCCCATTTCTACTAAAACGCAGAAACATAAATATACACTGGCGAAGGTTATATAGGCCCGGGTTCAATTTTTGTCAAAAATTAAACGGCTGCACAAGAGCAACTCCTACGCCAGCAGTGGTTTAATGACAGAAAAACTACTCAGCTTCTTAGGAACACTTCGTCGCTGTCACAAGAGCGATTTGAAAATTTCCCTCATACTTCTGTGGCAGACTGTTCAAGATGGTGACACATCATCATAGGCAACTTGAAGGACCCCTTCTGTCATCTGTCTCGGGCGATTAGGCTTGCACCTGCAAGAGTTCCCAGTTTCAATTGCCTAAAATCTCGACCAAAACATTCCGACACCGACAGCGTACCTCGCGACCAATTGACGCATTACCAAAGGAAAACGGCGCGTTTATCGTAGTTGTTATGGACAGCGTCCAAGCCGCCCAGCGGCGCGCCTACCACAAGTCACCAGTAATGAATGATTACCCCGGTAGACGAAATGTTGCGATAGAAGGGCCTTCAACCAAGTTTGACAGTATTCAGCCCTAAAACATCCGCCTTTCAAAGCCAATATCCAACTCCTCAATGAGAACAAACTGTCTTATTGTCATCTCCAAAAATATTTGTGATAAAAGTTTGGAAGGTTTTCACGACGAGCTCTCTTTTCGACATCTCCACACGCCATAGAAAATTGCGAAAGTCAAAGCGAAGGGCTACTGGCTCTGCCCATAATTCTCTGTGTCCAATACTACGGAGGTTCCGTGACTGCCAGTGACAAAAACGCCGCCGAGGAGGTCCACGGGGCTTCTGTAAACGATCGCCTTCCGATAGAGACCCTTCCAGTAGATCGAAATAAACCTTCTAAACCCGCTGCTTCTGGTAATAGTCGGAAATATAGGCGTGAATCTTTGTGACGGACTCCACGATGCTCCATGCCGAGGCCGTTGTCTTTAATTGCACATCAACAAGGGGGCACACTCTTGGGGAGATAATATCAGCGAATGGGACTCCCCCGAAGTTCTATCTCACGTAACGTTGGGGTTGAACTTAGTGATTGGCATATATATTCTCGTCTTCCTTGTAAACACGGGTTATGTGAGGGGGAGTTTCAACGCAGTCCTCATGAATGATACCTTGCTCTTATCCGGGATATTTAATAACAGTTTTAATAAACAAATGTCTCCGGGACTTCTCTTTTACTTTAGAGGTAGGAAACACAGCTTCGTCAAAAGTATGTAACAGAGGTGTGGCAATAGTCTGGGGTTATTCTTCGAGTAGATACCATCATCCATAAAAAAGACATCAAATGAGGTGAGCTGGAATGCAACTTCCCCGTCAGAATGAAATGAGCCATTTTTATATAGAGCTCTTCCGAAAACAGTGATGAAAAAGGCGATGCCGCTTTTGGACGTGCTGAAGCTTACATCGCATGCGGTCTGTTTTTTTATACGGTTTCCCTCATGTCTGACGTAGAGAGTACATATAATGCGATTTTATCAGTAATAAACCAGCCTCCCTTTCGTTGTTCCCAATGTCTCTTTGTATTGCACATTGAATTACCAGAGATACTCGCACTCTTTTTATTATGCCGTCTGACTGTTCTTGCCAAAACAATAACCTCTGTTGTGTGAGACAGACACCGGAATACATTTTCATTCATAGCCGGAGTGTCCGTCGAAGCGCAACATAGACGGACACGTCATCCCCATTTGCGCGACCCTTTGTGATCCATCTCCGGTGTGAACTACCGAAAAAAGTTAGGCGTCGAGGTAAAAGGTGCGAGTTATGTCATACTCGGTGGGAGAATTAGGTCTTGTCTGTTGGATCGCCTTTGCATAAATGAACGTTAGAAAGCTAGGGTTGAATCAAGAAACCCATTTCTGCTTTGTGTTAAGAAGTGCCTGCGAGTTTTTTTGTACGCGCTGTGCTGTCAGTAACCAGGGCGCGGTGGTGTCGTGTGCTTTAACGAAATGCAGCTTCTCGTAGCTGCCAGGTACTTCTCTAGTATTTTAAACCCCAGGACGCTATAAATAGAGATATTTTCGCGAGCAGCCTCAGATGATGTCATAAAAACGCATGCTGTCTTATACGGAAAACATGGCCGTTGATCTCTTGGGTAAGCTTGATGGCCACAATGAAATGAACGTGCGTTAATTTTATCTTTGATAATTTTTGGGATGAGTTTTGATATAGCGACAAATTGGGGGCATATGTTTGCTTCCGAACACAAGTTGTCTCAACAATAGTAGCCTCGAATCTTTCATAGTCCATACAGAAATCGAGGTATCAAATGCCTGTTGGTATATCTCACCACTGGCCCTCATGAATGCAGCTAAAACTTTTCTTTTGAGCGATGTAAGCAGCCGCAGTTTGCATTATTCAAACGCATTTGTTTCAAAATAGACGGCGATTTTATGTCTAAATATATCATTGCCGTTCTCTGTTTATCTACTTTTTGAAATCCTCCATGCGTCCTCCCAACTGGCTTTCGAACAATAAATTACGGGAAGAAAACGCATTCGTCGTTTTGCCTACCATTACTTCTGTAAGATATTAAATTTTGTTTTTTTCGATATTGGATTGAAACATTTTTTTCTGATATATAATAAACGTAATTTATTTTAGACTTGGGGCTGCACATGACCCACAATGTTCTCGAAGTGGACCTGGATGCAGTGCGTGTTCTTGGGAAAATGGATATATTATGAGCTACGTGAAAGACGGAACCAATCAGTTTCATTATTCGCAATGCTCAATCAATGCCATAAAAAATACCTTGCGGTGAGTCTATGGATTTGAACTGATAGCTCTAAAAGACTATATTAAACGCGAAATCGACCAGGGCAAGTTTGTGGGGGGTATTTTCAATGATTTTTTTCAAGGCATTTGACACCATTAATTATGACATCTTGTATTCGAAACTCTCCTTGTACGGTATTGATGTACCGCCGCTGCAACTTATTTAATTTCTTATTTATTTCTTATTTATTATTTCATCGTGAATCTTATTTAAAGTTTCTTATTTATACGTGAACAAACTATTATTATTTCTGGCACACTCTCTGACACAAAATCCACTAACTTTTGGCGTTCCGCAAGGTTCCATTCTCGGCCTTCTGTTATTTTTAATATACATCAATGACTTTCCTACCTGCCTCAAATTGTCTAATTGCTTACTCTATGCTGATAATACCACCATCTACTCGTCACAATCATCTATTGACATTCTTACTACAAACCTCAACATCGATATTAGTAAAACTTGCTCATGGTCTCAGAGCAATGGTTTATAAACCAATCCTTCCAAAACTAAATTTGTCGTATTTTTATCTCGTTTGAAGACTAGCTTCTATTGCTCCTGTTTACATTAACTCTGATGCTATCCCAATGTCTGATCAATGCTCATGTTTGGGGGTTGAACTTGACAGCTCCTTAAAATTTATTAACCACATAAACTCACTAAAAAAGAAGATGGCTTATGGGATCAGAGTATTAATTTAGGGAAGAAATTATTTCCGCCTTCCTACGCTTCTAACGCTTTACTATGCTTTTATTTACATCCATTAAAATATTGCATTTCACCCTGGGGTTTAACTTACGATATCCATTTAATTCCTTTGAAGCGCATTGAAAACCAAGCCATTCGAATTATGACGTTTAGCTCTTTCAACTCCCATGTGACTTCTTTATATCGACACCTAGAGCTCCTCCCGTTGGATAAACTTATTTTATTTAATCTTGGAATGACCACCCATACATTTGTTACTGATAAGAGTGTGCTTTTTATAATCGGTAGAACTGATCTGACTAACCACTACAAAACGCGATTTGCATCACAACATAAATTCTTACTCCCAAAAGTTAGAACAAACTATGGTAAACAGACAGTTGAATTTGCCACCTGTAAAATATTGAATAACTTGCCTGTTAATGCTAAAAATCAATTAAGTCGCTCACCTTACAAACAATCAATTCTTAAATTTATCCTCGAAGACCCCCACTTCTTCAGTTGATTCGTTCGCACGACTTCGATGTTTTTTTATCCTAACTTTTTTTCTTTTGTAATTCTCACCATTTTTTTGCCTCTTTTGTCTTTGCACTTTTTTCTATAACTGAGATGTGTGCTTGCTCCGTGAACCAAGTTATTCTGTGTCAATGTTGTGTAATGTTGCAATAATGTTCGCATAAATTCTTTTTTTTTCCTTCTGTTGCGATTGCTTGAACGTTATATTGTCATACTGTTCATTTACAAGAGGTGCCACCGCAGTGCCGCACTTCGGGACCTCTTTCTGTAATATCAATCACCATGAACTGTACCTTTGTTATCGATTACAATAAACTGAACAGAAATACCCACCATCACTACTAAACCTCCCCAGTGAAAAGTGTCTCTGGGAGAAAAAAACACCATCTTTTAAATGTTACATAATTATTGAAGTTGAATTTCCCGGTTGCCTCACTTGTATACGTTTTTTGTGGAACACTAACAAAGCACATTAACAGCAAATGCATTCCATACCTCCTTATTTTGTCACGCCAGCACACATCATTAAAAAGACACACCGTATGCGTCAAGAACTACAGGCAAACCCAGCTAAGTCAGAAGTGGGCCAAAGAAGGAAAGTGAACTATATATATATATATAAATATATATATATATATATATATAGTATAAGTAAACAGTCGCAGATACACAGCAAGGGCAATAATAAAGTACGCTTACTTATGTAGCGGCAACGGGACTTGCCTTCATAAGAGTACAGTTACATACTTTTGCTGTCACAAACATTTCGAGCACATTTCTTATATAGAGCTGCAGAAAACTGTGATATGGTTCGGAAGATGTTTCTAAAACGGAGAGTATGCACGCAGTCGGGCTAAGCCTATGTTACAGGAACAACAACAAAAAAGAGAGAAAGGACAGAGGGAGAGAGGGAGGAAGGGGTCGAATTTACAAGGCAGCGGTCAAGGTTGCTCCACGACGGGGCAACATACCTGGCATGGGCTGCAAATGCGGAAGACTAGACAATCGCGGCTTCAAAGGGAAAGGAAAAGTACACAATAAGGTATTCAGTGGGTGGGGAGACTGGTCCGGACGGATCCCTACTGGCATGAACGAAGAATATGTTTTGGGTTTGCCCCCCACGGATCGACAGAATAGACAGAGTACCCAAAGAGCATTGCACAAGGGTCAGCAACTGAACAGAAAATAGGTAGGGTCCATAGATCACAAAGGGTTAAACGTTTCTAAGTGGTGGGGGGAACGCGGCCTCCTTCCCTAGGACAAATCGCATTGTTGAGTTGCATTAGGCTAATAAAACTGACGTATTTGGGGAGTTTCTGCGAATTCTTGGGAAACTCAAGGGTAGGGTTATGGAAGAATGTGATAAAAATCATGAAGTCGCCAATTTAATCGAAGGATAAGTACGTTAGTTTACCATAACTTTCATTATTACCAAGCGTCGCTGACCCACACTTATAAATGAGATAAGATTCCCGAACCTCGCGGTCGTGATGGGTTGTGAAAGCGGATTCTAAAATTGTTGCTTTAAGATGTTCAAATGAATGGCTTGGACCGTTCACATGTCTTGAAAGGGGCAAATAAGGGCAACTTTTTGCATGAGATCGGTGAATATTCAATCGTATTTGGTAGGGCCTTTCAGTTGGGCCGATATATTGCTGCCTACAAACAGTGCACTCTCGAATGTATGCGACATTAGCACAGTCACAGTTGAAGTTATCTTTTATTTTTACGTAGTAGTGTGAAGTCGTGCTGGTGGCACGCTGTGTAGTGGTCATGGGTGGGCATACTTTACATAGAGGTTTATTACAGGGCGTGCCACCAGTAGTTTTGGGACGGCAGATATGAGAGTTAGTAAGAAAGTTACCTAATTTCTTATTACGCCGGTAGAAAACGCGTGGTGTTTCGGGGAATATGCTTTTTAAGTGTTCACTTTGAATTAAGTTATTGTGATGTTTTCTTAGTGTGGTTGACACGCTTGGAGCGGAGGCTGTGTGGGTTAGAAATAAGTTTGTTTGCAAGTTAACGTTCGGGTTTTTTTTACAGATTTCGTTACGGTCTAATTGGTTGGCTCGCACAGCAGCGTCGTCGATACTTGTTCTGGGTATTTCTTATTCAGGAGGGCGGTCTTTATTTCTCGACAGTCAAAGTCGGCTTGGTTCGTGCAAATTCTCCTAAAACAGTGGGCTTGGCTGTACGGTATTGCTGTCTTACTGTGTCTGACATGTCTACTTTGGAAGTGCATATACTGCCGCGTGTCAGTCGGGTTTCTATACTGTTTAGTTTGAAGTCGTCCTTGGGAAATAGTAACGGTGACTTCCAGAAAGTTTACACTGTGTTCTGAATGGGAATGAGCAAGGAAAATAGTAGGATGGGCTAGGTTAAATGCCCCAATGAAGGCTAGGAGCTCCACGTCACCGTGCCGCTAGATCATGAATATGTCGTCAATATACATTTTATAGTACACTGGCTTTAAGTCTTGAGTGTCAAGAAAGTTTGATTCGAGTTGAGCCATAAAGATATTGGCGTAGTTGGGTCCGATTCGACTTCCCGCTGACGTTCCGCTGACTTGCACGTAATGAACTCCGTCAAACTCAAAGTTGTTTAGTTCAAGAATAGGCGTAAGGAAAGTTTCTAGAGTATAGGAATCCATGGGTTCGTCGTACGATGACTGCTCATACGCAAGCGAAACAGTGGTGATGCCATCTTCATGGGGATGTTAGTATACAGTGACGCAACAAAGAGTGTGACTAGGAGGCAGTTATCAGGAATTTCAATTTTTGAGATGTGAAATAGAAAATCAATGGTATCTTTAATGAAGGAGGAAAAGCTGGGCGGAATGTCGCAAATGATGCTATCGACATAGCGCGATAGGTTTTCGGTAACAGTGCCAATGCCAGAAACAATGGGGCGCCCTTGGTTTTCACTTTGTGAATTTTAGGCATAAGATAGAACTTACCGGCTACTGCGCTTAAAGGGATCAAAAAACGAGCCGTGTTTTCATTTATTGTTTTATTTTTAACAAGCTCAGGTAGTTTATCTTTGACGAATTGCTTATAGTCTTGAATGGGATCATTGAGTAGTGCTTTGTAGAACGTCGATACCGGTAGTTGCTTATTGGCCTCGTTGGCATAGTCGGTTTTTGCAAGGATTATGATGGCGCCTGCCTCATCGGCAGGAATAATAATTATGTCGGGACAGCTTGCGAGTTCCTCTAGTGCTTTCGTTTCGTTGGTAGTCATGTTATGGCAGAAAGAAATTTTTGTTTGGCATGCTTTTCGCACATCGCGTTGGAAAGCTTTAATGTACATGTCGAGGCAACTATTACGCTGTGTGGGATGGGTCCAGTGGTTATAGGTAGGTAGGGTGCTGCATGCTTCTTCCTTCTCATGGTTATCGTAGAAGTATTCTCGTAGCCTCATGTTTCTGGCGAAGTTATCTAAGCCATTAAAAAGTTTTAAATTCAACAAACCGACCAGTAGCAGGGCAAAAGCTTAGGCCCTTTGATGATACGTTCACCTTAATTGTGGAGAGGGTTATACTTGAAAAGTTCATTACATTCCCGCTAAGATTTTCTTTTGTGACGGCAGATGAAGGAAAATTATTAGTACTGGTGTTTAACTGAACTTCTTGGTGTTCAGTAGAAGAAGCATTGATTACCGTCGTAGGGACATTATCGGTTGTATTGTCAGAGTGGGGGAAGTTACTAGTGTGGGAGCTTGTTAGATTCTTGCGCGTGTGGCCACTGTTAGAATTCTTACCTCGGTAAAATTTTCGGGCTTTTGTTGAGGATATTGCGGGTGCCTTCTTGTACTCGTAGTTGCTTAAAAGGTGCACCTCTCTTTTGCTTAGTTCCTGACTGAGTAGTTTCTCTTTCTTTCGGAGAGCCTGAACCGTAGTTTTGTAGTGGGTGAGGATTATTTAAGTTAATTGTAAAGCTGCCCTATCGAGCAGCTGTTTCCATATTTTAATTTGGACGGGGAAAGTTCGGAAGTAGCCGGTTTTGTTCTGATCCTGAGACCCCTGGGAGCCACCGCGTCATTCAAATACTGTGCAACAGCGGAAACGTGCAATTCGGAAAGTATGTGCTTTTCAGTGATTTTGCTTACCTTTAAAAGCCGTCTTTAAACGGGGAAAAATGCCGCTTTACCTGTTTTTTGTGTTGTAGTCAGTTGCTGCTATGCAGATTCTTTGGAAGGTTGTATGGGCATGATGCACGCAGGGCTGGATTTTGCACTCCGGAAGGTCCAGCGGACACGCTGCTTTCGGTTTTCGTGGCCTCTGCGGTCGCTGAAAATGCAGAGGTTGGGCGTGGCATGCTGTCGGCGCGACGCTTTCCAGGGAGCTTCAAAGCATGACGGCGAGTGTTCACTCGGGGCGCTGTGGCCGCTCTGACACTGCTAATCTCGTATACCCTCTAGAGTGCACTGTCTGTAGGCAGCAATACATCGGCCAAACTGAAACGCCCTTCCAAATACGATTCAATAATCACCGCTCTTATCAAAAAGTTGCCCTTATTCGGCCCTGTCAAGACTTGTGAACAGTCCCAGTCATGCATTTGAACATCTTACAGCAACAATTTGAGAATCCGCTTTTAAAACGCACCATGACCGCGAGGATCCGGAATCTTATTTCATTTCTAAGTTTAGGTCAACGACGCTTGGTATTAATGAAAGTTACGGAAAACTAACGCGCTTATCCATTCAATACATTTGGCGACTTCGTTATTTTCATCACATTCTTCATAACCCTACCCTTGAGTTTCCCATCAGAATTCGCCGAAACTCCCTTATTACAGCAACTACACAAGCCTAATCGACGAAACAATGTGATTTGTCTTTGGGAAGGAGGCCGCGTTCCCCCAACACTTAGAAACGTTTAACCCTTTGTGATCTATGGACCCTGCCTATTTCCTGTCCAGTTGCTAGCTCTTGTGCAAAGCTCTTCTGTGTACTGTGTCTATTCTGTCCATCCGCGGGGGGGGGGGGGGACCTAAAACTCATTCTTCATTCATGCCTGTATAGATCCGTCCGAACCAGTCTCGCTACCCACTGAATACCTTATTGGATACTTTTACCTTCATTTTGAAACCGCGATTGTCTAGTATTCCGCACTTGCAGCCCATGCCAGGTACGTTGCCCCGTCGTGGAGCAACCTTGACCGCTGCCTTTTTAATACGACCCCTTCCTCCCTTTCTCCCTCTATTCTTTCTCTCTTTTTTTTGTTGTTGTTGTAACATAGGCTTATCCGGACTGCGTGCATACTCTGTGCTTTCTAAACATCTTCCGATCCTTCTCACAGTTTTCTGCAAATCTGTATAAGAAATGTGCTCCAAATGTTTGCGACAGCAAAATTATGTAACTGTACTCTGATGAAGGCAAGTCACGTTGCCACTACGTAAGTAAACGTTCTTTTTTATTGTTCTTGCTTTGTATCCGACTCTTTACTTTTACTACTTCTGCTCGCTTTGTCAGCTTTATCTTTCTCTAAATTTGTTTCTACCATGAGCGCTGACAGGACCACAGCAAAGAGCATCATCTGGAAATTTCCGCAGACCGTTACCACAACAGTTGGGATCGGGGACTCCCAGACGAAGTATCTGTATAATCACTTCGATCCCATCTGCCATGTAACCCCCGTGTTTGTTTACCTGCCTGGCGCATGCATTTATGATGCACGCTCTCTGATCAACTTTATTTACAGTTTTTCTGCATATTGGTACTAATGATCTCAGCTCTACTTCTGCTGAACATGCTTTCTCTGACTACCGCTCACTGACTGACCTCATTCTTGATGCTCGGACGAACATTTCCACCATCTACGCCAGACTCATTCTTCCCCGCTCTGCTAATCACAGCCGGTACTACCGCATCTCTCGCTTCGCTCGCTGCTTCAACGAAAAGGCACGCCATTTCAACGCATTTCTCCGAGAATTTTGCCGCCACTCAAGCTTTGTCTGATTCATTGATCATGGCTTTGAGAACATCCCACCCTGCCGAGTCCTCGCTGCTGATGGCTTACACCCAAGCTTCGAGGGAGTGGCCTTGGTGGCCGGCCACATTCGTGCACTCTGCTTCATGCCACAGCACTGCAATCCTCTGGGGTGGCGCGACTTCGCTTACACTGCCAACCCGGTTGCAGCCCTGGCTATCTTTTCAAATAGCAGACTTTCCACCACTGCCTCCAATTCTATCCAGTGCAATGTCCGCGGAGGAATATCGGGCCAGCAGCCGACCGCCACCGCACCCCAGATCCACCGCAACCACGGCACCCCGGGTGAACGCCAGCAGCCCGTCCGCAGACGAGCGTCGTGTTAGCGGCATGCCGCTCCAGACCCCCAAACCTAAATCGGCCACAATGCCCCAAGAGAACGCTCGCTGCGATACTACGAATATCACCGACCAGCGTCGCACCGACAGCACGCCATGCACAACCTCCGCATCTTCAGCGACCGCTAGGCCAGGGAAACCGACAGCAGCGTGTGCGCCGGAACTTCCGGGTTCCAAAATCCAGCCCTCCGTGACTCATGCCCATACAACCTTCGAAAAAATCCCAATAGCAACCACTGACTACAACACAAAAAACAGGTAACGCGGCCTCCTTCCCCGTTTCAAGACAGTTTTTATAGTCAAGAAAAATCACTGAAACGCGTATACGTTCCCAGTTGCTCGTTTCCGCTCATGCACAGTATTTTACTGCCGCAGTCGTTCCCAGGGGTCTCAGGATTAGAATGCAACCTACTACTACCGAACGTTCCCCGTCCAACATAAAAAAGTGGAAACAGGCACTCGATAAGGCAATCTTTCAATTAACTGAAGTAATCCTCAATCACTACGAAACTACGGCCCATTCTTTCCGAATGAAAGAGGAACTACTCAGTCAGGAACTAAGCAAAAGATAGTTGAATTCTTTTAAGCAACTACGTATCTAAGAAGGCATCTGCAACATCCCGAACAAAAGCCCGCAAATTTTACCGAGATAGGATTTCTAACAGTGGACGCACGCGTAAGAATCTAACAAGCTCCAGCACTAGTAACTTCCCCCACTCTGACAATACAACCGGTAATGTCGGCGAAACTAAACCGCAGGAAACCAAAATATTTCCCCAAGAGCACTACCAACAACGCCCAGGGGCTGTAGTATTGTCCAATGATACGAGGGTCGAGTATGTCACCTTTCAGAGGGGCGACGCGATAATGGCGTTGTGGAAAAGATGCGTGGGTACCGGTGTGGATAGGATGACTGACAGCCGCGTTATGACGAAGCGACTTCAGCGCACCGTTGAAGGATTGATAAAACTGACAAAGCAGTTGATGTCGTGGGGTCGGCATAAGGTCGGCGTCAACATAAAAATTGAAACTTTTTGGAGACAGTTGACATGCATCAAAGGGAGGTGAGCAGAAACCTTTCAGGTCAACGTGGGGCAGCTCGTCTTAAACGTCGATGAAAATGGCGGACTTAACGGACTCGACGAAGCCGAGAAACTCGCCACAGAGCAAGAAACAAGTAGTTGCTCCAGGATTCCAAGCAGACAGGGTGGTTGGGCCATCTCGAATCATGAGTATGGCGAAACACAGCAATAGATCTCGGCGTTGGCAGAAGAAATGCGATGGTGTGAAAAGTGCATTTCTATCCAAACGAAGCTGGTACATTAATGGAAGAGACAATGTCGAGGCTGAATGGATAGTGGTGACTTTAGCAAGAAAAACATTTTACGGTAGGTGCTGTAAGCAATGTTTCAAACGGCACATCAAGTGGCGAAAATAAACTTCCGGAAAGGACCTGTCAATGATAATGTGGCGGCAGAGGAAAGTTTACCCCAGGAAGACGTCTTGTGAGCATGAAAACAGCGTAATCACATCAGGAATGCGCACAACTGCTTTGATGAACACCCGGGCAGTTCACGCAGTTATTGGTTCCATGGAAAGGGCTGAAGGAGTACGCCAGGAGGTACAAACGAGCGGCGCTGTGATTTTGTCGGGCGGCGTCAGAGTTTAGGCGTTTGATTGAAGTGATGGCTCCAGTGTCGACAAGCTCATGAATGGTGACTACGCTCATGATGATGTTGATGACGTTAATTGTTAGATGATAGGCCTTGGCCAGTTCTACGATGAGCAGCCCTTGCTTTAGTAAGTGGAGTTCGCAGATTTCCGCTTCAGGAGTCAATTGGCACAGGCGCATTGGTGACAGCGAACGGCGTCGTGCGTACGATGGACGACGGTTGGTGGCATTACGGTAGTCGGAGGCTCACACGTCACACAAAAAAAACTCATGGCCGCTGGTTCAATCAGCTGTAACAAGCAAACGGTGAGTTACAAGAACAGTGCCGCTCAGCGATGATCCCGCGGAGGCCGTAATGCGCCACATGTCAGGGCCTTCCGCAAGCAAAGCAGATGGGGTGCTTGTTCGCGTGCGCCAAGATTTGGTGGGACGTCAGAGTTCAGGACCTACCTGCGGCTGTCTCTGCAACACGGACACAACCACCAGGAAGCCAGGACACAAAAGTCTTCCTGTGGCCGTAGTGTACTGTGACAGCATGACGGAGAGTATTGGTGGGCTTGGGGCAGCTTCGACAAATGGTCTTGAGATGGCGTCCGTGGATGCTAAAGGCTCGAAATCAGGTAGCGTTTGCACTGAATTTACGTACGTACGCGGGGCAGCTAGTCGTGTTGGTTTCACTATTGCGACACGATTAGAGAAGCGGCACCAAGAGCCTGTTGGGGAGAGTATCGAATAAAATCGGCTACCTGCTGTTGTAAAAGATTTCTCAGCGAAGGGGCAAGGCTGGCCTCAGGCATTGGTGTGTAGAGGACTAACAAAATCTGTCAGGCGACGTGTTCCTGTATGAGCTACTGAATACTCGTAGAAAACGTTGCGTTGTTGCCGCTACTAAAACTCGACATACATAACCCAAAAGGGCGCCGTGTCAGAGCTCGCTGTTTTCTTAACTTCTCAGCTCTGGCACAGGTTAATGACATTGATCACAGTTCTGAATTCTTCGCCTGCAGCACGTAGAAGGCGCCTTCGGAAGGACATTTTAGAATGTTCTTCATTTTATACTCTTCACTCATCGTTATGCTAAACCTCTTAAACAAATTCATGACATACTTAAAAGAACTGGTTAAGTATTCATTTGGCTGCTGTGCCCACTCTCGCAAGCGTTGTTCCGCGCGTACCTTCCTAAAATCTCGATTTGAATACCAACCACGTCTGGTTGTCGTTTTTGTAATAGCGGTACAAAAGCTATGCAACACCGTTCAGGTAAAATTCCACGTTGTTACACTTTATTTTGCCCTCCACGTGGGTGTACGTCCTTTCACGTTCGCAGGTGGCAAGCCCGTATTCCTAGTCTTGCTCACCTGCACTAGAAAACAAAGGTGGATACCCCTCAGAAACCGAACCTTAGCCAACAATGGGCATCGAAGTGCGTTTAGTCTCACGAGGAGGAGCCATTTTGCCAGTAAGCGTCCTGTTGCAGAGTTCCAGCGTAGGCAAGTCAGCAACTCAGCAACCTCCATCAATTTTAAGGAGATGTATTTCTCAGAGCTTGATACCTGACGAGAGGCTTTAATGATCGTTGCCAAAGACTGAGCAGGTGCAGAGGCTGGCACCGGTCGCCATCGCCATGGGTGTATGTGGTTCGCTTACACTGGCGACACCGCTTTCTCGGCCGCTACACCTGGCGCACTGCTGCTTTCCAGCGTCCAGTGGCTGGAGCATTCGTCTCCACTACTCTATATACATGTATATATTGAAACATGTTTGGGTAATACGCGTTGACTGGAAACTGACGACACGCATCAGCGAACAAGTGAAAGGCAAGGAAGAAGAAGACGAGTGGCACTAGAGCTAAAGAAGAGGAGAGGAGGTAGACGACGTTCCAGCTCTGAGTCTACGAGCAGCGCATTATTTCTGGGCACAAGTTCGCCTTGTAAATAAACCATTTACAGTCCTCATTTGTAACCATCGTTACAGAAGTGGTGGAGGAGCCGGGTAAATGATACTTGGTGTTACGGACGCGCCCAGCACCCGTCAAGACATCCCGATCACTCCTGTTCACGAGCGCGCCAGTCGCCGCCTGCAAGGACTACCTGCAGGGTGCGAGCGTTGCTCGGTTGGACACCCAGGATTACTAGACGGGATGCCAGCGCAACACTAACGCCTCCCAATGACGCGATTCTTCAGTACATCTTCCAGCAACCTCGCACACCTAAGCCTTTCTACGAGGAAGCCTTTGAAGATGCGGAGGACTGGCTGGAACAATTTGAGCGTACCGCCAACTTCAACGGCTGGAATAAACAGCGCAAGCTGCACAACGTTTATTACTCCCTGGAGGAAGCAGCCATAACGTGTTTCGAGAACAACGAAGCTGACATGTCTACATGGCACGAGTTCCGTCAGCGGCTACTTAAGACCTACGTTAGCGTCGACCGCAAAGAAAAGGCTGAGGCTGCACTACACGCGAGGATCCAACGTCCCAAAGAGTCCGTCGCCAGGTACGCAGAAGACATGGGGCGCTTGTTTCGACGTTCAGACTCATCCATGGCGGACGACAAGAAGGTGCGGCACCTAATGCGTGGTGTGAAGCAGGAGACTTTTGACGGGCTCGAGAAGAACCGTCCGCGCACGACGTCCGAGTTTATTGCAGAGGCCACCGCAATAGAACGGGCACTTCAGCTAAGGTCACGGCAGTACTACCGAGCTGACGCCACCATCTCCAGCGCAAACTGCATGACAGGGCTGATGAATAACTTCTACGACCTTCGCGAACTGGTGAGAAAAATCGTGCGAGAAGAGCTACAGGCGCTCCGTGCCAATCAAGCTTCACCTCCGACAGTGTCCATCGCCGAGATCAAAGGGAAGAAGTGAAGCAAGCGGTGCGGATTCCTGAGCCGGCGGAGGAACCGCTGCCTGAAGAACCATGGTGTTCGTACGCAGCCGCTGTGCGGCAACCCTATTACGGTGCACCCCCGACCGTCGCCAGCATTGCGCCGAAGCCGCTATTCAACCCCAGGCCTCGTAGCAACCTGCCGTACCCTCGGGAAATGCCCCCACGCAAAAGTGACCTCTGCCAAAGTCCCGACCACAGGCCACTTTGTTTC
Source organism: Haemaphysalis longicornis (assembly GCF_048455015.1). Taxonomy (NCBI): domain Eukaryota; kingdom Metazoa; phylum Arthropoda; class Arachnida; order Ixodida; family Ixodidae; genus Haemaphysalis; species Haemaphysalis longicornis. The sequence continues at coordinate 76,733,552 of NW_027526233.1, read as the reverse complement.
CACTGCGGAAAAGGAGGACATGTCTTCCGCGCATGTCCCTACCGTCGTGCCGGGTTGCGAGGATTCGCACCGAATGCGCCGCGTCCGAGAAATGGTGAGCGCCCGCCGGAGATTGAAAACTACCTCGTCGAACGCCATGAAGCCTTCACGCCACGACGCTCTGAGTCCCGTTCGCCTTCCCCTATGCAACGCCGATCGCTGAGCGCCCACGCTTTGCCCCGAATTCCACCGACCCTTCATCGCGCAGCCCTGGAACACAGGGAAACTGAGGTCAGCGACCCCGGGAGGTGAGGCCGCTCGCGTCGACATGAATCAAGATCCTGCAAGACGACATTATTCAAGACAACTGTAAGATTCGGTTCGCCAAACGCATACCGGGAGCTGCGCCACTGAACATGTGACATGCGACGTATTTGTAGAAATCGACGGGTGCGAGATTACTGCATTGGCCGACACTGGTGCGGACCATTTCGTTATGAGGCAGACGTTGGCCACAGAGCTGAAGAAGGTGCTCACTCCCTGGGCTGGCTTGCAGATCCGTACTGCCGGAGGCCATTTGATCACCCCTGTGGGTAGGTGCACGGCGCGAATCACGATCCATGGATTCACATACATCGGCACCTTCATCGTGCTCCCCGATTGCTCAAAAACTTTAATTCTTGGTATGGACATCTTACAAGAAAACGGCGCGGTTATTGACTTGGAGAAATTCACGACCAGCTTCTCCTCAAAACAAGGCATCGGAGGTGGCATCGAAGACCGACGCGACATGGCTTTACGCATCGCTGACGATAGTGTGACGCTTCCCACTCGCGCCATCGTGCTCGTCAAGGTAAAGAATGACGCATTCCATGACTGAAGGAAGAGCCGAAGGAAACATGAGGTTACTCCTGGATAAGGGTATCTGCATAGCCAGGGGACTTGTCGAACTAAAAAATGGGTGCACATCGATTTTGCTCACTTATTTCTGCAATGAGCGTCGACATCTCGCGAAGAACACCATTCTGGCGTTCATTGAAGAGGCCGCCGACGTCACGCATCTAGCTACACTGGGAACAGCGCCACCGGATTCAGTGACAGCTGCCGTCATGCTACCGGTCGAAATTAACCCAAACCTCAAAGCCACTCAAAAGAATGCTTTGATGAGTCTGGTGCGCGATTTTTCTGATTGCTTCGCCACGACGTCTAAGGTTCGCCACACTCGCGTGGCGATGACCGCATCATAACGGACGAATCCGCCCGGCCTGTTCATCAGCATCCATACAGGGTGTCCCCAACGGAGCGGGAAGCAATTCAAAAGCAAGTGAAGGAGATGCTGAATGATGACGTTATTCAGCCGTTTAAAAGTGCATGGGCCTCACCCGTCGTGCTCATCCGGAAAAAGGACAACACGCTCCGTTTCTGTGTCGGTTACCGCACATTGAACAGCGTGACAAAACGCGACGTCTATCCACTCCCAAGAATTGATGACACATTAGACCGCCTGCCCGACGCCAAAATTTTTTCTTCCCTGGACCTGAAATCTGGATATTAGCAAATCGAAGTTGATGAACGGGACTGTGAGAAGACGGCATTCGTGACCCCGGACGGCCTCTACCAATTCAAGGTGCTTCCTCTCGGCCTATGCGCAGCGCCGGCTACGTTCCACCGCATGATGGATACCGTTCTCGCTGGGCTAAAATGGCAGACGTCTCTGGTATATCTCGACGACGTCGTTGTCTTCTCTAGCTTGTTTGAAGAACACCTGTCACGGCTGAGACGTGTTCTAGAGGCCATCCGCTCTGCAGATTTAACAATCAAGCCTCAGAAGTGTCACCTGGGCTTCGAGGAGCTTAAATGTCTCGGCCATGTTGTAAGTGCGGCCGGCGTTCTGCCGGACCACGAGAAGACGACTGCCGTCGCTTCTTTGCCTCAACCTACCGATAATAAGGCCGTGCGACGCTTCTTCGGACTTTGTGCCTTTTACAGGCGCTTGTGGAAGGCTTCTCAAGAATTGCGGAACCCCTCACGCGACTTACCAAAAATGAGGTTCTATTCCTCTCGGGGAAAGAGCAGCAGGAGGCATTTGACACGCTGCGTAGCCGCCTTCAAACAGCGCCCGTTTTAGATCACTTCGATGATGCCGCCGATACGGAAATTCGTACAGATGCCAGAAACGTGGGAATCGGTGCTGTCCTTGTCAAGGGCAAACTGGCGCAGAAAACGTTATAGCTTATGCGAGTCACGCCCTTTCCAAAGCGGAAACAAACTATTCGGCGACCGAGAAGGAATGCCTCGCCGACATCTAGGCAATCAGCAAATTTCGGCCATATTTGTACGGCAGGCCATTCAAAGCAGTAAGCGACCACCATGCCCTCTGCTGGCTCGCGAGCTTGAAGGACCCATCGGGGCGACTAGCTCATTGGAGTTTAAGGCTGCAGGTGTACGACGTCACGGTCGTATACAAGTCCGTAAGCAAGCACAGCGATGCTGACTGTTTGTCACGGGCACCAGCTTCCGCGGGTTCGTCCGAAGGGGACGAAGACTTTCCCTTCATCGGGATCATCCACAACGCGGATATGGCTGACTGCCAGCTGGCCGACGCGGAGCTGCAACCGCTTATCGAATACCTGCGAGATGACACCGTTGTGCCGCCCGCACCTTCCGTAGAGGAATAGCTTCGTACTGTCTACGGGACAACGTGCTCTATAAGCGGAGTTACGACGGCTGTAACGAGAAATTCCAGCTCGTCGTACCATCAGCACTACGTAGGAAAATTTTCCAAGCGTACCATGACGAACCTACGGCTGGGCACTTAGGCGTCACCCGCACGTTTGCCCGAATTCGCAAGAAGTACTACTGGCCAAAACTGCTTGAATCGGTGAAACAGTACGTAAGAACATGCCGTGATTGGCAGCGCCGGAAGTCACCTCCGGTAAAACCAGCAGCCCCACTCCATCCGCTAGACCCCCCCTACACGCCATTTTGGCAAATCGGAATGAATATACTTGGCCCCTTCCCGACGTCAGCCTCGGAGAATAAGTGCATCATCGTGGCCACGAAATACTTAACGCACTATGCCGAGATAAAAGGCCCTTCCCCGTGGAACCACTGCAGAGGTCGCTAATTTTTTCCTGAGCAACATCGTCCTCCGTCATGGTGCGCCTGCCATCGTGTTGACCGACAGAGGCACCTCTTTCACAACCGAATTCCTGCAAGAAGTCTTACGCCTAACGCAGACTACTCACCGCAAGACGACCGCCTATCACCCCCAAACAAATGTCCTTACAGAGCGTCTTAACCGAACCTTAGCTGACATGTTGTCTATGTATGTGGACCTGAATCACAAGACATGGGATTAAATTCTCCCGTATGCGACATTCGCTTATAACACAGCTGTGGAGGAAACGACGCGATTTACGCCGTTTGATCTTGTGTTTGGCCGCCCAGTCACGACAACCCTCGACGCAATGCTCCCTGTCGACAACGGCATGATAACCGGCACTGAAATTGACGACATCAAGCAGAGAGCGGAAGAGGGCCGTCAGCTCGGTAGATTCCGCATTCGCAAGCAACAAGAAACGGACGCTCGACAATACAACTGGCGACGACGACTCGTGGAATACCGACCCGGCGATCCCGTTTGGGTATGGATGCCTATTCGCCGCCGCGGGCTTTCAGAGAAGCTACTTCGGCGCTACTTCGAGCCCTATATAGTTATCCGCCGTGTGTCAGACGTCAACTACGAGGTTCTACCAGAGAGCGAAGCACCTAGTTCCCCTAGACGGCGGCCACATGCTGAAGTCGTTCACGTGGTGCGCCTTAAACCGTACCATTCCCAGACATTTGACACTACCAGTTGACCTGCTGTGCCTGCACTTATTTTTTTCCTTGCTCCGGTCCCCGTCTTGTGAACCTGCGTTTCCTCCCCCGTCCGTTTGGTCTGTGAACTTCTTTTCTTCCCTCGTGCCCGGCGTGCTAACGGCATCGGGTCGATGCCTACTGGGAGGGGTGAGTAATGAAACATGTTGGAATATTACGCGTTGACTGAAAACTGACGTCACGCATCAGCGAACAAGTCAAAGGTAAGGAAGAAGACGAGTGGCACTAGAGGTAAAGAATAGGAGCTAGACGATGTTCCAGCTCTGAGTCTACGAGCAGCGCATCATTTCTGGGCACGAGTTCGCCTTGAAAATAAACCTTTTCCAGCACATATTTGTAACCATCGTTACAATATATATACATATATACACATATATAGTTATGAATGGGCCGAGGCCCACGCAGGCAGAGAGAAGAACACTGGTTAACACGTCGCAGACTATATTTAAGAGGACTAAGGACAAGCACAGGACAGTAGAAACTCGGACGTAAAGACAGCATGGGCTTGGGTCACCCGGACGCGCAGCCCGTAGTTAGAAGGTACACAAAATAGTCTCGTAGTTAGAAAGGTCCGAGAGCAATGCGCAATAGTCAGGTTAGCTCACGCTCACTCGCGACGCGTTTCTAACGGCTCCAACAGCAGAAACGGCAGCGCCCAAGAGTCTGACCGGAACGTAAGCAGTCGGCACACCAGCGCCACGATGACGGCGCCCAGACGCGCTCTCGAGACTTGTCGGTTGGCAGCGACGGTTGTGCTCCAGGTGCCCCGAGGACCAAGCGTCACAAGAGGTAGTTCCCACGCAACCGCGCCCTGTTCCGCCGCTTGGCTTCCAGCCGTTCGCGTGCTAGCTTCCGCGACCACCTACGCGCGGCTCCTCTTCTTTGTCATCTTCTCTGTCGTTCTGGCTGGCTCACTTCCGCGGCCAATCACTCACATTGCCATTCATCACATCACCCCTACCTGAAGAAATTTGTTAGAGGAGCAAACAACTATTCCACCAGTCACAGCCACGGATCACGGTCACATCGCACTCAAGCACAGCATGCAGTCAGAAATAGTCAGTTGCACTATGGCTTGTCGCTGCTCTTTCATACGCTAAAGAATATGGAAGCAGATGCAAGGTTCTTACTGAAATTGTGGAAGTCACTTGCTTACTAGGTACAATCTCGTTGAGCGTACATACCGTGGCAACTTTAAAGGCGGTCATTCTCCTGCTGCAGATGGGGCATGAGTGCACAAACCACCTAAAATCATTTTGCACGTCCGGCCAGTAAAATCCCTCTAGGATTCTCTGAGCAGTCTTGCGAATGGATCCATGTCAAGGATTGACGCTTTGATGTGCGGCTTGGAGAATTGACTCCCTAAAAATCTTCGACACTACCACCTGCTTCACCGTCTTCCCATTCGCAAATTGGCACTCTCTGTATAAGAGGGCTTCGCTTTCGAAGAAAGTGTAGCGGTGATATCGCGCGGACCAAGATTTCCTGCCAACTTTTCGGTAACAAGACCTCAAAGTGTGGTCTTTGCGATGCTTTTGGGGTAGTCTACCTCGGTTGAACTGAGTGCGCGAGGACGGTGTCACGTTGAAGCATGTGGTCTGCAGTGGTTCCGTTTTCACGGCTGTCCTCGGAGGCTCGTAGATGGCGCATGCGATCACTTTCTTCCCTGATACGCTTCCACAATTGTCTGGACTGTGAACTGGCCTGTTACACTTAGAGCAGTTTTCCTGCTTTCTAATCACAGTGATACAGTCTCGCTCGCGGTGGCCAGGATGATCGCATACAAAGCACTTCTGTATTGCCTTTCCCGGTGTTGGCTGCACCCACTGTAATGTCTGGTGCGTCAGATGGAGCGTTCCCCAAGTTCGCAAGGCTTCGCGCCTCCAGGAAACGGTCCGTGACGTCGGCCAGGAAACTAAGGGTGGCACACTCGTGTTCTTTAAGGACGACCATGAGCTTCCAGTGGCAGCAACAGTAGAACTGCTCCGAAATCACGAAATTGCGGAGTCCTTCATACCTTTTTGGACTGTTGGCCATTTCCACCCAGTGCTCGAAGTAGCTGGACAGCCTCGCCCCAAACTGCTTCCCGTCTCGCCGTCTTCGGCCCGATGTTTCCGAAACTTCTTCTGCTACCCTTGTGCTGTGAATCTCAACCGCTGAAGTAACGCTTTATTGACCTTGGTCTAGGCAAGCGACTCCTCTGCAGTCATGCGCCCAACACCGTCAGCGCTTCCCCGGACAAGCACATACTGAGACCGAGGGGCCATTTGTCCTGCGGCCACCCCTGTCCAGTCGTCACGCGCTCGAAGCGTTGCAAGTACGCGTGCAGATCGTCGCGCCTCTCATCAAACAGGGGTAGGAGTTTCTACGGATTCACGACGGGCACATTAGGATTGATTTCGTTCCGAGTAGTAACGGTGGTGGTGTTTTGCGACATTTCTTGAAGACGGATCTTCAACTCCAGGATTCGCATTTCCTCTCTGCAGCTTCTCTGGCTATCTCGGCAGCTTCTCGCCGTGCCTCTAATTCCCGTTTTGCAGCTTCCTTAGCTATCTCGGCAGCTTCTCGCCGTCCCTCTCTTTTTCGTTCTGCAGCTTCACGGAGTGCCTCTCTTTCAGCTGCCCTCTCGGCACTCTGCTCTGCCCGCTGGGTGTCGATCTACAGGCGAAGTTCCAGTCCTAAGAGACCCAGCTGCGTCCTCCACATTCATCTCCACATCTCCACATCTCCATCTCCACATTCATGGTAAAGTCTTCAATCACGTGTTTTCACAGCACTCAACTTCTTCCTGCCGATGTCAAGAGTGCGATCCTGGCAGGTTCGCCACTTTTGTTATGAATGGGCCGAGCACCACGCAGGCAGAGAGAAGAACACTGGTTAACACGTCGAAGACTATTTTTAAGAGGACTAAGGACAAGCACAGGACAGTAGATGCTGGTACGTTAAAGACAAGACGGGCTTGGATCACCCTGAAGCGCAGCCCGTATTTAGAAGGTACACAAAATAGTCTCGTAGTTGGGAAGGTCCGAGAGAAATGCCCAATAGGCAAGTTAGCTTACGCACAGTCGTGACGCGTTTCTAACGGCTCCAACAGCAGAAGCGGCAGCGCCCAAGAGCCTGACCGGAACGTCAGCAGTCGGCACACCAGCTCCACGGTGACGGCGCGCAGACGCGCTCTCGAGCCTTGGCGGAGGGCAGCGACGGTTGTACTCCAGGTGGCCCGTGGACCAAGCGTCCCATGGGGTAGTTCCCACGCAACCGCGCCCTGTTCCGCCGCCTGGCTTACAACCATTCGCGTACAGCTTCAGCGATCACTTACGCGCGGCTCCTCTTCCTTGTCATGTTCCCTGTCGTTCTGGCTGGCTCACTTGCGCGGCCAATCACTCCATATCAATATATATATATATATATATATATATATATATATATAAATCTAGAGAAACATAAACTCACAAAGCGCGCAGAAACAGTATAAGTAAAGAGTCGGATACACAGCAAGAACAATAACAAACAATGTTTACTTACGTAGCGGCAACGGGACTTGCCTTCATCCGAGTAAAGTTACATGATTTTGCTGTCGCAAACATTTTGAACACATTTCTTATATAGGTTTGCATAAAACTGTGAGAAAGAGCGGAAAATGTTTCGGAAATGGGGAGTGTGCATACAGTCAGGCTACGCCTATGGTACAACATCAACAAACAAACAAGAAACAATTTCAGTAGATCCTCGATATACATCGTACTATTTTATCCCGCCAATTGTGCCCGCTGACGCAGAGTGCCATCTGCCTGCTTCGTTTTCGCCATGGAAGCCCCATCACGGTTTTGAATTTCCTCGAGTAGTCAGCTCGAGGTGGTTAGTGTGCCCTCGTAGTTTCAAACCAAGTCAAAGCGGTGCCCGACAAGAACACCACGACGTTTTCCAGCTTCGCGGTATTATCCCACCGATTGAACTTGCTCACCCGGCGGTAGTGAAGGAGCTATTCATCGAGGTCGTCTTCATAAAACACACGGGGCACCCCGTGCGATTGCCAGTTGACCGTCGGCATTGTGTGGTTGCTTTCGGTAGACACAGCCGGGGTTGATACCAGCCATGGTGAAAGACCGGCGACTCGGCGGCTGCGCTAAAGCTCCGGGGGATCCGTCTTTCCGTAATGTACCCCGCATCCTCACCACAAACTGCTACGGTGCAGAATGGTATATTTATACGAAAAGACGGGAACGAGTACGTTGAATTAGGCGGCCGCTGGACGTTCTGACAGTACGGTCGAGCATAAACTTCTGTCTCGTTGTCGGCTATCCGGCATACTTGACACATACCCCTTCAAAGGGATCGATTCTCATAAGCATTCCACAAATTCCTGACGTGACGATATATATAAATATATATATATAGTATAAGTAAAGAGTCGGATACACAGCAAGAACAATAACAAACAATGTTTACTTACGTAGCGGCAACGGGACTTGCCTTCATCAGAGTAAAGTTACATAATTTTGCTGTCGCAAACATTTTGAACACATTTCTTATATAGGTTTGCATAAAACTGTGAGAAAGAGCGGAAAATGTTTCGGAAATGGGGAGTGTGCATACAGTCAGGCTACGCCTATGTTACAACATCAACAAACAAACAAGAAAAAAAAAAGGGGAGGAGGGAGCGAGAGAGAGAAAAAAAGGGGTCGTGTTAACAATACAGTGTTCAAGGTTGCACCATGACGGGTCAACGTATGCCGCGCGGGCTGCAAGTTCAGACAATGGGGGAAAGTGGACAACCGCGGTTTGAAAAGAAAGGGAAGAGTATACAGTAAGGTATTCAGGGGCTGAGGAGACTGGTACGGGGGCAAGCGAAGATGGGTGTGCCCCCCGCGGATGAAGAGAATAGATAGGGGGCACTAAAGAGCATTTCAGAGAAGCTAGCAATTGAACAGGAAATAGGTAGGGTCAGAAAAGGTTAAACATGAATAGATCACAAAGAGTTAAACATTCTTAAGTGGTTGTGGGAACGAGGCCTCCTTCCCCAGGACAAATGGCATTGTTGAGCCGCATTAGGCTAATAAAGCTGCTGTATTAGGAGAGTTTCTGCGAATTCTGATGGCAAACTCGAGGGTAGGAGTAATGAACATAGTTATAAACATTATGAAGCCGCAAATTTTAATCGAGGGATAAGAACGTTAGTTTTCCGTAACTTTCATTATATTCTTAGCGTGGCTGACCCAAACTTATAAATGAGATAAGATTCCCGAACCTCGCGGTCGTGGTGCGTTTTGAAGGCGGATTCAAAAATAGTTGCTTTAAGATGTTCAAATGCATGCCCGGGACTGTTCACATGTCTTGACAGGGGCAAATAAGGGTAGCTTTTTGCATGAGAGCGGTGATTATTGAACCGTATTCGGAAGGGCGTTTCAGTTTGGCCGATATATTGTTGCCTACAAACAGTGCACTCTAGAAGTTATACGACATTAGCGGAGTCACAGTTAAAGTTACCTTTTATATTTACGTAGTAGTCTGAAGCCGTGCTGGTGGCGCACTGTGTAGTGGTCATGTGTGGGCATACTTTACATCGGGGTTTATTGCGGGGCATGCAGCCAGTAGTTACCGGTCGGTTGATACGAGAGTTAGTAAGAAAGTCACCTAAATTCTTATTACGCCGGTAGACAACGCGTGGTTGTTCGGGGAATATGCTTTTTAAGCGGTCACTTTGCATAAGGATATTGTGATGTTTTTTTAGCACGGTTGACACTCTTGGAGCGGAAAATGAGTGGGTTAAAACTAAGTTAGTTTGCGGGTTCCCGTTCGGGGCTTTTTTCTTACAGATTTCGTTACGGTCTAATTGGTTGGCTCGCACAATAGCGTTGTCGATAACTTTTTCCGGGTATTTTTTATTCAGGAGGGCGGTCTTGAGTTCTCGACAGTTTGAGTCAAAGTCGGCTTGGTTTGAGCAAATTCTCCCTAATCGGTGGGCTTGGCTGTAAGGTATTGCTGTCTTGCAGAGTTTGACATGGCTGCTTTGGAAGTGCAAAAACTGCCGGGTGTCTGTCGGTTTTCTATACAGTTTAGTCTGAAGCCGACCTTGGAAGGTAGTAATTGTGACGTCCAGAAAGTTTACACTGTGTTCCGAATAGGAATGAGCAACGGAAATCCTAGGATGGGTTAGGTTAAATGCCTCAATGAAGGTGAGGAGCTCCGCCTCACCGTGTTGCCAGATCATGAATATGTCATCAATATACCTTTACAGTACATTGGCTTTAAATTTTGGGTGTCAAGAAAGTTTGATTCGAGGTGAGCCATAAAGATTTTAGCGTAGTTAGCTCCCATTCGAGTTCCCACTGACGTTCCGCTGACTTGCACGTAATGAACTCCGTCGAACTCAAAATTGTTAAGTTCGAGAATAGGCCTAAGAAATGTTTGGAGAGCAGAAGAATCGATAGGTTTGTCGCACGATGACTGCTCATACGCAAGGGATACAGTGGCGATGCCATCTTCATGGGGGATGTTAGTATACAGTGACGCAACATCAAGGGTGACTAGAAGGCAGTTATCAGGAATTTCAATTTTTGAGATGTCTGAGAGAAAGTCATTGGTATCCTTAATGAAGGAGGGAAAGCTGGGCGGAATGTCGCAAATGAGATTATCAACATAGCACGAGAGGTTTTCGGTAACAGTGCCAATGCCCGAAACAATGGGGCGCCCTGGGTTATTCACCTTGTGAATCTTTGGGAGAAGATAGAATTTACCGCCAACTGGGCTTAAGGGGATCAGGGAACGAGCCGTGGTTTCATTTATTGTTTTATATTTTACAAGCTCAGCAAGTTTATCTTTCACAATTTGCTTATAATTTTGAGTGGGCTCATTGGGTAGTGCTTTATTGAACGTCGATACTGATAGTTGCTTATTGGCCTCGTTAACATAGTCGGTTTTGTCAAGGATTACGATTGCGCCTCCCTTGTCGGCAGGTATAATAATTATGTCGGGACAGCTTGCGAGTTCCTCTAGGGCTTTCTTTTCGTTGGTAGTCATGTTGTGGTGGAAAGAAAGTTGTGTTTGGTAAGCTTTTCGCACATCGCGTTGGACAGCTTTGATGTACATGTCGAGGCAACTATCACGCTGTGTGGGAGGGGTCCAGTGCTTATAGCTAGGTAGGGTTCTGCGGTCTTCTTCCGTCGCGGGGTGATCGTAGAAGTATTCTCGTAGTCTCATGTGTCTGGGGAAGTTATCTAAGTCCTTAAAAAGTTGAAATTCATCAAAAACACCAGTAGCCGGGCAAACGTTTAGGCCCTTTGACAAGACGTTCATCTGAGCTGGGGAGAGGGTTATACTTGAAAGGTTCATTACATTCCCGGTAAGGTTTTCTTTTGTGACGGCAGGCGAGGGAAAAATATTAGTACAGGGATTTAACTGAACTGTTTGGGGTGCAGTAGTCGAAGCATTTATTACAGTCGTAGTGACATTATCGGCCGTATTGTCAGAGTTGGGGCAGTTACTAGTGCCAGAGCTTGTTAGGTTCTTACGCTGTGGCCAGTGTTAGAAATCTTATCTCGGTTAAACTTTCGGTCTTTTGTTCGGGATATGGCGGAGGCCGTCATAGATTCGTAGTTGCTTAAAAGGTTCAACTCTCTTTTGCTTAGTTCCTGACTAAGTAGTTCCTCTTTCTTTCGGATAGAATGGGCCGTAGTTTCGTAGTGATAGAAGGATTATTTCAGTTAATTGTAAGGATGCTTTATCGAGTACCTGTTTCCACTTATTCATGTTGGACGGGGAGAGTTCGTTAGTAGCAGGTTTTATTCTAATCCTAAGACCCCTGGGAGTGACCACGGCAGTCAAGTACTGTGCAAGAGCGGAAACGTGCAATTCGGAACGTATGCGCTTTTCGGAGATTTTTCTTAGCTTTAAAAACTGTCTTGAAACGGGGAAGCAGGCCGCGTTACCTGTTTTTTTGTATTGTAGTCAGTTGCTGCTATGCCGATTCTTTCGAAGGTTGTAAGGGCATGTGGCACGGAAGGCTGGATTTTGGACCCCGGAAGGTCCGGCGGAGGCACTGCTGTTGGTTTTCGTGGGCTCGGCGGTCGCTGAAGATGTAGAGGTTGGGCGTGGCATGCTGTTGGTGCGGCGCAGGTCAGGGAGCTTCTTAGTGTCGCCGCGAGCGTTCCCTCGGGGCGTTGTGGCCGCTGCAGGGGTTGGCATGTCGCTGGCGCGACGCTCGTCCGTGGACTTCGGGGTTGGGGCGCTGGCGCTCGCCCGGGGCGCCGTGGTTGTGGTGGATCTGGGGGGCGGTGGCGGTGGGCTTCTGGCACGACACTGCTTCCGGGGTCCTTACACTGGATAGAATTGTAGGCAGTGGCGGAAAGTCGCTGTCATTTGGCAATATAGCCGGGGCTGCAACTGGGTCGGCGGTGCATGCGAAGTCACGCCAGCCCAAAGGATTGCAGCGCTGTTGCATGAAGCAGAGTGCACGAATCTGGCCGGCCAGCAAGGCCACACCCTCGAAGCTCGGGTGTAAGCCGTCCGTAGCGAGTACTCGGCAGGCTGGAAGGTGCTCAAAGCCATGATCGACGAAGCGGACAAAGCGTGAGTGGCGGCAAAATTCGCGGAGAAGTGAGTTGAAATGGCGTGCCTTTTCGTTGCAGCAGCGAGCGAAGCGAGAGATGCGGTAGTCGCGGCGGCGGTTAGCGGAGCGGGGAAGAATGAGACTGGCGTTAATAGTGGAAATGTTCGGTCGAGATTCCAGAATGAGGTCAGTCAGTGAGCGGTAGTCAGAGAAAGCATGTTCAGCGGAAGTAGAGCTGAGATCATTAGTACCAACATGCAGAAAAAGTGTAGTGGCAGAGGCAGGGATAAAGTCGATCAGTGAGCGTGCGTCAGTGAGCGTGCGGCGCATGCATTGCTGACGCACGCTCGTGAACTTGCTCACGCACGCTCACGGTCAGGAACTAAGCAAAAGAGAGTTGAACCTTTTAAGCAACTACGAATCTAAGACGGCCTCCGCCATATCCCGAACAAAAGACCAAAAGTTTAACCGAGATAAGATTTTTAACACTGGCCACTTGCGTAAGAACATAACAAGCTCCGGCACTAGTAACTGCCCCAACTCTGACAATACGGCCGATAATGTCACTACGACTGTAATAAATGCTTCGACTACTGCACCCCAAACAGTTCAGTTAAATCCCTGTACTAATATTTTTCCCTCGCCTGCCGTCACAAAAGAAAACCTTACCGGGAATGTAATGAACCTTTCACGTATAACCCTCCACCCAGCTCAGATGAACGTCTTGTCAAAGGGCCTAAACTTTTGCCCGGCTACTGGTGGTTTTGATGAATTTCAACTTTTTAAGGACTTAGATAACTTCGCAAGAAACATGAGACTACGAGAATACTTCTACGATCACCCCGCGACGGAAGACGCCCGCAGAACCCTACCTAGCTATTAGCACTGGACCCCTCCCACACAGCGTGATAGTTGCCTCGTCATGTACATCAAAGCTGTCCAACGCGATGTGCGAAAAGCTTACCAAACACAAATTTCATTCCACCACAACATGACTACCAACGAAAAGAAAGCCCAAGAGGAACTCGCAAGCTGTCCCGACAAAATTATTAAACATGCCGACAAGGAAGGCACAATCGTAATCCTTGACAAAACCGACTATGTTAACGAGGCCAATAAGCAAGTATCAGTATCGACGTTCTATAAAGCACTACCCAATGATCCCACTCAAGATTATAAGCAAATTGTGAAAGATAAACTTGCTGAGCTTGTTAAATATAAAACAATAAATGAAACCACGGCTCGTTCTCTGATCCCCTTAAGCCCAGTAGCCGCTAAATTCTATCTTCTCCCAAAGATTCACAAGGTGAACAACCCAGGGCGCCCCATTGTTTCTGGCATTGGCACTGTTACGGAAAACCTCTCGCGCTATGTGGATAATCTCATTTGCGACATTCCGCCCAGCATTCCCTCCTTCATTAGGGATACCAATGACTTTCGCTCAGGCGTTGCTCTGCTGAGCACGAGGTCGCGGGTTCGATTCCCGGCCGCGGCGGCCGCTTTTCTGATGGAGGCGAAAAGCAAAAACGCCCGTGTGTACGAGATTTCGGCGCACGTTAAAGAACCCCAGGTGGTCAAAATTAATCCGGAACCCTCCACTACGGCGCGCCTCATCGCCTGCGCTGCGTCGGCGCGTTAAACCCTACAATCAATACAATACATACGACTTTCTCTCAGACATCTCAAAAATTGAAATTCCTGATAACTGCCTTCTAGTCACCCTTGATGTTGCGTCACTGTATACTCAACATCCCCCATGAAGATGGCATCGCCGCTGTATCCCTTGCGTATGAGCAGTCATCGTGCGACAAACCTATCGATTCTTCTGCTCTCCAAACATTTCTTAGGCCTATTCTTGAACTTAACAATTTTGAGTTCGACGGAGTTCATTACGTGCAAGTCAGCGGAACGTCAATGGGAAATCGAATTGGACCTAACTACGCTAATATCTTTATGGCTCACCTCGAATCAAACTTTCTTGACACCCAAAATTTAAAGCCAATGTACTGTAAAAGGTATATTGATGACATATTCATGATCTGGCAACACGGCGAGGCGGAGCTCCTCACCTTCATTGAGGCATTTAACCTAGCCCATCCTAGGATTTCCGTTGCTCATTCCTATTCGGAACACAGTGTAAACTTTCTGGACGTCACAATTACTACCTTGCAAGGGCGGCTTCAAACTAAACTGTATAGAAAACCGACAGACACGCGGCAGTATTTGCACTTCCGAAGCAGCCATGTCAAACTCTTCAAGATAGCAATACCTTACAGCCAAGCCCACCGATTTAGGAGAATTTGCTCAAATCAAGCCGACTTTGACTCAAACTGTCGAGAACTCAAGACCGCCCTCCTGAATAAAAAATACCCGGAAAAAGTTATCGATGACGCTATTGTGCGAGCCAAACAATTAGACCGTAACGAAATCTGTAAGAAAAAAGCCCCGAACGGGAACCCGCAAAATAACTTAGTTTTAACCCACTCATCCTCCGCTCCAAGAGTTTCAACCGTGCTAAAAAAACATCACAATATCCTAATGCAAAGTGACCGCTTAAAAAGCATATTCCCCGAACCACCACGCGTTGTCTACCGGCGTAATAAGAATTTAGGTGACTTTCTTACTAACTCTCGTATCAACCGACCGGTAACTACTGGCTGCATGCCCTGCAATAAACCCCGATGTAAAGTATGCCCACACATGACCACTACACAGTGCGCCACCAGCACGGCTTCAGACTACTACGTAAATATAAAAGGTAACTTTAACTGTGACTCCGCTAATGTCGTATAACTTCTAGAGTGCACTGTTTGTAGGCAACAATATATCGGCCAAACTGAAACGCCCTTCCGAATACGGTTCAATAATCATCGCTCTCATGCAAAAAGCTGCCCTTATTTGCCCCTGTCAAGACATCTGAACAGTCCCGGGCATGCATTTGAACATCTTAAAGCAACTATTTTTGAATCCGCCTTCAAAACGCACCACGACCGCGAGGTTCGGGAATCTTATCTCATTTATAAGTTTGGGTCAGCCACGCTTGGAATATAATGAAAGTTACGGAAAACTAACGTGCTTATCCCTCGATTAAAATTAGCGGCTTCATAATTTTTATTACTATGTTCATTATTCCTACCCTCGAGTTTGCCATCAGAATTCGCAGAAACTCTCCTAATACAGCAGCTTTATTAGCCTAATGCGGCTCAACAATGCCATTTGTCCTGGGGAAGGAGGCCTCGTTCCCACCACCACTTAAGAATGTTTACCTCTTTGTGATCTATTCATGTTTAACCTTTTATGATCCTACTTATTTGCTGTTCAATTGCTAGCTTCTGTGAAATGCTCTTTTGTGCCCCGTATCTATTCTCTTTATCCGCGGGGGGCACACCCATCTTCGCTTCCCCCCGAACCAGTCTGCCCAGCCCCTGAATACCTTACTGTATACTCTTCCATTTCTTTTCAAACCGCGGTTGTCCAGTTTCCCCCATTGTCTGAACTTGCAGCCCGCGCGGCATACGTTGACCCGTCATGGTGCAACCTTGAACACTGCATTGTGAACACGACCCCTTTTTTTCTCTCTCTCGCTCCCCCCCCCCTTTTTATTTTTCATGTTTGTTTGTTGATGTTGTAACATAGGCGTAGCCTGACTGTACGCACACTCCCCATTTCCGAAACATTTTCCGCTCTTTCTCACAGCTTTATGCAAACCTATATAAGAAATGTGTTCAAAAGGTTTGCGACAGCAAAATCATGTAACTTTACTCTGATGAAGGCAAGTCCCGTTGCCGCTACGTAAGTAAACATTGTTTGTTATTGTTCTTGCTTTGTATCCGACTCTTTACTTATACTATATATATATATTTATATATATCGTCACGTCAGAAAGTTGTGGAATGCTTATAAGAATCGATCCCTTTGAAGGGGTATGTGTCAAGTATGCCGGATAGCCGACAACGAGACAGAAGTTTATGCTCGACCGTACTGTCAGAACGTCCAGCGGCCGCCTACTTCAACGTACTCGTTCCCGTCTTTTCGTATAAATATACCATTCTGCACCGTAGCAGTTTGTGGTGAGGGTGCGGGGTACATTACGGAAAGACGGATCCCCCGGAGCTTTGGCGCAGCCGCCGAGTCGCCGGTCTTTCACCATGGCTGGTATCAACCCCGGCTGTGTCTACCAAAAGCAACCACACAATGCCGACGGTCAACTGGCAATCGCACGGGGTGCCCCGTGTGTTTTATGAAGACGACATCGATGAATAGCTCCTTCACTACCACCGGGTGAGCAAGTTCAATCGGTGAGATAATACCGCGAAGCTGGAAAACGTCGTGGTGTTCTTGTCGGGCACCGCTTTGAGTTGGTTTGAAACTACGAGGGCACACTAACCACCTCGAGCCGACTACTCGAGGAAATTCAAAACCGTGATGGGGCTTCCATGGCGAAAACGAAGCAGGCAGATGGCACTCTGCGTCAGCGGGCACAATTGGCGGGATAAAATAGTACGATGTATATCGAGGATCTACTGAAATTGTGCCGCACTGTGAATCCCAGAATGTCTGAGGACCTCATGGTTGGCCATTTATTTAAGGGTATCGCCATAGACGCCTATACGTATCTGATTTGTAAAGAGAGGTCGACCACCATCAAACATATTATTCGACATTACGAAACATTTGCAGCTTTAAAAACACTCCGCATCGTACCGAAGTTTCTCCGCTTGGAAAATGTCACTTTTGTGGCAAGCGTGGTCGACACTCAGGCCATGTACTTCACGTCGACAATACGGCAGCTTCTTCTAGAAAGACCGGCGCCTGCGTGTTGGTGCATCGCAGCGATACAACCAGCGTCTGCGAGCCGCAGCAGGATACCTCCTTTCGAAGATCCTGGGTACCTCCTGAATCTTAGCCCTCCATGAAATCTGCGAGCTTCAACAGCTCCCTACACTCGTTCAGGCTAGCTGAACACATCTTCTGAGTATGGCCCTCATCTCGCAGCGGCTACTCGCGTCCACGCGAGGACAATAATCACAGTCAACACCGACACGCCTAGCCACCCCAAGTGCCTAACAGCCTGCAACAAAACATGATACGTTCACCAACTACGTGCTAAAATTGCGGAATCGTGGGCCACAACGCACAGTTTTGCCGCTCTGATTACACTTCAAGATTGTCGGCATAACTACTCCGGAGCTCCTTCTCGGATCTTCGAACATTTCTGCTCCCAGAACTCCTTTCCCCTCACCAATTTTTGCGAGAGAGAAAGACGTAGCCCCAGCGCAACGCCGCTCTAGCCACATCCGATCGTAGCTTGACCGTCCTCTCGACGCTCGCACCGCTTCCCGTCGCCTTGGCGTCACCAAGGATCCCCTCCGCCGGGAAACTAGTCGGTGCGGCCGATGGAGGTGAGGTCGCCGGAGAGCCTTTGATAGACAACCCGCTGCCCATTTTTCGGAAACAAACAAGGTTCAAGTTTTCATCGATAGAGTCTCTACTGTAGCTTTGGTAGACACTGGTGCAAGTAGTTCGGAAATGAGTAGTGCTTTTAAAGACAGCTTAGACCGTGAAGTCATGTTCAAGTGGGACAAACATTTCGTTTCGTGGAGTAGCTGGCGTGCCACTGTGCCCTTTCGGTTTTTGTACATTCGACGTCTCACTTGGAAGACGAACGTTTAGGGCGGAATTCACTCTACCCCCAAAGTCAACCCATGACGTCATTCTGGGCATTGGTTTCTTGCGTGACGATGGTGCTACCGTCGATTGCACAACGGGAGAGCTTTGTGTAAGCAGCCTCCTCTTTTCGGCACTTGCTGAAGAGCCCCAGAGCAGCAAAAATGCTCTGCGTGTTTCTGATGACACGGTCCTCCCTGCTTGCTCCTTGTCGGTTGTTCCACTAAATACGTCTACTGCTGACGCCCGTCCACGTGATACTGTGGCGGAACCAACTGCATTGAACAGCGTCAAGAAAGACATTTTGGTGCCTCGTTTTGTTCTGTCCGTCGAACGAGCATGCTGCTCTTCCACCAAATAAATTGAACTTGGTCAAGTAAGACCTTTTGGTGCCTTGTTGTGTTGTGTCCGTCGAACGAGGACGCAGCTCTTTGTGCGTGCTCAACTGCTCAGCTCAATTTATCGCGCTACCGCGATGTATGACGCTTGCAAAGTATGAGGAGGAAGAGACAGCTTAAGTTGCTGTGCTGAGCCACAATGAAGCTGACTCTGTGGAAGTTAGTAAACCGGTCTCCAAGTTTCTTAGTATGGTGGAAGTCCCTTTTATCATTTGACCATGACGTATTGCTCAATGTCCTCTCAAAACACGTTGTCATCTTCGACTTTGCACAAGATGAATTCCAGAACTACACTTCTGGTCTCACGAACTCGTCACACCATAGGCACTGGAACAGAACACCCAATTAGAAAGAAACCTTACCGCGTGGCGCCATCACAGTGCCAGGTTATTACTATCCAGGTAAAAAAAAAATTTATACAAGGGTGTAATGCATGAGTCGCAAGCCTGTGGGCAGCGCCAGTGATTCTTGTGCAGAAGAAGGGCCGCTCCTGGAGATAATGTTTGAACTACAGGCGTTTGAATTCCAGCACGAAAAAGGATGTCTACTTGCTACCCAGAATCGATAACGTGGTACGCTGTCTCCATTCGGCATACCATTTCTCCTCCGTGGCCCTAAAATCCGGCTCTTGGCAGATACCTATGGACCACAAGCACAGTGAAAAACCGCGTTTGTTACTCTGGGCTGTCTTTATGAATTCCACGTCATCCCTTTCGGCCTCTATAACGGCCCAGCGACATTCGAACGATTCATGGGCACGATTCTGCGAGGCTCAAAAAGGCAAATTTTTTTTTTGTTATCTGGACGACGGTGCGATATTCGGACGAACATTTGAAGAGCATAACACGCACCTAGCGACCGTTCTCCAAGGCCTGCAAAGTGCCGGCCTAGTGCTTATTTCAAATAAATGTCGCTTTGGCGAACGTCAGACGCTGGTTCGTGGATACTTCTTCGACAAGGATGGCATCAGACCGGACCCTCAAAAGATTCCAGCTGTCAACTGCTTCAAGCAACCTCAATCAGTGCGAGAACTCCGTAGCTTCTTTAACTTTTCTCGTACCTCCGTCGCTTTGTTGCTCACTTGGCTGACCTGGCGTCTGCAATTGCGGCTCCTCCTTTGCGGCACAACGCCTCCTTTATGTGGACACAAGAATGTGAAGCCGCGTTCGGTCATTTGAATTTTTTTTTTTGACATCGGGACCGATCCTTCTCCACTATGATCCCGCGCTCCTACCGAAATACATGCAGACTCCAGCGGCATTGGACGTGGGGCAGTACTAATACAGAGGGACGATAACGCAGAGGATGTGATCGCTTACTCTGGCCGCTCCCTAAATAAGATTCAACGGAATTACATAGTAGCCGAGCAAGAATGCTTGGCTGTGGTGTTTGGAATAACCAAATTTCGTTCCTGCGTATATGGCCGCCCTTTTCGAGTTGTTACCAATCCTTACGCGCTCTCCTGGCTGGTTGGCCTCTCTGACTTTAATGGTCGACTCGCAAAATCGGCTCTAAGGGTTCTAGTGTGCGATTCTATCATTACTCACGAAAGCGGCCGTGGGCATGCGATGCTGATAGCCTTTCCTGAATTCCTTATGCGCAGACTGAGTGCGAAGCAGACAATTTTGACGACTGTTTAGCAGCTGTAGACTCATCGTTTCCAGAACGTACAACCTTCCGAATAGGGCAGCAAAAGGACCCGACCTTCAGCCTCTTCTCGCTGCTGCTTATCACTCTGGGATAGCTCCTGGCCACTACTCCTTTCGCGACGGCCTGCTTTATGAGAAACATTACAAGCATTGGGCCGCACGATAACTTCTGGTTGTTTCACCGTGCCTACGTGCATCAGTTTTACGCAGTATGCATGATGACCCTGCTTCGGGTCATATGGGTGTCATACGCACCCTGCACCGCACCCAAGAGCGCTTTTGCTGGCCAAAAATGCGTCGTGAAGTCCAGCACTACGTGTCCAGCTGCCATCAGTGCCAGCGACGCAAGCGTTCTTCAAGCATTCCACCTGGTCAGCTGCAGCCGATACCACCTTCCAGATTTCCGCTCGAGCAAGTCGGCCTTGACCTTATCGGGCCACTTCCACGCTCCTTCACCGCCTATCGCTATGTCATCGTCTACGTCGACTACTTTACGCGCTACGCAGAAACGGCATCTGTAGCAGCTGCGACGGCAGCGAATTTTTCGTTGTTCCTGCTTCACTGTGTCGTCCTCATGCGTGGTGCTCCCTTCGTGATTATTAGTGATCGCGGTCACCAATTCGTCGCCGACGTTATGGAAGACTTGGTGCGCCTTTGGTCGCCCCATTTTCGTCAATCGACACCGTATCATATTCAAATGAATGCTTGACAGAGCGTGGGAACGGGACTGTGAGAAACATGGTACATGGTCTCAGTGTACGTTGACTCTTGCCACAAGAGCTGGGATGAGATTTTACCCTTCATCACGTACGCGTAAAATACGGCCCAGCACCTCACCACTGGCTTGAGCCCCTTCTTTTTCTTTATGCGCGTACACCTCCTAGCCTCCTGAACACGATCTTGCCTTTCTTGTAAGATCACAACCCCTCTGCTGCCCATACGCTGTGTCTTGCCGAACAGGCGCGTCGTGTTGCTCGCCTAAGGACCCTCGCTTCACAGCGCTGCTCAAAACGGCTCTACGACAGTCCACACCGTGCAGTATCATACGCCGAAGTGACTTCGTTTGGTTGTGAACACCGGCACGGAAACTAGGCCTGTGCAGAAAGTTTCTGTCACACTAATTTGGCCCATACGTCGTTGTCGATCGCTTCAGTGACGTCACTTACGTTACCTCTCGTCTGATCACATCTTGACGGAGGTCTACGAAAACTCAGCTCGCCCACCTTGCCCGTTCGAAGTCATTGTACACAAGCCCTTGACTTCGACTCGCCCGAGGGGCTTCGTCTCCGCTCGGGGAAAATGTCATGCATCGTCTGCAACCGCGGAAATGTCACAGCGCGAAGCAGTGGAATGCTTATGAGAATCAATCCCCTTGAAAGGGTATATGTCAAGTGGTGCACGTCCAGTGGCCGCCTCCTTCAACGTATGCGTTTCTGTTTCTTCCTGTAAGTAAACCATTCAATATATATATATATATATATATATATTTATGTATATATACATATATATATATATATATATATATATATATATATATATATATATATATATATATATATATATATATATATATATATATTGATTGTTTGGGCACCTATGATTGTTTAAACGACAAAGAATTGGGAGCATTGCAATCCCCACGCGCAAGCAGGCATGTCTCACTCCCTTTTTATTTGGTGACATTTTCTGCAAGCGGAAATACACTAATACCTAATAAATACAAATTCGTTCTAACAGAAGTTAACAGATTCATTCGAACCAAATCTGTTAGAATCTGGAATGGAGAGATGTGCACCATAGCGTGCATGGGACTACCTTCTTTCGACCCCTCTCTTCCCCATATTGCCACGGGAATCTCAACCTCGCCATTGCCTTTTTCAGATTATTGTTCTTTTTCTTTTCTCTCATGTTGAAAGCTCGTGATTTGGAGGTTTTTTGTAATTTTTTCTCTCTTCTCTCTACTACTCTGCTCATTTTTCCGCGGCTTCCTACCGAGATTTTATTGTATGAACATGCTCCCTTCCCTTTTACTGCCCTCTCCCTTGCTACATTTGGTATATATAGTACTGAATTAGCTTACCCTGCACCATGAAGAAAGGAAGACCTCTTCCAGAAACGTCAGTACACTTGTATTTTTCAATGTTTTTCTCGTGTGTCTGTCTGTGTAGCTTTTCTCGCTTTCTTTGTAAGTTTTTTCTTTCCAGACTGTGTATATATATATATATATATATATATATATATATATATATATATATATATATATATATATATATATATATAGTCGTGAAGTGGAGTCCTTAGTTGCTGCAGGAATACGCACAAAGTAGAAGTACGCTCTTCGGATACTTTATTTCCAACGCGTGTGCTTTGTAGTTTTTCCCTCCTGGAGACACCGGATGTTTTTGGGCCTTTCGCCACCCGTGAACTCGTCGCATTTTCTGTTATCCCCACAACCCGCGTTCATGCAGTGTGTTCCTTCTTGCCTCTTTCTTGCCTCCTCCTTGCCACCTTGTTCCTCCCTCTTCCTTTCACTTTTTTTTTCGCCTGCCTTTGGCAGAATAAGCTCTGTATGCTGTTTGTGGTCGTTTGTGTGTTTGTTTCCCATGTGGCTTGTGTTTCGGGGCGCCGCTCCCACTCTGAGTCCGTACGATTTTACCCAAAGCTTTCATTCCTGAGGAAGACCTGTCTCAGGTCGAAACGTTGGAAATAAAGTATCCGAAGAGCGTACTTCTACTTTGTATATATATATATATATATATATATATATATATATATATATATATATATATATATATATATATATATGAATTGTGAGGACGTTCTGAGCATCACGTCCTATTTACAGTGACCGGGTCGCACTTGTGGGCACATCCAGTGCTTTATGTTTTTCCCCTCATAATCATCCTCATCACCATTCTACCAATCCTCCTCTTGCGAACATCATCGTAATCGGAGGCTCGTTCCGACTCTGCGACGGTTGCAACGCTTTCTAATAAGTGTCCTCCCGGACCTGTATATCAACACCCTCTTAAGTGGAGATGTGCGGGATAAAGGGGCGGTAAAGAGCGGCGATATGGAGAAAGTGATCGTCGCCTTGAAGAACGGTAACGCTGAGGCGTGTCAACAGGGGCTGGAGGTGGAGAGGAGTGGCGAGGGGGCAAAACAGGTGCGCTGTACCGAGTGCCACAAGAAAAGCTGACGTCGCGTTCAAATGGGGCATACCCTTGTCGCTCATCCTGCTGACGTCATCCACAGAAAAGGGCAATGTGTCCCCGAATCTCGCAGTAGTAAAAGACAGGACGATCGTTCGAGAAAGCCTGGGCTTTTGGTCGCATGTAGCCATAGTAATAACCCGGCACGTAGGCTCTGGAGAGATGGCTGTCAAATGCTCATGAGCCAGCGAAGCTTCTTGGGGCGAGGGTGGCTTTGAGGCCATCGCCAAGTACGACAGAACGGGAGTGGTAGGAAGAGGAGACAAGGTTGGCAACAGACTGGTCATGGATGCCAACCCCCCTTGACAAGGTCGCGCAGCTGAAGTTCACTCTTGCGAAAAGTATCACGTTGAAGTGTAGGCTGTGACGAAGCTGCAGCTCTTGAAGATGATTTCGCGGATTAGAGCCCGTAAGTTCAAGTCCCCATGCGGCTGAGCAGCCCAAGCATCCTGTGGCAAGCGAATCGACTACAGTTCATCTAGGCGCTGAGATGTTTCGTGCACATATCTGACGCTTACAGGATGTTGAATCGCCAGTGCACTGAATGCAAATGCAGAGATGCCTTTGAGAAGGCTGCGTACCTTGTGGCCTTCTGAATTCTTTCGTCATAAAGGCGACACAGTGCAACGACATCCTCGGTGTATGAAGCATACGTCTTTTCAAGGTGTTGAATAGGACCAGACAGCTTACTTCTCGCCACGTGTGAACGATTCCGTTGAGAGCCGAAGGCCTTACGCAGCTTCTGGGCAAATCTAACCCAGTACTCAATGCAGGATTCATTGTTGAAAAGGCATTTTTGTACCGCTTCCCTTAGGAAAAAAGATATGAACTGGAGCTTGGCCGTATCATCCCAGCAGTTGAATGCAGTTACCCGAACGTAGATGTCGAGGTTTCGAATATCTATATCTATATATATATATATATATATATATATATATATATATATATATATATATATTGCGAGCTTTGTTTGAGGCTACAGCTTGTCTGCCACCGTAGGCAGCAATTGCTCACTATCATCACCACCGGCTTGAGGTGATCACTTTGTTATTCCTTGTACATAGTCATCATCATCGACGCTCCCGCTGCTTCGGAGATCATCATCAGCGCTTGGGCTTGATGGCCATCTTGGCTTCTCTTCGACTCGCCTTCGAATAAAGGAGCTACGAAGCCACGGTCTGGTCACCGCCTACCTACGGCCTCACAAGTGGTGAGGTGCTGGGTAGATATATCACAATATATATCACAACAGATATATAAACATAAATATATTTACATATATATATATATATATATATATATATATATATATATATATATATATATATATATATATAGTGAAGAAATGCGAGGCGCGTCGAAGGAAATACACAAAGATAGGTCGGCAGTCTAGAACGCCAAAGAAGGCATAGGGGTGTGGGTACGCTCTTTTTTTCACGACGGTGATGTTAACATTTTTAACTATACATAACAAAGAAAGAAAGGAAGAAAAACACGTGCCCAGAGTGGGGACCAAACCCACGCCTTTCGATCTGATCTCGAATGCCTCAAAAATTCGGTTATCTGGGCGACTGTGTTCTCTTTCACTTTCTGGTGTATTTATATTCACTATAACTGTATCTGACGCTTGAGGGTGGTAGCCAGCGCCACTCTGACTTCACGGGGAAAATGAGAACTTCTTTTCAACCCCCGGGGCGTTACTACGACGTCTACAGCCTGTAATGGGCGGGCTACTGGCGGGAAACCAATTATGCCACCTTGGCATCAAGGCTGCCAGAACGGATACTCTCGCTAGGTTTTCGCAGAATAATATAGTGAGGAAATGAGGGGCACCTTGAGGAAATAGACAAAGATAGGTCGGCAGTCTACAACGCCAAAGAAGGCATCGGGGTGACGGCGTGACGGCGCTTCCGCGCGCTTCCGCTTTAGCGCGCATTCTAAAGCAGCGTCCCCAAATAGGTTGATTAAAAGAAACTGTTTCCCCTGTCACCCTCCCGAACAGACCGCGCATCACCTTGATAATGGCATGCATGGAAGGAGCAGAAACAGCAAGATTCGCGGGGTGCGTGTGCAGATGAGGCACAAACTCGTTCGCGATTTCTTCTTTTTTTCTTTTGTTTATTTCATTCTGGGTAATTCTCAGGCAGCCTAATTGAGGGCTTTGCTTTGGGATGCGCATGGAGGCGCCATCATGTAGTATCTTTCATATTTCGCATGTTTTCTTAATCACTCAGAATAACTGAGCACACAATTTGTCTCTAAAAATACCGTAGTCGACGCCCCTCGTGGGTACCGACAAGTGCCTCATTGACACTTTTGTGACTGGGACAGTACTTCTCGAGTTAGATAATGAATTACAATTAATTAGTTAGGTCTCATTACGAAAAAAAGCTGCCCGCTCCTTCACAGTACAGCAAACATTAGCAACTAGGTTTTCTTTGAGTTACGCCATTACTATTTTTTAAAATCTTGGTGCATAATAACTGGGACACCCTGTATTCATTGAAGATAGTATAAATGTAGACAGATTAGTAGACATTAAGAAGAAGAAATGGGCTTGGGCAGGGCTTTTATTGCAAAGTCGAGATAATCGTTGGTCATGGAGGGTAACAGTGTGCATAACAATAGAAGGCAAGCGTGGAAAAGGAAGCGGAAGGTTAGATGAGCAGATCAGATGAAGACGTTTCCGAGGATAACTTATATGCAGAGCACAGGACCGGAATATCGAAATCTATAGGAGAGGCCTTCCGCCTGCAGTGGGCCTAGATAGGCAGATATATATATATATATATATATATATATATATATATATATATATATATATATATATAATATTTATATATTGTAGAAACTTTATGGACAATCCTCGCTGCACCGATGATGATGGTTTTATCGGTGCCTGTCATCTCGCGGGATCTGCTCAGGCTCGAGCTGCTTCGTCTTCATCTCATCGCCATGTTGTAAAATAGAACACCAACATCGCATCACCGGGACGCTTCGGCCCTTGGTCCTTTTATTCCACATTTTGGTGCCGATGAACCCGGGAAGAAGGCCCGCTGCGATTCGGAGGCATCCGAACTTTGGCCTATTAGAAGGAGGACCCCTCGATACCGATGACGGACCCTGGTGATGGCCAGGTCGAAGGTGCTACCCGAAGCCGAGCAACGGGATGGGTGGACGAGACGACGGTGACTCCTCACCTGCGATGATTTTCCCCGATGACCTCTGGCAGCGATATTGTAAACGGTGAGAAGAACTCCGCTGCTCATCGCGCAGTGGAAGATTTAGCACCTTATATGCACGAACGGAGAATTCCTCTGTCTATGACGCGGCTCCAGGAACTTAATGCAAGAAGAGAACAAAATCGTTTGATCACTCGAAGGCTATGCAGAGACGCGAAAGCAGCACTAGAATTCTCCATAACGACCACTGTTGTGGACGAGGTGGTGTAGAGTTGTCTGCATGAGTTACGCAAAACTGAAGTACCACTGAGAACATTAAACGAGGAAATCGAACCGCTCATCGACAATGACCACCTATACGAAGAATGTGCCACAAATATTGAATATGAAGGCGAAATTAGGCATGTTATGATTAAATTATACTACCGATTCAAAGACAAAATATCTGAAACCAACGACCAGTGCCAGATAATCAATAAGTTGCATTCCTCAACAAGCTTCAGTGAGTTTTTTATACTGACTGAACTGCTCTGCGCCGCATGCTGTTTGACTGACCCCGAGGAACAAACCATCTTGCAAGAAACCTCGGCTCCGTCACATTTATTGTCTCAAACCGAATGTGAAAACAAGACCGTGACGCCTCTTAGGCGACGCCTGAAACCCCATGGAAACATTCGTTACTATCGTCTTCGTTTGAATAATTGCCCAAGATGACCGAAAAAAAGTAAGCTGCTTGTCGGAGGGCGTAACGATGACAGAAGATACCTGTACGTATATCCTGAGCACAAAGACACCGATGCTTCTGTTGAGAAATTGGAACGGCAAGACGGCATTCAAGCGTTTCTAACTTACAACCAAGCGACGCCGCAAACCAAAGAAAGGGATCTTGATTGGTTTCTAAGAGATGCAAAGAAGACTGCTGCTGCACGCACCCGACAACACACTCGAACGAAGGGAGCATTTGGCAGGCACTGTTCGAACAACTAGGATACATCTCGCTGCGCCAGCCGGATTACAAGACTACAGCGTTCGAGAGAGAAGCGGAAGCCGTCAAGCCACTGTTATCAAGCCCCACTGAAAATACCTGAATCCGCACCAGAATTCAAAAGCGCCGAGGACAACAAACGAATTTTAACCTGGCTGCGTGGACTGTGCCGACATTTTATGCGTGAGTTTAAAAGACGGCACCGACGGCAGTTTCCCGTCTGACTGCCTCATTGGATCGAACTGGACCGAACTTGAAGTACCGACAGGACGCGGACTCGCCACCGCTTCTTTGAGGCCTCGGAAGATGTAGAAACTTTATGAACAATCCTCGCTGCACTGATGATGATGGTTTTATCGGTGCCTCTCATCTCGCGGGATCCGCTCAGGCTCGAGCTGCTTCGTCTTCATCTCATCGCCATGTTGTAAAATTAAACTCCAACATCGCATCACCGGGACGTCTCGGCCCTTGGTCCTCTTACTCCACATATATATATATATATATATATATATATATATACAGAAAGAAAATGCCGGCAGTCTATAACGCCAAAGAGGGCATAGGGGAATTTTTAAACTATTTGTTACCTTTATTGACGTTACATTATTTTTTTTATTGATTACGCGAGAACGAAAGACAGAAAAACACTCGCCCGGAGTGGGGACTGAACCCACGCCTTTCGATTATATCTCGAATGCCTTACCAATTCGGCTATCTGGGCGACTGAGTTCTCCTTCACTTTCTGGGGTATTTTATATTTACTACAACTGTATCTGATGCTTGAGGGTGCTAGCCAGCGCCACTCAGACTACACGGTGAGAAGGGGACCTTCTTTTCAACCCGCGGGGCGTGACGCGAACGTCTACAGCCTGTCATAAGCGGGTAACTGGCGGGAAACCCTCTTACGGTACCTTGGCATCAAAGCTGCCAGAACCGCGGCCCTCAGTAAGCTTTCGAACGATAATAGGGTTTGCAAATGAGGGGCCCGTTAGGAAAATACAGGAAGAAAATGCCGGCAGTCTACAACACCAAAGAGGGCATAGGGGAATTGTTAGAATATTTGTTACCTTTACTGACGTTACATTATTTTTTTTATAATTACGCGAGATAGAAAGAAAAAAAAGACGCGCCCAGAGTGGGGACCGAACCCACGCCTTTCGAATACATCTCGAATGCCATACCAATTCGGCTATCTGGGCGACCGTGTTCTCCTTCACTTTCTGGGGTATTTTATATTTACTTCAACTGTATCTGACGCTTGAGGGTGGTAGCCAGCGCCACTCAGACTACACGGCGAGAAGGGGACCTTCTTTTCAACCCGCGGGGCGTGACGCGAACGTCTACAGCCTGTCATAAGCGGGTAACTGGCGGGAAACCCTCTTACGCTACCCTGGCATCAATGCTGCCAGAACCGAGGCCCTCACTAAGCTTTCGCATGATAATAGGGTTTGCAAATGAGGGGCTTGTTAGGAAAATGCAGAAAGAAAATGCCGGCAGTCTAGAACGCCAAAGGGGGCATAGGAAAATTGTTAGACTATTTGTTACCGTTAGTGAGGTTATACTATTTTTTTTATTATTACGCGAGAAAGAAAGAAAAAGACGCGCCCAGAGTGGGGACCGAACCCACGCCTTTCGATTATATCTCGAATGCGATACCAATTCGGCTATCTGGGCGACTGTGTTCTGCTTCACCTTCTGGGGTATTTTAAATTTACTACAACTGTTTCTGACGCTTGAGGGTGGTAGCCAGTGCCACTCAGACTACACGGCGAGAAGGGGACCTTCTTTTCAACCCGCGGGGCATGACGCGAACGTCTACAGCCTGTCATAAGCGGGTAACTGGCGGGAAACCCTCTTACGCTATCCTGGCATCAATGCTGCCAGAACCGGTGCCCTCACTAAGCTTTCGCACGATAATAGGGTTTGCAAATGAGGGGCTCGTTAGGAAAATACAGAAAGAAATTACCGGCACTCTACAACGCCAAAAAGGGCTTAGGGGAAGTCTGAAGTCCCCGTGTAGTCTGAGGGAAGTCCCTGTGTAGTCTGAGTGGCGCTGGCTACCACCCTCAAGCATCAGATACAGTTGTAGTAAATATAAAATACCCCAGAAAGTGAAGGGGAACACAGTTGCCCAGATAGCCGGATTGGTAAGGCATTCGAGATCTAATCGAAAGGTGTGGGTTCGGTCCCCACTCTGGGCGCGTGTTTTTCTTTCTTTCTTTCTCGCGTAATAAAAATAAAAAATAATGTAACGTCACTAACGGTAAAAAATAGTCTAACAATTCCCCTATGCACTCTTTGGCATTGTAGACTGCCAGCATTTTGTTTCTGTACTTTCCTAACGAGCCCCTCTTTGCAAACCCTATTATCGTGCGAAAGCTTAGCGAGGGCCTCGGTTCTGGAAGCCTTGATGCCAAGGTAGCATACCACACCAACTACCACACGGAAAACTAGAAACTTCAGTTTCTGAGGGCGAAAGACTGTTGCAACGGATTTCCAGAAGTCTCCCTGATCGGTCACCAAACACATTATCTATTGTCGTTGAAGGAATTCATGCAGAAGCTCTTTTCGGCACTGGTGCTACTTTTTCTATATTCGTGAAGACGGAAACGTGTTTCAAATTGCGTAAAGTACGAACCCCGTACACTGGTCCCTCTCTACGTGGTGCTAATAACGCCATGATTAAACCTTCCGGACTCCGTACAGCCTGTGTTACTATTGCCGGCAATCGACATCACATTCAGCTCGCAGTACTATTTTTATGGGTTCTTCATATATTATTCGTTATGGGCTTTCTCAAATAGGTGGTTGCTGTGATCTTGGGCAAAGAACCTTTGCTTCGTATGATTAACATAGACCTGGCCAGTGTTTCTGATTCCCCAAAACTACGATTGGTGGCCGCCTCCTGCAATTTTTCTCTGCCTCCTGGACAAAAAGCCATACTCTCTGTTAAGTCTGCCGAAATTCTTGATGACGATGTGTTTATGACTCCTACCGGAAAGTTCTCTCTTCGAGGTCTTCTTTAACTCCCTGCCTAATACGGTTTTCTCGGTGAACTGCTATTCTGGTCGCACAGAAGTCTGCGACCGAGACTATTTTATTACGTCAATGCGCGACCATTGCTTCTGTTATGTGCGACGAAGCAATGAGGGTTGTTTCATTTGAATCTATTTCATCTGCAGAATGCTCGCCGGTTATAAATAACCATCGCTCGTCATCGATGGTTCTATAAGTCCTGATCTCGCACCAGAGCAAAAGAAAACACTACTGGATCTTCTGGCCCAGGACAAAACCCTATTTGACTCCTCCTCCGCTCTGTGCAAACATTAGCAGCCACCCACCCAATATAAACCGATGTTTCTGGCAGAATTCGCCGCCGTCTATATCGTGTCTCACCATAGGAGCGAAAAATCACCCAGAAAAAAGTCGACGACATGATCAAAAACAACACAGTTTATCTTTCAACGAGTTCATGGTCGTAACCTGTTGTTTTAGTCCAGAAGAAGGATGGTTCCGTGTGGTTTTGTGTGGATTACCGGCCGCTAAATAACATTACCCGCAATGATGTATACGCGATGCCTCGTATCGATGATGCTCTGGGTACGTTGGAAGGTGAAGAATACTGTTCAAGTCTACACCTGAGATCGGGATATTGGCAAATACCTATGACCGATTAAGACAAAAAAACAGCACTTGCCACGCATGACTATCTTTACGAGTTTATGGTATTAAGGTTCTGGTTGTGCGATGCCACAGTAGCATTCGAACGAATGATCGACATGGTTCCTAGCGGCTTGAAATGGAAGACGTGGTTATGTTGTCTTGATGATATAGTTATATTTGTACAACTTTCGAAGAACACCATCAGCGCCTCAACTACGTTTTAACTTGCCTGTCCTATGCCCGATTAACCCTCAATACTAAAAAATGCCGCTTCGAAAGTACTTGGATTTACGTATTGGGCCATCTGGTTAGTAAGAAAGGAATCCGGCCTGACCCCAATAAAGTGAATGCGTGATCAATGTTTCGCGCCCAGACCGCCAAAAAGAACTCCGCAGCTTTTTGGTTTGGCATCCTACTTCCGTCGCTTCATCCACAACTTCGCTTCAATTGCTACGCTCCTGCACAAATTCCTGCCATCTGGTACCCCATTTGTGTGGTCCGAGGACTTTGAAACAGCTTTTCAAAAATTGAAGCACGCACTTACTTCGGATCCTGTTCTCGGACACTTCGATGAAGGGGCACCGACCATCCTTTACACCGACGCGAGCGGACAGGGAATTGGGGCTGGGTTATTACAGCGCATATGGTTCTCCGTAGAGCAACTGATTGCCTACGCAAGTCGGTGACACCTGTGGAAAGAAACTACACGGTAACCGAGAAGGAGTGCTTTGCAGTAGTTTCGGCCGTCCAGAAATTCCGGCCATACTTGTGCGAGCGGGATTTCACTGTGGTCAGTGATCATCACGCGGTTTGTTGGGTGGCTTCCCTCAAGAACTTAACTGGGCGGTTTGGACGCTGGGTACTTCGTTTGGCAAGATTACAATTATCATGTTGTGTACAAGTCCGGCAAGAAGCACACAGATGCGGACGCCCTCTCACGTTGCCTGTTATCCTCGACTCAAGATGGTATTCAGGCGCCTCCTAAAACAACGAAATCTTTAAATATTACGCCAGTGAACTCTTGCGTGCAACCACCCAGTAGATTGAGTGCTTTCCGAAAAAACAACAGCGACTGCTGGAACCTCATTGACCAATTGATGGGTGCGAGCCGACATTGCCATATCCTCTCACGACAACCGCTCAACAAATTTAGAATTATTAACGGCACCCTTCACCGCTTCAACAAACACCCAACTAGCGGCAAATGGGTGCGCGTCATCCCCCGCCTTTTTCAACACAAGATTTTGAAGATATTTCATGGCGATGCTGCCGCAGTTCATCTCGCCTTCCACGCGACATTCGACCGCATAAGAAGCGGATTCTTCTGACCAGGCCTATCTACTAGCGTGGCGAAACACGACCGCCTTCCGGCGCCGAAGGGACACTCACGCCACTGCCTTGTCCCTCATCTCCATTTGAAGTCGTAGGGGTTGATTTATATGGCCCTGTCCCCGTTACGTAGGCAAAACATCGGTGGATTGTTACCGCCATAGACGACCTTACCTCTTAAGTGGAAACGGCTTCTCTTGCAACAGGCTGCGCTACCGAGATGGCTGATTTCTTTTTGAAGAATATTTTTTTACTCCATGGACTGCTGCGACTTCTCCTTAGTGACCGAGGTCGTGTATTTCTTTCTGCCGTGCTTGGGGGGTTCTCCGCGCAGCCGAGACTATTCAAAGAACCACGTCCAACTACCATCCTCAAACGAACTGCCTGACCGAACGATTCTACCGCACCCTTTCGGATATGATTTTTTCTTGCACTCAACTGGACCACAAAACCTGGGACATTATTCTTCCGTGTGTCCCGTATGCATATAATCCCGCTATTCAACGTTCCACAGGATTTTCACCATTTGTTTTGTTTATAGTCGCTCGCCAACCAGCTTCTACGTCTTTCTTCACCGCGGCGGTACTTCGCAGAACCAAAACTCAGATGAGTTTTGGTTCATCCAAGCTCGTCCAAGGACAGCAGCTACACAAGAAGCGCGCAAGGCCAGTTATGACACCCCACATCGCGTTGTGTGCTTCAAAGCTGGTGATCAAGTTATACTTTCTATTCGTGTTCGTGGCCCGGGACAGTGTGAGAAGTTCTAGCTCCGCTACATTAAACCTTACACCATTGTAGAGCAGACCTTTCCGGGGAATTACCTTATGACCACCAACTCTACTGTCACCAAGCGTCGTTGCCGTGGACCCCAGATCGCGCGCGCTTCCCGGCTCAAGCCATTTTACTCTTGGTCTACGGACTCTTAGAGCTCGAGTCGGCCGCTCCACCAGGGGGGGATATATTGTAAGCGTTTAGTTAGGTACCAGGGGAATATGCACCCGGACAATCCCCCGCTGGTTGTATACAAACTCTGTCAACTACTAGCAGAAGGGTATGCGCAAGTGGACTCGTAGTTCGCCCGTCTGGTCTTCCACACGCAGTCATGCTTTATAATCGTCATCAGTTGATTATCATCATCAAAGCCCATCTGGATTGCTCTCTGGGGCTCGCTCCCTGTCATGCAGGACTATGCGTGACTGATAAAGACGCCCTCCAAGACTTCTGTTGCATTCTTTATGATATATATATATATATATATATATATATATATATATATATATATATATATATATATAGA
Source organism: Haemaphysalis longicornis (assembly GCF_048455015.1). NCBI lineage: Eukaryota > Metazoa > Arthropoda > Arachnida > Ixodida > Ixodidae > Haemaphysalis > Haemaphysalis longicornis. The sequence goes on along the minus strand of NW_027526233.1, from coordinate 76,699,761 downwards.
ACAGAGACGTACGGGACGAGGGATTCCGTAAGGACACATATCAAAGTTGCAGTCCTTATTGCCAGTGCCGTATGGCGTTTTTTAAGTGTTTTATAGTGCCGAATGAGGTATGATTGCTTTTTTTTCAGGAATAAATAATCGAAAATTCAGATCGAGAAAAAATGCGCCGTTTTTTCCGGAAGCGGGAATCGAACCCACAACCTCCGCATAACGCGTGCGGTGCTCTACCATTGAGCTAGTTCAGCGGCGACTCCTCTCTCGACTATACCGCGGGGTTTTGTATTTACTACTGCTCAGAGCCCGGTCAACTAGCGCCGCCCCTCGACCACTGCGGGAAGACCTCTTCCCGCGGTGGTATATATATTTTTGTTTGGCGCTCTTTGCCCTTAGCTGGCCTTGCGCCATTAAAATCCAGATATCATCATCATCATATATATATATATATATATATATATATATATATATATATATATATATATATATATATATATATATATATATATATATATATATATACATATATATGTAAATATATATATCTATAGTTGAGAAAATGGTAGACGCACGATTAAAAACAGAAACATTGGTGTTCTGACGTTTCGACTGAGGAACTTTGACAAACTTGTTGAAGGCTCTACAATAAGAACTCTTCTTCAGTTAATTCTAGAGCTTAACAATTTTGAGTTTGATGGAAAACACTCTGTCCAAGTAAGTGGCACATCGATGGAACAAGCGTAGGGCCGTACTATGCCAATATTTTTATGAGCCTCCTAGAGGGAGAATTTCTAAATAGCCAGAGCTCAAAGTCACTCAATTAAAATTTTTATTGACGATGCATTCCTGATTTGGACCCCTGGGGAAACGAACCTACTAACCTTCTGATACGCGTTTAACTCTGCGCATCCTTCATTTTCTGTTTCTTTCCAATACTGCGACCTGTTAATTTTTTTGACGTAAACGTCACCGTTTCACAGGGCAAACTGATCACTAAACTCGACCGAAAACCGACCAACAAGTAACAGTTCCTACATTTTCAAAGCACTCCCGTCAAACAATGCAAAACCGAATTCTCTCTAGCCAAGCTGATTAATTCGTCGAATTTGCTCAAAAGAAGAGGACTTCCATTATAATTATCAGGAGCTACGCAGTGCACTTTTGAAACAAAAAATCCTGTACAAATAATTGACAACGCTATACACAGAGCACAAAAGCTGAATCGGTCAGACCTTCTCAGACGAAACAGAACCTCCCACGACACCCCCAAAAGAACTTGGTCTTAATACATTCCGCATCTATTCCTATTGTCTCTTCTATACTAAAAAAACACTATAACATTCTTACCCAACGTGAGCGCCTAAAACGTATTTTTCCGGCGCCCCAACGGGCTGTGTACAAAAGAAACAAAAACATTAGGGTTGTCCTGACCTCATCGAAATTAGGGACTCAGACTACCGGCGTATGCAGTCCTTGCAGGAATCCTCGATGTCAAATAGACACGCACATGTCCACAACAAATACCGTTGTCAGCAAAGCCTATGACTTTCGTTTAAAAATCAGAGAACACCTAACTGTGATAGTTCCAATGTGGTATATTTGCTCGAGTGTACGGTGTGCCACCTAAAATACACCGGCAAACACAAAGGCGTTCTGAACTAGGTTTAATATTCAGAAGTCGCATTCAGAAACTCTGCCATCTCTCCCGATGTCAAGACACGTTAACCTTCCTTGGCACTCTTTTGACAACCTCAGAGCCACGATATTAAAATCTGAGTTTCGCTCTCACCACGATCCACAAATCCGCGAATCATTTCTCATTTAGAAGTTGAAATACGCATCCTCAGGCATTATTGAGAGTTTGGGGAAATTATCATCTTTGCTGGGTACCTAAGCAATTACACCTTTCTTCCTTGTTTTTTTTTTTCATTCGCAATACCGAACACTGTCGGCCACCATACGTTCCCCACCCCCCTTTTAGTTTTTTGTGTGTCTCAAACTCGTTTTTTCGCGGAATTGTAGCTGCATTCCCATTACGCAGCCGCTCTCTCCTCCCACTCCAGTGGACAGGTGGGGTGGCGTTTACTGCAGTTGGCAGCACCTTTTTGGGCGTATATTTGTTATCGCGAACGCGCCGCTCGCGCCGTCATCCATCATTCGCCATACCCCCGGTTCCTCCACCCCTCCTCTTCTTGGACAGTTTAGTTAACTCCACAATTTCTCATTCATTCCCCACCTCTCTCCATGTTTTCATTCTACTGCGACATGCTTTGATCATATACATGGAAACTTCTTGACCCTTACTGGTTACCGATTTAATAATAACTTCTACGCAGGACACACCTAGCTACTACAAGTACATATTCTTTTAATTGGTGGCGTTGCTGGGACGTGCACCCTTCTGTGACTTCTGTGAACTTGTTCACTGCCCTGATATTCCCCACGCCACTAGTCATTGGTATTTTCAGAAATGGATGTGTCACCGGCGGCCTAAGTTCTGTATTTGTTGTTCCTATACTTTGCATTTTGTGTGTCGAGATGTTCCCTGCACCATCCGTTTACTCTTGTAATTCGTATGTGAAGCGTCTGTTTTTCACCAGCTTTCCACCCTATCTTTTTTCAATGGAATGAATTCTATATTGCTTTGCTTTTTAGAAAAACGTTTCTCGCCCGCGGTACCGCATTTCCTGTCACTCTGAAACGTTGCTTTTTTGTTCTTTTCTTTCTTTTCGTTACTGAGGAGATATTGTGAGGAGCACAACGACACAAAACTTTGTACTCACAAGTATAGTGCCCTCCTTTTTCCTATTCCGTCGCCCCAACCCGCCAATGTTCTTAACAAGGGTGCACTGTGGCACACCTTCTTCACCTATATAAGCGTGCGTGCTTCTAGCTTTTATGGTACTATTCGAAACGTCAGTAAACCACTGTTGTTGTTCTTAATCGGGAGTCAACCATTTTCTCAATCATTTCTTCTGGCTCCTCCAGAAGTTTTTTGTACTGCTTATACATACATACATATATATATATATATATATATATATATATATATATATATATATATATATATATATATATATATATATATATATATGTGTGTGTGTGTGTGTGTGTGTGTGTGTGTGTGTGTGTGTGTGTGTGTGTGTGTGTGTGTGTGTGTGTGTGTGTGTGTGTGTGCGTGAGAGCATAAGGATTTTATATGTTGATATTTATGAATCTGCGCAACACCACTATACATATATGCACTTTGAACTCCAAGGGGTTACTTCTTCTGTTACTTATATATGTGTGCCCATCGCCGTAATCATCTGCAAATGATCATCATCCTCATCGCACACTGCTGCTGAGGAGCTCCGAACTCGGTGATCGAATAAGTGCGTTTCGAAAATCCCGTCTTTCACGCCAGGGAGAGTGTCTGATCCTTCCGTGTATAGCTTCCGTTCGCACTACTGGAGCTTCCTTAAAGTCGGCACTTACTGCTACCAAATAACCCCATGCAGCGGGAGAGCAGGCGTATTGTCAGAAACGCTGTAGTTCCGGTCTACCCATTATTACTGTCACCAGCCGCCAACAGGATCCTCCTATTTTATCTGACTTCCGGAGCGAAGACATTGATGAATGGCTCGAACAATCCGGGTGAGTAGGCTAGTTTCAGCGATGGGGCGGCTTGATCAAACGGGAGAACTTTTCCTTCTACCTATATTAAGTTGCGAAGACCTAGTTGTTCAAACATGCAGGTTCAATCCCGGATGGCCGAACTTCGTGCAACGGCTCCGTGAGATCTTCGGAGCATCTTGCGCTCGCTCAGACCTATACTTCATACATTCCAGATGTACTGAAGCTGGGCCCCCTGGCCGACCAGGGTTTACCTGAAACTGAGAAGGTACACCACATAGTGGCAACCATAGCAACTTTTGCATTTATTCCTGATTGTATTCAACATTGCTACCCCATTGCCGGAGGGGGAACGACACTACACCCTGGGTGACCATCTGCAATCTATGAGCCTTCAACGGGGTAGCTTCCCTGCCGCGAAGAGCTGCATCAGCGTTACATACCCGGCACTCCGAACAACTATGGTTACACACATCGTCGTTTGATATTCCCAGAGAGCAGCCTCTGCCTATGACAACCCTTCCCAAACAATGCCATTCTGCTTCCGTTAACGTGCAGTCTTGCTCCGACGCCGGTTCATGTTTTGCCTGTGCCCATCAAGCAGATAAAAACACCGGGCGGGCACGGCCATTTGACTGTCCTTTCTACGCCTTTTGTATAATTGTCTTAGCGTTACACATGGCGAGGACCTTGCCGTACAAGCTGCCGGCCTGTCTGCTGCTACTACGGCATCCGAAGGCATATTCCTCGCTTTTGCCATTGGCGACAGCTTTACGGGCGTTATGGCTATGCCCCCTATGAAGGAAATATCCGCGTCAGCTACCCCCATCGTCAACGTTGGCTTTTGCTGCCTCCAAAGCACTAGTCCCAAAACCCTGAGGCCATGGACCTTGGCCGCTATTCACGTTCCGCGGACGTAGATTCCCTTTGCCCTACCGTGGCTCTGTGTTCCCCCTTCGGCCCGTATTTAGGACTCCCAACCAACAATAAAACAACTAGACACAACAGTTTTTCTTAGGAATACTATAATATTATGATCGACTGTTACTGCACTCCAATTTACATCTAACGTGTTTTCTGTGTCTTTAAAAAGAAATATCCCAGCTAGTAGTTCTTTTTTTCGTGTTAATTCTGCTTACGTTTGGGGAACCGAAGGCTCCTATGTTGCTTGTTGTTTACGTGGCGCCAGTGAGCGTGACACCATTGCACCGTCCTTTTGTACTGTGCGTGTTCTGAAAGGAGGACTGCGCCATCCTATCCACGGTGCAGTTCTTTTCCCGTGTGCTCTTAAACTGATTCTGGGATTATACTTTCTTTTGCCTGCTTCATACCTTATTTCCACGCATCAATCCGCAACCTATATTGTCCACGATGAACATCTTAGGTATCAGCACTCACCACAGCACAACCTCAAATTGAATGCCGATCATTCCTTGGCAGCTGATTGCGAAGAAATTCTCTCCGTCTTTTCGAACCAAATACAGTTCCCCACATGGTGGTTGCCGGTCTATGGGTTTCTAGCGTAGGGGATTGCAATCGCAACTTGCGTTGTGCTGTTGGCGAGTGGGCAGGCAGCACTGGCCGCAGTAACACTATTAATAATCCCGTTCTACAGCACCGAGTGACCGCGAGCGCTTGGGGTGGTCGACAGTAACCATGTGTCAGGCGTTTCTGTTGGCACGCACACTTCACCTGCTGATCTATCAGATACTGCTAGCATCGTTCATTCCTACCTTACGCCTGATCAAGCAAAGCTGTTCTGGACTTTCTAGCTAAGAAGTATATCTCGTTTAACGCGCATGCACCCTAACTCACCCAAACAACTGCAGCACACCATAGAATCGAAACAGGAGGCTCTTCCGTAATTCGCCACCGACCATACCGTCTCTCCTCGTTCGAACTGAAAACCTTAGATGACAAAGGTGGGTGATGCGCTGAAGAAGAGAGTTATTAGACCATCGACTAGTTCGTGGTCTTTGCGCATTCCTCTGGTTCTAACCAACAGTACTTCTGTACGGTCTTGTATTGATTACCTTTCTCTGAATTGAATCACTTGCAAACATGTGTACCATTCGCACCATATAGATGGTGCTCTAGATTGCTTGTATGGGGCAGAATACTTTTCGAGCCTGGACTTTGGTTTCGGGCATTCGGAAATCCCTCTGGCCAAAGCAGGCAAAGAGAAAACGGCATAGGGTTCTGCAGGTGGCCATTATTATTTCAATGTATCGCCATTTGGCATTTTCAATGCCCGGTATACTTTCAAATAAACAATAGACAGAGTTATTCGGTGCCTCAAATGGAAAACAAGTGAATACGATCCAGTTGACATTGTGGCTTTTAAATGCTGAGCATTTCTTAGCCTCCCCTGTTCCTGCGTACGACGGTGTCAACAGTTTCGCGTCCGCAGCAGGTGCGCCTCTCCTTCCCTCCTCTCTCTCAACAGCAGCTGGCGCGCGCATGCATCGTAGTCAGCCCGTTCGCTCCGTCGCGGTCTCGGCCTAACAGGTGCGTGATAGCAGCGTGGTGGGTCGTGGAAGGGCGCGCGGCGCTGCTGGCGCATGCGCGCTCTCCCCCCCGTACTGCTCTCCCTCTACTGCGCGCGCTGCAAATATAGCGGCTAGCGGTCGCTCGTGTTTCAGTCACTGCGTTGCTCCTTCCTTCCTTGGTTGACGATCGTGCCCACGTTTACTCGTGTCTGCTACTCCAGCATCACGGAAGAAGCGATGGAAGCAACACTGCCTTCAATCAGTACTCAGGCCCCAATGCTCTGCATTTACTCGCGTTACCCTCGCGGGAAGGCGCGGCAATTTTTTTTTGTACCACATTCTTGCAGCTTCTGGAGCACCTATATCAAAATTCACCTGCATTTCTAATGCAATACTTCAAATAAATACAATGGAGATAACCTCGGTAGTGAGAGCATGAAACAGCTGGGACACGTTGTTAAAAATATGGCGCTCGTGCGGACGCCGACACGACAGCTCCTGTCGTCACTTTTCCTCTACGACTTAGACAGAAAGATCTGAGAAGCTTCGTTTGCTTGTGATTCTGCTGCCCCTTTTTATACGGACGTTTGCTACGATAGCGTCCCCTCCACCCCACCTTTTTGCAGGCAATATGGCCTTCAACCGAACGGATGGCGTTTACCAAGATTTTAAATTTTAAAGCCCCAAAAGAATTCTTTACATTTACAATCATCCTGCATCATTTTTACGAAACAGCACCAACTCTATTCAATAAAGACGAAAATGGGTGTGGTATTGGTTGAGTTCTGCTGAAAATCTGATTATAAGATTAGAGAAAGAGCTATCGAGTACGCTAGTTGTACGCCATTTTAAAGACGATAGTCTTTCTTGGGCTACCTAAACCCAGAAATTTTGGCCTGTCTGTATGTCTATTTGTCTTTTTGTGGGTCTGTTTGTCTGTAACTCGATTCAGCCACACGGCCAAAGTAAAAGAAGGCCTGGGCAATAGTCTTATATAGTCAAAGCTAAATCTACCCGCCTTAGTCCGGCATAATGTTCATACTTGTCTATATTGTTGAAGAACAAGAAATTACCCATATATAAGACAACAAATTAATACATAAGTGATATTTGCAGTGTTCCTTTATAAAACATTACACATGCGCAATTTTTGCGAAATAAATACTTCACCAACAGCAGAAAAAAATTCCCTTGGCCCTCGCCTGCTCTCACCCGCGCCACAATAGCTTATGGTACCATTTTAAGAAATTAACCAGCAACAGTTACGAAACGTTCCACTAGATAGGTTCCACTTTCTGCTTGGAACGCACGTGCAGTAGGGCAATGTGGCTTTTCAACGTTGAAGTTTCACGAGCGTCTCTACCGTACGGCAGCGTTGCCATCGAGACACCTGGCCTGAAGCAAGCCTTTGATTAATGCAAACCTTTGGCCTCGTCACCTTTGGAGGACAGCGACGCAAGAGGGACAACATGACAGTTGAGCGGAAAGTGAAGGGAGGCATTTAGTTGGAAAAGTCGATAAAAATTCGTCTTTTGTCGAGATTTGCCAAGAAGGAACAGATACGCGGCCAATTTTTATTATATCACCGAGCGCAGAACTCTTAGCAGCGGCGCTAGGGGATGATGAATATTTAGAGATAATTATGATCATTGGCAGACGACAATGAATAACAGGTTGAGGAATTCAGCGTCATCCATCAAACGAGCACTGTCTACCATCCGCAAACGAATGGCCCAACTGAGCGCTTTAACCGTACCCTCGGAGACATGTGGTCAAGAACGTTGCGTGTTACCATGTAAACGGGAACCTTGTAGTGCCTTAGGTGAGGTACGGCTACGACACCGTCCTCCACCCCCCACGAGTTTTCACCGTTTTTTCTGGTGTTATAACGTGAGGCATCGTGCATGCTCGCCACCATCCTACCTTACTACTGTGATCCATCGGAGTGTACGCCGGTTTCTGACGCTGCCCTGTCTAGTATGGCACTGGGTACCCACCAGGACTCCTGGCTTGTGCTACATATTTCTGTCAAATAACCGGGTGCCCTACCGCAGTGTTTAGCGCACTTCATCTGCCAATTACACTGTCGAGCTGGTAAAGCCTTCCCATAATCCCCGACACTATGGAAGCGCCACAGAGCATGTTGCCTGTCTGAAGCATTGTTATGACCAGCTCGTGTCGCCCTCATCTTGTGTCATTAGCATGTCTACTATTTTCTACGGGGTGATTATAGCAAAAAAAATTAGCTGTGCTCGAAACACCTCAGAGTCATCATTACTCATAGCGGCCTATGTTTACCCGTGTGAGCAACGTCAGCGTCACCATTAAAGGAGCCGGGAATCCTATCGCCATTTTCTAATGCTACGTGGTCCTCACAGACTGCTTCGGTCTGCTCCTGGCTGCTTCCCTGATCCATGAGTGTTAAAACCTCGCCTGTAGAAGGATCTTCGTCAATAAAACGTATTTCAATATCTATCTATATATATATCTCTCTCTCTCTCTCTCTATATATATATATATATATATATATATATATATATATATATATATATATATATATATATATATATATATATATATATACAGAAAGATCGGTCAGCAGTCTACAACGCCAAAGGAGGCAAAGGGGTGTGGTTAGGCTCTTTTCTTTTTCACTATGGTTAATTAGGTAAACAATTTTTTTTAATTATACAGAAGAAAGAAAGAAAAACACGCGCCCAGAGTGGGGACCGAACCCACGCCTTTCGATTACCTCAAGCGTCAGATACACTTCTAGTAAATATAAATAGCCCAGGAAGTGAAGGAGAACACAGTCGCCCAGATAGCCGAATTGACCGTCGCGTCCGTGGCTTGGCGATTCTGCTTCCGGCCGCGCTAGTGTGCGGACGCGGGATGATTGGCTCCTCAGGAGCGGTGAATGCGGCCATGTCTGGCCGCGGAAACAGGTTTTTTGGCCAGGAATCCGGAGATTACCCCGTCAGTTTGCCAATGCTGCCAACAGGTCGGTGTGTTTTAAACACCATTTTTCTTCATGCGGACGTTCGTGCGAGGCCTTATCGCGTCGAAGATTTCAGGGACACTTTGGCTCGTTTGGAACTGCTCCCCGAGGTGCTTGCCTTGGGGGCGTATCAAATGAACCACGTATGGGCCCTGACATTCAGGGACGAAAGCGGCGTAAAGCGCATGCTCGCGGCCACCGACGTGAAAGTGAAGGAGCGCCGGTGCCTCGTCATCGATCCGGCGAACCAGGATGTGCGGATGAAACTGCACTGGATTCTGTACAACGTGGCGGACGACGAGGTGCGAGCGGCGCTGCTTCCTTACGGCCGTGTCGTCGACATCGGACGCGAGAGGTGGCGTGTCAAGGGCATGAATGAGAAAGGTTCGACGGCGCGGTCGGTGACCCTCAGGCTCAACGCCGGCGTGAGGCTCGACGACCTGCCGCACGAGCTCCGGGTTGCGGGCGGCCAGGCGCTCGTGGTCGTTTCAGGCCGGGCCCCGTAGTGCCTCCGCTGCTCGGGGACGGGCCATATGAGGCGCGATTGCAAGGTGCCGCGCTGCACTGTCTGCCGCCGCTTCGGTCACGAAGCGACGCAGTGCGTGCGGACGTATGCACATGTCACCGGACCTGTCGGAGACGCGGACGCGGCTGAAAACCGTATGGACGAGGAGGAGGCGGGGGCTGCGGCAGCCGGCGGAGGTGGTGCGTCCGCACCCGGGGACCCTTTGGCGGAACCAGACGTGGAGGACGTAAATGCTGCTCCCGTGGAGCAGCAGTCGACCTCCCAGAACAACCCAGCGCCGGTGGCACCTGTGCTGGACGCGAAAAGTGAGGAGTGTGCTGAGGCGGGTTCGACGAACACCGCCTTAACACGTGAAGTGCGTGACGCCGGCAACGACGACGGAGACGACCCGGGAGCCACCGTCAAGCGGCCGCGTAAGGAGGACGATAAGCGTGAGGACTCTGGTGACTCCGGCAACGTCAAGGCAAGTGTGGGCGGGGTTATGCTGAGGCGCCCAAGCTTCAAGCCAAAGCCCAACACCACGTCTTACGACAGAGGACCAGCGGCGGGGAAGCCTCCGTAAGCGAAACGTTTGCTGTTTTTTGGGCGGGAGGTCTTCGAATGAGCGTTACGGCACGGACAACACTTTTTCTTTTTTTGAGGGGTAGAAAAGGGGGCGGGGCTAGTGTTCCTGAAACGTGTGTGTAACAGTGTGTTACTTGCTTTCATCTTCCATTCATGCGGTGTTCATTTCATCATCTGCGTTGTGCCACCCTTAATGTACGCGGCCTTTCCGAGCGTAAACGTCAGAGTCAGTTGTACAGAATCATCAAGGAGAGGGAGTTAGATGTCGTAGCCTTTCAGGAGACGAAAGTAGAGACCGAGCAAAGCACGGAAAAGATGGTGGGTGCGTTTAGTCCTAGTTATGAAGTCTGTGTCAGCCATGCGGTGGGATTGTCGGCAGGTTGTCTGATTTTAATACGTCGGAGCAGCGGCGTAGTAGTGCAAAACGTTACGTCCAGTTTAAATGGGCGCTTTGTTATTTGTGATTTTATTTTAGCGTCAAAAGAATGGCGGATTGTTTGTGTGTACGCGCCTACAAAGGTTGACGAAAGAAAAGTGTTTTTTGAAGAGTTGCGGGCCTGGCTTGACACAGAACGGGCTCTTGTGTTACTGGGAGATTTTAATTGTGTGTGCTCAGCTCGCGATAAATCAAGTGGCACTCCTTATCGCGACGGAAGCACGATTGCATTGAATGGTGTCACGGCAGATTTTGGTTTGGAAGATGTGGGGGTATGTTGGAATGCAAGACGCATATCCAGTTCACCCACTTTCAAGGAACGAGCCACGCAAGATTAGACCGAGCTTATGTGTCGTTAGAACTTGCGCCGGAGTGCTCTGAGTATAGTGTTACACCTGTGTCGTTCAGCGACCATTGCCTAGTGTCGTTCTTGATTGGAAAGCACAAAGATAAAAAGACGTTCAACTGGGATTTATGGAAAATGAACAGCTTATTATTGAAGGATGAAGAATTAGTAAAAGAAGTAACGAAAAAGATCAGGAACCTTGAACAGGATACATGTGACTGTGCCTCTAAGTGGGAGAACTTTAAAGCAGATATTAAGATGACAGCATTGGAAAGGTCAACTGCCTTAAATTATGATAAACGAAAAAAGGAAGTCCTGCTTAGAGGAAACCTGGAGACTCTTTCTGCACTAGAGTGCGAGTCACCTGGACTGTTCAAGGAAGACATTAAAACCTTGAAACATCAGTTAGAAGCTATAGAACAAGAGAAATATCATGGTGCGATAGTGCGAGCCCGTGCAGAAAAGTTCATGTTAGGGGAAGCCCCTACAAAGAGAGCACTTAGCTCTGAAAAGAGATACGCGACCCGCAACTCTATTGCGGAAATAGAGTATAAAGGGCAGGTTCTTGATGAACAACAAGCAATTAGCTATGCCTTTTGTGATTTTTATGATGGTTTGTTTTCGTGCCAACCTGCAAACTTAGAAGGGTTTAAGGACAATTTTTTAAGATTCTTGTCGACGATAGATGAAGAGGTGAAAGAAAATTTAGAAGTACCAATTACAGTGGAAGAGGTTAAGAAGGCTATCGATGAATTAAGTCCGGGAAAGTCTCCAGGCCCTGACGGGTTGTGCACGGCGTTCTACAAAGCTTTCCGCAATAACCTAAGTCCAGTTTTATGTGACCTTTACTCAAAAGCCTACACACTGGAAAGACTGCCCCCTTCGTTCTAACAATAGCACACTGTACTCATACCCAAAACAGATGTAAAAGAAGAACTCAGAAAAGTAACTGCGTATAGGCCGATATCTTTGACGAATGTAGATTATTAAATATTAATGAAAGTCTTGGCAAGAAGGTTACAGAGTGTGATAATAGACATAGTAGGCGAACACCAAACATGTGGAATAAAAGGAAGGTCTATAACTAGTAATATACACATAGAACGGAGCATTCTCGAGTGTTGTGACGGCATGAATGAGGTTGTAGCCATGCTGCAAATAGACCTTGAGAAGGCATTTGATAAGGTCTCTCATGAGCTACTCTATACTATTTTGGAAAAAGTAAACCTAGGGAAAGTAATAACGGAGGGCGTAAGACTGGCGTATAAGGAGTGTTCAACAAGGCTGGTAATAAATAAGTCAGTGAGCCGCCCAATATACGTCACGCGTTCAGTACGGCAAGGATGCCCGCTGTCCCCTTTACTGTTTTGTTTGTACATCGAGTCGTTTTGCGCTAGCATAATAAACAGCAATAGTATTCATGGTTTCCAGTTGCAGGCATGCGAGGTACGTGTATTGGCATACGCGGACGACATCGCTTTATTTTGTCATGACAGAAAAAGCATTAGTACTGCAGTTGCGTTGCTTAAGACGTTTTGTGAATATACTGGGAGCTCGGTAAATTGGAGCAAGTGCTTGGGATTCTGGCATGGCAATTGGGACGTAACCGCTGCTGTCTTTGAAGGTATGAACTGGCAGGTTGTGCCGGTCAAATACTTAGGCGTTCCACTTGAAAACTACAGAGATAGCGACCCGTACTGGCGAAGCCAGACGACTGCGTTGCGTGATAAAGCGGAAAAGTGGGAAGGGAAGGGGCGTGCACTGTCGATGTTTGCGCGCGCAACGGTGTGCAACATATTTTTTTTCGCGAAATTTTGGTACGTTTTGCAAGTGATCCACTGTTCTCGCGCCAATGTTCAGCGGCTGCACCGCGTTTGTGCTGTTTTTGTTTGGGGCTCGTCCTGGGAAAGGACAAGTAGGATGAATCTTTTTCGAAGAGTTCGCGAAGGCGGTTTATCGCTCTCGCATCTTTTTTTGAGACAAGTTGTGAATCGTTTTTATTTCTTGCGCGAGGTAAAGGACCCTTTCCTGCGCACTGTTATTCAAGTCAGGTTAGGCAGACTATTGCCCCAATTTATTGTTTCGTCATGTCAAAGCTACAATGGGGCATTACACGGGTATTTAAAAGAAGTTGTACAAGCAACACAATTTCTTTGTGTACGGTTCTCTATAGAGTACTTGAGTGCCGTGTCGAAGAAAAAGTTGTATAAAGACCTTGCTGAAATCTGTTTTCCTGTTCCTTTATACCGATTCATGTTTCCGGTGGGCCCCGGGCAGAACGTTTTGAAACGTGTAAAAGCTATGGCCATTCCCCCGGGTGTTAAAACATTTTTCTTTAAACTGCACTGTGGGGTGTTACCAGTTAAAACATGGATGTTAGAAAAGGGTCTTTTTGTGCCATGGGGTGTGGACTGTTCTTTGTGCAAAAAGCCCGAGACGGTGGAACATGTTTTTTTGGATTGTTGGGATGGGGTGTTTTTGGGGACGTTCTTCAGCGAACATTGAAAAAGGAGTTTCCGTTGAGCCCTTATGGCATCCGGTTTCTGGCAGTGCAAAACGATAATGGAGTGCCTTACGACCTAGTGATGTTGCTGGTCCTTCACGGAATATGGAGGTCTCGAATGGCGTTTCGGCACTGTGACGTAGACGGAAGGCCAGCAAGGCAGTATTTCTGTGAGAGTGCCCAACGTATTGTAGAAATGTGGAAGAGTCAGAACTGTACACCTGAATGGTTGCATAAATTTGAAAAGGTATTGTCTATGCCCCGTTTTTAGTTATGTAGCGCTCCCTTGAGTGAAGTCAGCGATTTTATAATATGTACCGTTGTTTCTGGAGTTTGATTGAAGCCGGCAATAAAGAAAAAAAAAAGCCCAGATAGCCGAATTGGTAAGGCATTTGATATGTAATCGAAAGGTGTGGGTTCGGTCCCCACTCTGGGCGCGTGCTTTTCTTTCTTTCTTCTGTATAATTAAAAAAAATTGTTTACCTAATCAACCATAGTGAAAAAGAAAAGAGCCTAACCACACCCTCATGCCTCCTTTGGCGTTGTAGACTGCTGACCGATCTTTCTGTATTTCCTCAACGAACCCCTCATTTTCCTTACTATATATATATATATATATATATATATATATATACGCACATATTGCGAATCAGAATGGGAGATGAGGGGCTCGTTGAAAATAAGACAGAAATAAGGGTTGGCAGTCAAGAAAACCTCGGAAAGCAAAGGGGAGGATGTGGTAGGTTATTGAAATCGATAGAGAATTTGGAAAGAAAGAATGAAAGTGGACAAAAAATGCCCACCAGGTGGGATCCGAACCCACGACCTCCAGAATACCGGTCTGGTGCGATAACGACTACGCTACCGCGGGGCGATTTTCCCTCCACTTTCTGGGGTATGTATGTTAAGGTATTTTTGTTTCCTGTGCTTGGGGTGGTAGCCAGCACCACGCGGACTACTCGGGGTGAAGGTGACCTTCCCTTTAACCCCCGGGCGGTGTGTGTGTGTTCGTGTTGGTGGGCGTGTGCTTGTGGTGTGTGTGCGTGCGTGCGTGTGTGTGCGTGTTCAGTTGAATGTGAGTCTGTGACCGCGTGTATGCACGTGTGTGGGCATGGGCGTGTGCGTTTGTGCGTGCGTGCGTGCGTGTGTGTGTGCGTGTGCATGTGCGCTTGAGCGCGTGCCTGTGTTCGTGTGCCTGTGTTTGTGCGTGTGCGTATGTGTGCGTGTGTGCGGATGTAACGTGTGCGCGCGTCCGTGTGCGCGTGTACGTGTGCTTGTGCGTGTGCGTGTGTGTGTGTGTGTGCGTTTGCCTGCGTGCGTGTGCGTGGGTGTGCGTGTGCCTGCGTGCATGCGTGTGTATTAGTGTTTGTGTCTGTGCGGGTGCGTCCGTCCATGCGTGGGTGCCTGTTTGTGTTGCGGTATGTCTCTGTGTGTGTGCATTTGCATGTGCGTGCATGCGTGCGTGCGTGCCGGTGTGTGTGTGTGTAAAAATTCCATCACAATTGGAAATGAGGACCTCGTTGGCATAAAGCTAGAATTAAGGATATGCAGACATGAAAGCAAAGTAAAGCATAGGGAACATGTGGCTGTTTATTTCGTCTTATTGAAACCGATGTAATTTATGAAAGATCGAAAGTGGTGAAAAACATGGCTGCCGGGTGGGATCTAAACCCATGACCAAGAGAATACGCGTCTGGTGCGTGGTGCTATGACCACTGTGCTACTGGGGGCGGGCGGTGGGGCGACAATACTCCCCTCCACTTCACCTGGAATTTATGTAAGGGACACGTTTCCTTAGCTTGGGGGTGGTGGCGTACACAACTCCGACTACTCGGTGTGAAGCGGACCTTATTTTTAACCACCGGAGCGTGACTGGACCGTCTACGACATACAGGTAGCGGTCGACCGCTGTTGAACCCTCTTAAGCTACCTATGGCGCCAAGTCTACCAGGACAGACACCCTCGCTATGCATGCAGCGTATCAAAATCGGAATTGAGGTTCTCTGTGAATGTAGAAAAAATTAACGGTTGCCAGTCAAGAAAGCCTATTAAAGCAAGGGGGAAATGTGGTACGTCATTCATTCTTAAACAGACAGTTTTGTGGGAGATAAAAAATAAAATTTTATAATATATATATATATATATATATATATATATATATATATATATATATATATATATATATATATATATATATATATATATATATATCTTATTATGGGGTTTATTAGCAAACGGCTACAGCGTGGTAACGGGGGCTGGTTGTACCAGAGGCCAAGCTAGCTCGAGAGTCCACGCGCAGGTCTCTCAGCAAGATCGTTATCGATGGGGCTGCTCCGGTGACTGAGCCTCGCACATAGACCCAGTTGGGGGATTGACGCCACCAAACAGTCAGCCTCGGTCTCAGTTCAGCGCATACCCATTTGCCCACACTGGCGCGCCTTGTAACGGCCACTATCTCTGTTACAATCTATATATAGATATATATATATATATATATATATATATATATAGCAGAACAGAGAGATACGGGACGAGGGACTCGGTAAAGATACATATCAAGGTTGCAGTCGTCATTGCCAGTGCTATTCGGCTTTTTTTCGAAATATTTAATAGGGCCGAATGACGTGTGCTTGTCACGTTTCTTTTGATTCATTGATAAATAAGCGAAAATATAGGTCGAGAAAAAATTCGCCGTTTTTCCGGGAGCGGGACTCGAACCCACATCTCCGCATAACCGGTGCGGTGCGTTCGCCATTACGCTATCCCAACAGCGGCTTCTCTCTCGACTTTAAAGCGGGGGTTTATATTTACAAGAGCTCTGAGGCCGGTCAACTAGCGCCGCCCCTCGACTACCGCGGGAGACGTAGAACGTCTTCTTTCCCAGCGGCCGCCACGTAGAACGTGGTCGGAGGTCAGGGTTAGCAATTGGCATATCCGAACTGCTGGAGCCAGTGCCTCGTAATGCATGTAGCAGAACAGAGAGATGCGGGACGAGGGGCTCGGTAAAGATACTCGGTAAAGATACATAGGGGCTCGGTAAAGATACATAAAGATACGCCGAATGACCGCGAGAGTACAGGTATCTTGGAAGAACGCAAACATCATCCCTATCCACAAGAAAGGTGACATAAAGGACTTGCAAAAGTACACGCCAGTAACCTTACAGTCCGTCGTCTACGAGTTCCTTACCAAGGTAATCGCTAACAGAATTTGTGGCACCTTAGATTTTCGCCAACCTAATGAACGCGCAGGGTTTCGTTAAGGTTTCGTTAACCAATATCCACACGATCAGTCAGGTGATAGAAAAAAGCGCGTAGTATTCTTAACACCTAGATATCGCCTTCTTAGAGTATGAGAAAGCATTTTACTCGGTCGAAACCTCAGCAGTCATGCAGGATATGCAGAATCAGCTTGTAGACGAGTCTTAAAAAGCAGTATACTATATGATATATAAAGTGTGTCCGCAGCAGCCTTAGCCTTCCTTAAGGAGACAAGTTATAAACTTATAATGAAGGCGTCCTACAAGGAGGCGCAACCTTTCCAATGTTATTCAAATCATGTGTACAAGAGGTATTCAAAACATTGGATTTGGAACAGGTGAATTAATGTAGAATACCTCACAAACCTCAGATTTGCTGATGAGGTTGCCTTGCTCAGGTGGCCGAATTGCAAAGCATGATTACCGCACTGAACCAGCAGAGTACAGTAGCGGAAAGCAGAGTACAAATTATTGTGTGAAAAATTAAAGTAATGCTTAATAACGTCGGGAAAGAAGAGCTGTTTGAGATAGGAGTTGACGCAGTGGAGGTGAAAAGGGAGTAAATCTACTTAGGACAACTAGTCACCCCGAATCCCCACCATGAGAACAGAGATGAGAAGAATAGAAATGGTTTAAAGTGCATTCCCAAACATTCTCAAATAACGAAAGGCAGCCTAACATTGTATTCTAGCGGAATGTATGTAAGACCTTCATCTTGCCAGTACTCGCCTACGGGGCAGGAATTTTGAAGCTTACTAAAAGGGGTCAACTAAATCTGAGGATGACTTAGTGAACAATTGAACGGATGATGATAGGTGAAACCTTAAAAAACAAGAAGCGCGCGGTCTGGGTCAGAGAACAACCGTGTGTCAAGGACATACAAGATATTAAGGCGTGGGTAGCGCATTTAATACAAAATCAAGAAAACCGTTGGTCAATAACGTTAACAGAGTGAATCCCAGGAGAAGGCAAGTGGGACAGGTGGTGGCAGAAAGTTAGGTGGAATGATGAGGTCAAGAAGTTTCCGGGGATAATTGTGCTGGCAGTTATCACAGGACCGGTATAATTAGTGATCTATGGCAGAGGGCTTTCCCCTGGCGTGTGTTAGACAGACATATGGTATAAATATTTATATATACACACACACACACACATATATATATATATATATATTTGTTTATAACCAAGATGATTGACCCTAGAAAATGGAAACGGTTCCAGTGGCTATGTGTGAACATTGTATAGGAGATGGTCTACAGTGTACATGGATGTCTATGCTCTATGTGGTTGCTCCCTGAGAAAGACAGTATGTGCGCCTCCAGGTCCGACCACAGCCCTCTCCCTCTGACGCTGGCCTATCTAAACGACATAACGCCTAACCAGCGTTTCATCATATAAACCTCCCCAGGTTTTTAGTGGAGGTTTCAGAATCTGGTTCTGCCTAGGGCCTCAAAGCCTGTAAATGTGAAGATCAAAAGTCCCACTCAGCGACGAAATATCGCCCATAATGCAGTAGCCCTTCACTTGCTCCTGTATGCTCCTACAACGAAACGCGCCCTTTCATAGATGGATCTATGAACGCGATGTGTAAGATTGAATTCTGACCTCCGAGCTCGTGAGTACTTAACATAAGTTGGGCAAAAGGAAGAACCTAAATTTCGTCCATTTCTATCTTACTTAAGTTGCCAAATTTGGTTTTCAACTGGCCGGTGTGTAGTTTCTCAAGAACGGATGTACCTTTATGACTTGCTGAACCTTGATATCTCCCATAAATCAAGTTTCCGGACGTTTGGCTGTTTGCAAACTTCGAGCCCAGCGGCGGCTGCGTGCACAAGCCCCGCAGGCGGTAGAAACAGTTGCAAGCTATATAAAGGACGTCGTCAACCTCTTCACGTGTGCATATCCAGCCATGACCGAAAGCCAAAAGATCAGGTATATTGTAAAGGGCAGTGTGGAATATGACTCTGGAATTCTATGAGAAAATACCGGCGGGCTATTAGCAACGTGATCAACTAGTGTCAGAGCTGTGACGGGCTCTTCAAGCAACGCATTTTTACCCGCAAATGCCATTTCCTTGAAGAACCGAACCGTGGATAAGTGGTGGCAATGGCTGCTTCACCTGGTCTATCACTTCGAACTCACATCGATCAGTTCGTGCGAGAAGTACGCGCTGCTTGCCCTGCTTTTCCCTGCAACGCAGCCCTCTTGTGCGCGGCTTCAGGTTGTCCACCGGGTCATCCAAGAGCAGGTCGCCGCGACGACCCCATCTAAATGCCAACCCTCCCCACCTCTCATTCTTTTAATAGAGGAGACGCCTGTAGCCCCACCTGTGTCGGTCTTCTATTGAACCAAACGTCGCTACCCCTCACCGTCGTCTCAAGACCACGGCTACCACCATTCTGATCCTTTGCGCATCCCGTAGAACAGCCAGCAGTACAGTAGCAGCCAATGCCACCTCAGACGCCCAATTCATGGGACACCCCCACAATCGTCCCCTCGGTATCGCTTTCGGAGTTCCAGGACATGTGGCCCATTTGTGTGGCCACCGAACCCCACCTCTCGGAGATGTCTACAAATTCCCAGTCTATAGAATCCTACCGCCCTTGGCTACCGTTGTTTCCAGCTCAACCCCCATGTTATACTCTGGTCAGCACTATACCTCGACATCTCCAAGCAGGCACTCCGCTTCCCGCATCGCCAATCGGTTTCCCGGATGCACCACGTCTCCACCCGGCATCTGAGGGAAACGTGCGGCCGAAGTTAGGAGGCAACAACCGCACCATAGTCAACCTGCTTAAGTCTTCGTCTTGCGCTTAACAATGAGATTCAAGTTACCGTTGAAGATGTTCCCACGTTTGATCTTCGATACTGGTGCTGCTGTGTATGTAATACGCAAAAGCCTTTGTCTTTTCTACAGAAAAGTCGCTACTCCACTTTCTCGCCTCAGCGTCCATGCCGCGCACGTTCTCGGCGTTAAATCATTTATTACGTGCACCGGCCGCCGTATAATCCAATGAGTCGGCTATATCACGCAGTTCACAAATTTGCCTTCTTGATCAAACCATATCATCATCGGTTTGGATTTTGTACCCATCTCACGCCATTATTCGCTGTGCAGGTGCTGAGGTTGAACTTTTCCCGTTTCACAACACCGATGCACGAGAACTTAACTCAAAATTTTAGTGATACTGATGACATAAACATTCTGCGCGGCCATTCTTTGCTAGTTCCCGTGTCGTGTACCTGTATATCGGACGCCACAGTTTCCTTTACTCCGTTGACACAGTCAGTGCCCGCACATGTGTCCCTTTACCTTTCGCGGTCCTTATAATTTACTTGGGTCTCGGTACGATACTTAATTAGAACATGTCGGCCTCCCGCGCCATATTGTTTCGTAGCTAAAGTTTTGTCTACGTCGAGCCCAGTGAAGATCATCTCATCGTCAAAGTATCCGAGAAGTCTCCATCACTGCATCTCGCAGTACTTGGTGCTAATATGAACCCAGACTTCGATGTTTAGTTTCCTTCCATAGAAGACGCTTAGTCACCTACCCAATAAGACAAGCTTTTGAACCTTCTCTGCATGCCGTTTTTGAGAGTCTTTCGATGTTCAGCAAGCTTCAGCTTCTTTGGGCAGGGCATCCAGTCTTTAGCACAATATTTACACTCGTTCCAACACACCCCTGAGACACCCATCATAGTGCGTGTCGCCCACTGAGCAGCAAGTCATTGATGACCACGTTGCTGCCGTGCTCAAACACGACGTTTTCTTCCCTTTGGCAGGCACCTGGTCAGCTTCGTTGGTACTTTTTCTCCTGCATGGACTACTGAATCCTTAACCGATGCCCATAAATATTGCCTTGAGGCCTCATTACGGGGAGCTACTACATTAAACCACTTTTTTGTTACCATGAATACTGGAAACTTTCCGGCAATACGTTGTGGCGTGAGACGCGAGCTACTCGAGGATACCGAGCACTGAAAGTGCGGTAGCCGTTTTCCGTGTGCAAAGATGCTTTACAGTGGTAGCATATTTGACGTACATTTATTTTTACACGACAAGCAAAAGCTTTCGAGGCGCACCCTACACATGATACGGAATAAACGACAACTTCTTACATACGTGCGGAAAGGATTCAGCCCTCCTTCCCGTAAGGACAAATCGCAGATGTGCGCAACTAGGCTAAGACTAAAACGTTTCCTTCACTCATACCCGATCACGGAGGTTGCTTCAGTCGAGTAATGGTCAGATTTGACTATCAGCAACGATGCAATCGACACACTGCAACCTTCTTCAAAGTGGACTCCCATAGAGATAGAGTCAATCGTTTGTCGTCCAAATTTTCATTTATTTTATTTATTGCATCTTTAGAATGGCCCGTAGGCATTTATGAAGTGCGATTGCCCTAATAGCTAAGGCAAACAATATTAGAGAAGAGGCGTTTCTGCCACCAATAAACTGCCAAAAATTGTTAATGGCTCCATCCGTTTCTGCTAAATCTGTTAATAATTTGTTCACCAAGACCACCTTCATTAACAACTGCTTGTTTGAGATGTCATATTGTTTAAAACTGTGGCGTCATCCGACACTCTTGCAGCCACTCAGGGCGTTGTAAACACCTGCGCGCACAAACTTTCGCTTGTTTTAGTGACATCAGGCGCTTCTGCAGTTTTCACATTTGATTCAGTTAGGCGTGTACAGAACTTTCGTAGAATGCGAAGGCGATTGTAAGTAACGCGAGTTACGTAACTCAATTCTACGCACTGGAGTTTACCGGCCGCCATTCCAAAGAATTTCCCGTCTTTGAGACTCAAGCCCAGAGTGACGTGATGCACTGTTGTTGTACCCCACAGATAAGGTGCAAGAGGCTGCCGAAATTTCCGTAACCTAGGCTTAAGTTGAAAGAAGACCGGGGCGCAAATAATAAGTACTTAGAACTAGGGGCCCCGCTTGTTGTCGTTGATCGTAAGGAATTAACGTATAAGGCCACGGTAATAACGCGGCGCCACGCACCCAAACTGGGGTTTTGAAAAGATCACCGCTTCCCCTGGTCGGCATCAGGCCTGGGTCCCTCGGGTTACGAAGCCGATGTTAATTCATTACACTAAACACGCTTAAGTTTATCATATGCAAGCGTTGGGGGCCACCTTCGCGCTACGCCTCTGCCACGATGGCTGCCGTTGCTAGACCCCCAATAGGTACACCATGAAATATGTAAATAAAATGTTTATGAATACGCCTTTTATTACCGAAAAGGGCTGAAAACCCCATTTATCTAGTTTAAAGGAGCTGCGGTGCGCTGCTTTGACCGCTTCTTTGTCAGCGCCCAAGCTAGTGAAGACGGGGCGACAGAGCCCAACTTGTCAAATCACTGCTGGGCACGTATTCTGATGCTCCGAGCCCGAGCTAAGGGCCGGGCGGCTACCTATGAACAACGAGCCACACAAAACAATGAACGTTAACGCCCTTCAGGACGTAGAGCAACGCTTTGTCCCTACCATCTATTTCGAGAGTGAGGACACCCCGCGTTTTATCACCTTTTGCATAAGTCGTATTTTTATTTGCCGAATCTCCTCAAACCATTGCATTGGTCATATTTGCTTCAGCTTGTGAAATAGAACTGCCTAGGGTGGACCTCGCAGATGGGGTGTCCAAACACTTTACCACCCCTCACTATAAAAATGGAGAAAAGCGTCGCAGCTTTCTCATATCAAACCTTCGTCGAGAGTGCGTCAGAACATTCGCTAGAAATGCGTAAAAACTTGGATGACAGAGCGTGCAAGTGATGGCGGAACGTTCAAATTCTAAAATCGGTAACGAAACAATAATCCCACAGGACGATTTTTGGAGAACTAAGTGAACGGATCTACAAATCGTTTAAATATATAGCCATGCCTAATAAAGAGATAAAGGTATTACTTATCATCTATGCGTGTGTTGTCTTACCTAGTACAGTTCTTGTTTCGCGAAATAAAAGTCATCATTTTACACAATGAAAGCGCGGTTCCGCACCTTCTCTGCGGCCAGATATCTCGACCGAGCTCTTTGGTCGGCCAGCCGTTCTATGAAAAAATTGTTTACATTTTTTACATCAAAAGGTCCAACAAGGATTCTTTATATCAAAGCCTTCACCAAGCGGTAGTAGGCCAGCCCTACGTATAGTATTAGAGTGCTTTAGCAAATGTAGCACTCAACTGCGTGATGTGAGCACCAGCCTTTTCAGGATATGGCCATTGGGCAACTCAATCTGTTTCAACTTTATTTCAGAATTACAAAACTTCTTGCTGAGCGAGTTGGTGAACAATTTAAAAAATAATACATGGCGATGAAGGCATGTATTAGAACGAGGCACGATACCATAGATACATCCGCCAGATTCCAACTATTTATTTTAAAGATTGTAACGTTGTCAATATATGACTTTTAAAAAAATGGCTCCAATCCATGCTGTGAGGGCGGTTGGAAAGCAGAGCTGTGAACGTCCCCGTAAACAATTTTACATCCGACGTCACTTGAATTCACACGTAGCTCTAGAAAGACTGAAACCAGACATTCTGCCAGCCGTTACCTGGGATTCCAGAACGCAGCAGCGCCGTCCACGGCCCGGCTCTACTGGCGCACGCCGCCGCTGTTGACCGGCCGTGCGTCGAAAGAAAAAAAAACAGAGAGGAGCGTCTTTCGAGTTTTGAGAGAGTGCAACTTAGCCATCCTGATGAGCTAGCTCGGGGTTACACCACCGCCCGATACAAGCGCAGACACCGAAACAATTCGCCATGTGAGCTCAGTGATCCCTTATTTATACAGATTTAAACTAAATAGTTTTGTAAGTTTAAGAATTGGGACAAAGCTAACGGAAATTTTATATTCCCTAGTTATCAGAACCATTTGCTCCACTCGTCTTCTGTTCTACCTCTTAAAAACAACCGAATTTGTATTAAGCAATTTAGAAAATACAGCCCTATTCGCGAAAAGCAGTGCGCAAAAGGTGGCGTTTCTCTAGTGCCAGATTTCCGTGAGTGGACTCTCCATTTTGTTTTCCCGCCCTGCAAACCAATCCTTAAACGTAACTTCGCCGTACGACCACTTACTTCGATCGAGTCCGGATTACCCAGGAGTTGCTGTCGAACACTTTATTCTAGCGGTGCGAGGTAAGCGCGCAATCGACGCGAAGCGGTGCCAAGACAGGCCCAAAACCGTCGCAAAAGCAGACAAATCCTTTGAGGGGGTCCCCGTAACGCGTC
This sequence comes from Haemaphysalis longicornis, assembly GCF_048455015.1. NCBI lineage: Eukaryota > Metazoa > Arthropoda > Arachnida > Ixodida > Ixodidae > Haemaphysalis > Haemaphysalis longicornis. The sequence continues at coordinate 76,675,787 of NW_027526233.1, read as the reverse complement.
CGCGGTGGTAGTCACGGGGAGCACTGGGTAATAACGCCATATCGCCGCTCCATCTGCAGTGTTCTCCGTGAGTTAAAAGCGCCCTCCGCCTCCCTCAACCGCGTTGGGAGTTTCTTTTCCCGCAGGCCACGCAAGAACCTTTGGCTGGTAGACGTAGACAGCTTTGCTTTAAATAAAAAAAGACAAGGTATACTCAAGTAATTTTGAAGATGAAAATCGCTCGTACTCACTAGTAAATAAACATCACGAATGCTGTAGTCGGTGCGAGCGGTGTTTATTATTGGTATGTTTATTGATATGTTTACCAATTATTCTTGTTTGCATGAGAACTTTTTTTGTTTTCCTTGTTTTGAAGTCTTGTACAAATGGGCGTGGTTTTTTGAATGAACGGGTAGCAGTTCGGGTCTTATCTTTGTCGGGATCTGTTTAACGCCACGGTTTCCTTTTGTCTAATGCAGAAGGCAGGTGCACCTTGCCGTTCAGCTGCCTATGCAGGACAGAGACATGGTGGCAAACACAGCGTACTTATTCGAGGATGGAGTCACTGGTAGAAACGACGATTTATGACATTATATATTAGTTGCCGCGTCAGCAATCCCCTTGTGTAAAAACATAGCCACATTATTCATTCAAACCCACTTTTAGCTACGTTTTATTGGTGTTTATCTTCTCGTCACCACATTTGGGAGTACCCAGTCGGGCACCCACGTAGCGAGGAAAGCCTGGAACTTGCATTAAAGTACTTTATCCATGTAAGCCGATTTAAAGGTATCGCATTTCCAGACGTTGCAGAAATGCGAGGCTGGAGCAAACCTTTGCCGAAAGTGTGGTTTTGTTTAGTCGTCGGAAGGCGGGAAACCTCGAATTTTTATTGGCCAGACTAAAAGATGTACATCAAATGTGTAACTTACCAATCACAGAACATTGGACAACGACACGCTGGAATCTGGGTAGGGTGCCGCACTCTATCATTGGCATTAGGAATCATCGTTCTTGGGTGAAGAAGCAGCCAGGAGGGGTGGTGTCTTGGCGCGGATACACTCTAACCTAGAACATTGGACAACGACACGCTGCAAGCTGGGTAGGGTGCCGCACTCTATCATCGGCATTAGGAATCATCGTTCTTGGGTGAAGAAGCAGCCAGGAGGGGTGGTGTCTTGGCGCGGATACACTCTACCCTATTCTGGACGTGAAAAATTCTGCAGAAAGCATGCACACGTCAATAAAAGCTGGCAGTTTTGTTTACATCTTTTCAATTTCACGGAGCCAATTTTTAAAAATTTTTAAAAGCGGAACAGCGCTTGCAATTTCTTGAGTTTTTTTACATTTGCATATCCTACCAGGCTGTGAACTCATATTTTATCAAGGCATCATTCACAGACGCACTTTGGATTCATTGGAATAAATCCTTCACATGTTTTTACCACGCCTACTTTTGTGATGGTTTATGTAATCATCGAGGCCTCCTCAAAGAATTCCGATCAGCTGCCTTTGTTGTGTGAAGTATTAGTGTTAAGCTTTGCCCCGTCCCAACTTCAGAAGAAATGTGTCGGCTTTTAAACGTGTATAACAAAATAACGTTTGGCTCTGATCTTTTCACAACTTTGGTTTGAGGCTGTGCATCTGCTGAGCGGTCAGGGTCGTAAGTTCGGTTATGGGAAGTCCTCAGCTCAACAACACTTTTGGGTAGCCTGGTCATGCATTCTTGCGGGAATACTGCTTATCGCCACTTTTTCTCTCCTCATCGCCTGAATGACCATACAGAAACAGCAATGTAGGACATATTCAATGTAGCCTGTAGCCCATACGTTGTATCGGGATCGGCGAACCATAGCTTCAAATGTGTTGGTGCTGCACATCGTCGTCGTGCACAACAGAGCGCACAAGAACGACCACTGGGCTCTGCTTGGTTGTAACGCATGTTGTCCTTGAAAATGAGATTGGACGTAAGGTGTTGTATTGTGGGCACGAAGCAGCAAGATTTGGTGCCCATCAACTTTCTTCAGAACGTCTCTCTCTGGCAATAACATGCGGATCACAGATTATTGATTTCAACTGGCAAAGTATGAAGCTTTATGGAAGTGAGGTATTTTTGTTTAGCGAAGAATGGTGTGTTTGGGAAAAAAAATGAAAGTAACATTGTGCACCTTTTAAACGTAGGTTTATAGAGAAAGGCGAGGTTAAATGCCGTGGCCCGTGTACGCCGAGATCTCATCTATAGCGAAAACCCATGAATCATCATATTTAGCAGCAGCCTACTAGAGTAACTGTAGGGCGAATGCCTCTCGAATTGACCTCCACGCTCTTATGTCCTGTGCGGCCCGACTCCATTTTTTTGCCTTGGTGAATTTATTTGGTCCCTGCATCGAGTTATTGGACTTGTCTAGTGCTGCATCTGTTTCTCGCATCCACTCCGTTCCCTGGTGGTCCACGAGTTTTAATTTCGTTTCACTACATGGCATGCCCAAGGGCTTTACTTTTTTCAACTATGATATCATCTACAGTAGAATCTCTATAAACGAAAAATGCTTAAATGGAATTGCCGCTTAAAAGAAATAGCAGCCTGTAAGTTGGTTGGTTTCGTATTGAAATAATGTAAAAAAAAAAACTCTAGGTAATCGGAACTATAATTCCCGCGTCATCGTTTAAACGGAACCAGAAATGAAACTTATTGCGAAACCCATTACCATGACAACCAGCTGTTTACAGTTCTGTCATTTTCGCATTTGTGTTTTTTCTTCGTCCATGTTTTTTATAGCCTCGTTGGCCTCCCAATCCTCGTGTCCTTAATTAAGGGGTCAGCCATGTAAGCTGAACTAATGCAACATCGCAGTTCTCGTTCCAGTCCTTCCGTCTGGAATAAAGACGCCGAGGTTACAGGGCTCAGCTCCTGCCCCCTCGTTCGCGCCCCCTCGTTCCTGCTCCCGCGTTCATTCGCCCTTAATTACCGTGTTGCCGTCTTCTAAATTCGGTGGATCATTAGAACTCGCGAAGTTGAGGCCTCCAGCCTCTGTGAAAATGCAGTTGCAAGGAATCAAACAATAATTATTCATGCATTTTGTAGTGCACACCAACTAATTGTTGCCAAATGAACTTCGTGAATGCTGTCCGTAACCCTCTTGTAGTTTTCTTGCTTTCTGCAATACTATCAGCTACTTTTACCTCCTGGAGTTCCTTCAAATGGCAATAATAGTGTGTACGCACATACATTAGCAGTTCACACATGTATTTCTGTAAACGGAACTCGTGTTAAACGGAACTATATTTCTCGGTTCCTTGAAGTTCCGTTTATCGAGAGTCTACTGTACTCAAATTTGCTGCCATATGCATGAAGCTCCGGTTCTGTCGATAACTTCTTATCCGGTCATTATTTGATCCATGGCTAGTTGAGCCAACCTAAGTTGGCTTTCAACTTGTTTGGTGAGGCGCCAATTCTCCGCGTGATTTATCATCAGCGCCCGGATGGATCTGTTCGATATTCTTCGCTTCAGTTAAGGAGGTAGAATACTTTTAGTTATTTGGGAGCGTTTTCCGAAAAAGCTCCAGGCCATACGTATATGCGCAGAATTTTTCTCGTATGATTTTGGTCAGCTCTGGTGACCTATCAAAGAGAAATACTCTTCTACATGTTCTAGCGCTTGATGAAACTACCTTAGGAGGGCGCTTTCGGCAAATTTATTCATCATAAGTTTGGATTCATTCATAGTTGTCTTTATCCACACGCCCGGGGTGTGATTGTACTTCCTCAAGAATTTTTTTGGTGTTTCGCAGACTCACCGAGCAACACCATGTCGTCTGCACATCAGAAATGGCTAAAGTATTCCCTGTTTATCCGTAATCTTGTTTTCGGTTCAAGCTTCGGGAATCCCCGATCCAAATATGGCGTAAATAGTAATTGCGAGATGGTATCTCCATGTTTAATTCCCTTTCGGATGGGGAATTTTTCGCTTTGCTGGTAAAGAATTATCGTGACCATATATATTTATTGCAGTGTGTTTAAAAGTCTTGCACCGACATCCGCTATTTCCTAGTAGTTTGATTCTCCAAGCACTGCTGTATTGTGTGCAGAATCGGAGGCTTTTTATAGCCTATAAATTCTATTTAATGTGTTTCGTTTACTCTGCAAACTTTCTATTATTTTATTGATGACAATTATGTGATTCCTTGTTGAGTATCCTTTCTGATACCCAGTGTGTTCTCTCGGTTGTTGGGAATCTGGGCTGCCGCTTATGTGGCCAAGTATTACTTCGGTAAATAGCTTATATATAACATATGTACATGCGCAAGAAAAAAGGGTACAGAGAAGTGACAAGGTAAAAGAAACTGCCTTGGTGTAGAGAAGGCGGGGCTAACTTGTATCAACGGGCACTGCTAAGTTGGAAGGGCGCATCATAAAGAGGGGAAATGAGTCTCTCGTAGGTGAGGGGGCGGGCAGGGAGCAAGTGCGTGAAGCACATTTCCAGGACAGAAGCTGGCAGAAGAGGGGGATGTGCTGGAGCAGGTGCCTAAACATGGAAATGAAGAACCCAGACTGCACGTTACTTCACAAGGGATAGGAGATTGGTCGTACGTAAATACACCGGCCGCACGTTAGAGCTTCGCTGGTTAACCAGCCGGATAAAATCCGACCACACAGAAAGTGCATGACGGATTTTCTCATTCACTTTTTTGTGTCGTGTGCAGTGAACCACAAAACAAGAAGAATAAAACCATTTCTGGCAAACATTTGTGTGAAGGTTTTGAAAGTGCCCCGCATTCGTTAAGCTTAATCCGTAAATCCCTTATATACTTGGTCACGTAGGCGTACTGATAATGTTTGGGATGTTCGGAAGCTTACGTATATGCTTAATCTGATAACCTGAACGGCACTCCAAGACGAGCTTGTATTGCAGCTTCACCACAATGACAAGAACAAATGCATACGGCCACAATAAAATATTGCAAATGAGAAGGTCCAGAATACCTCATGACCACAATGTTAGGTAGGGATGTTATATTACGCCATGCATGAGGGATGTTCTCGCTTGCTCAGTACCAGCGCGCTGTTTCTCTAATTGCCGGTTTTTCTAATTTTTCGGTTTTAAATGACCTATAGGTTGAAGTGGTAATCAAGTGAATTGTGTTGGAGTTTAGACAATGTTTAATCGGGGAGTGCGAAAAAACGTTAAAGTCGGGTGGACTACTCTAGAAGTTATTTTGCTGTGCTTCTATTGAGATTACCACAGACTGGAAAGCAATTTTTCGTCGTAATAAAAACTCTTTTTGGGGATGTTTATCCATTTCAGTGAGTGTTGTTTCAGGAAGACATGCGGAAAAAAAATTTCACATTCGTTTATTCCCAAAATTCGTGGAAAATTGCTAATTTTATTATACCAAATTTTCAGGTGAACTTCGTAAAGCCATTTTCCCGTTCTCCTTTTTATGGGACACATTTGGAAAGACAAAAAAAGTCTCTGGTTACCGGAATAGGGTTAGTCGTGCTTGTATTTTTCGGAGTGATAATTTTTGTTGCAGATCTTCGTGCATCTGACTTATCGACGTTAAAACACTTCGTTATGTGTGACTTTGTATATGGGAATTTTCGAATTGAAGTAGATATACACTACTAAAGTATTTTATGTGGTGTTTTTTTGTGTCACGGCTCGTAACATGGTATTGTTTTGAAAGGACCTAAGAATTGCATTCACTTAATTGCAGTAAACATATTTACGAGGTTGATTTTGCTTCAGACTTGCAGTCATCGCAGGCTACAAAATTCCAAATATAATATTTAGGTTGTACGTGTTTTTACACTCCCAATTCGGTTTTCGAACACTTCGGGTTCACTCAAATTAGGTGTGTACAGAATGGAGGAAACAAGTACTGGGTATTGACATATCTCAAACAAAAAAATACGAGCGTGTATACGGCGTTTTTATAATATTTTGGATTCTATTTTAATTTAACTACCGCATGTGTATCGGCCCCATAAACGGAAATAGTAGCTCCACTTACTTGGCTAGTGAATACCCTCATCAAGAAGCTTTCAGGCTGCTTGCCGCTCGCATTATACCATCGGATTGTAAATTTAACAATTCTTAGGAACAATAAAAATTTCAAGTAAGTTCTGTTAGCTAACTAAAAATGCCAAAGTTCTTGCCAAGGCTAGAAGCACTGCACAAATCTGTGCTGCTGTTTCAAAATGTGTCGAATGAATCGGTGCCCCTTTCAAAATAGTAGATCTGTTCAATTTACAGGAAAAGAGATGCCTCTTGTTGGAACATTACTGCTCCCAAGTGGTACAGGAAGACAGCGCTCTATGCTGGGATGCTATTCACGCTCGACGGGTACTGCCAAAAAATACTACGCTCAGACGTTGCCTACGCTGTTGAGGTGAGGACATGTTAATTCTCGAGTGTGTTTGCAATACGTTAAGCATTACAAAAATGACTTTTTATAGTGTAGCGGGAATCTGCAGTACATGCAAAATTTTGTCGTGTCTCCAAATTGCGTCAGTTGCAAGGTTAGTGAAACTATCTGGTTACAAACGTTAAAACGCGGACAGCTTACTCAATAAATGGCGCAAAATGTTTTACCACATCGACTGCTTCTAGTGCTGTATACAGATATTCATGAAAATAATGCTGTACCGTCTGTTGGAAGCCCCTTGAAAAGTGTCATGGCACGGAAAGTTCCAGAAAAATTGAGGTCTATTTGGCGGTTTGTCCATGCGCATTAAAAACAAATACGGTGATTCCATTTCTATCTTTTTTTGCAATGTAGATATGACGTGTTTAAAAAAAACGGTTGAGTCCTTTTTCTTCTTGAGGCCAGGCAGTTCCTGAACTTGTTTGTATTAGGCTGCTATCCACCCGCAGGTCTAAGCGGCGGGTCATTGCACATTGATAGCTCAGGGATAGGCGAAGTGTGAAGAATAAGGTGCTTAGAGTACAAAAAGACGACGTCGGCAGTGTTGGGCGGCACTTGATAAACGGTGCCCTTATATGTGAAGCTGAAGGGGGAGATGTGCAAGCGAAGTATGGCTTTATAGTTTCTGCCTGTCTGAGGTTGGCGCTACATTCGGTATTCTTTGACAGAGAGTATTTGTGGGGCGAGGTGTTCGTTCGGTAATTCTGATGCAGGTGCGATTTATGTCGGTAAATTAGTAGAAAGACGATGAAAATTCCGCGGGTGTATGCTGAGACGAGACTAGAATATTGTATTGCGGTGACGCGCTAGGAGATAACCCAGACAACAAAGAGACCGCCGAATATATAGCGAACATTAAGAAGGAGAGGATAAATTTATGGCGAGAGGCACGAGACACGGTCCCTCGCGACAACTCGCTACGAGGAACTCCGAACTAAATCGCGTCTCTTGGTGCGTTATTACTTCGTTATACGCAGCTGCTATAAGCCGCCACCGAGAAGACTGGAGTTCAACCTCGGCACAAATTTTGCAATAGCGAGTATCGTAACCGTCAACCGAATGTTTTAAGGAGAGCTTTATGAACTGATTGGAGAATATGGCCTCAAGTAGAAAAAAACAGATACACCTGCGCTGTAACTACTTGACGATACATCGTAGCATGAAATTGGGTAAATAGTATGAGGACAGCTGCCTTTGTTTATGTGCATTAGGGTTTGTTTCCGCATGGTATACACTAATGCAATGGCGCTTGCTTATTTAAGTGGGCGCCAAAAAGTTCATACGAATGACAATTATACGAATGACAATTATAACGAAGAGATCTGCTTCCGGCGGCATATTTTAAATTTTTGAATTCTTTTCAAAATATTGTTTTTAGCTGTTTTAATATATTCAGTGTTTTCAAATCCTTTTCGTGTCGTAACCTCTGTTTGTGCTATTGTTGGGATTGATGATTTTACCGCGACGATTATGCAATTGTGTGAAAACGCAGAGACTTACACGGTTGGTCTGTTCTCGCTACGTGTGCAACAGCGCAGGTTATAAACCTTTCTCTTGTCTGTGCGGATAGCAAAAAGGAAATTTCGCTCGGCGAATTGGAGAGGGGAAAAATGCAAGGCCAACTTCAGTGAGCGAAAGTGGCAAAGAGGAGAGGGGCCCACGAGCAGATGTGAGTGCGCGCCTCAAGTGTATTTTGTGGTTACAGAGGCCCCGCCAATAGAACCGGGGACCTTTACCATTGAAACCGGCCACCACGCCACAGCGCCAAAGCAAAAGCCGAAAGGGTACTGTGTTGCCAGCTTGGGGGAACGCCGTGTGCTGCGAATTGAAAAGAAAAACAAAACTCTTTTCGCAGTGGGAATCGAACCTCCGTCCTTAACACATGAAGACGACGTCTGAAGGATTGTGTTACCTTCACTTTGTTTTTTCTTTATTGGACAGCTATTTTTTGCAAATTGAGACATCAAAATTAACACTCAATACAAAAACTAACAGACAGCAAAGAGTAAGCACATCAGGGTAAAAAGGTCGGAACCATTTCAAACCTTGGACCAGCAGACGCACGCACTCAAAAGGGGGAGCCTCTCGGGGGGATAACTTCTCGCCACATGAAACCTACGGAATAACGCAAATGCACTTGGCTGACCCTGGGTGTACACCATCCGATAAATTAGGCGGCTCTTCCAGAAGCTAACACTCATAGCAGAACAAAAACATCGTACGGCACCCGATAACATGTTCAAATGGCAAGAAGCATATCGTGAAATGGGTCCTTTCGACGTCCTTCCTTAGTTTCCGCTGCAAAAGGTCCCAGAAAAAGAAAGCGTCACGGCACAGCACCAAACAATGGTCCGTAGTGTCGGCCTCATTGCACTAGCTGCACTTGTATAGACAAAGAGGTCGTTAGCCCTTTTTCTCCCACCCATATATTAAGTTGAAGTGGTTGCACGTGAAGCTTGCAGAAAAAAGTGTTGGCAATTGGCGGCACGCTCATACGCTCAACAAATTCTAAAACTCGGTTGGAATAGTCCCGCAAGTAGGACTGGCAGTTAAAAGCACTGGGAACAGATTCCAAAGTAGCGTCCGTCATGGCCTTCCTGCGGGATATTTCTCTTTTTGAATGCACTATTATAACGCGCTAATTTTTGTGTTTTAATTTTTGTTCACTAAAACGTCGTTGGACGAGTATTGAATATTTACGCTTTTAAACCAGGGATTATGCATTTTTATACAAACGCAGGGCTTTCTTTACACAGCCGGTTCGTTCTAATGACTTTTTATTCGCCTTTTAATATATATTTTTTATTTGGCCGTCGTTCTTTTCAGTGCGCCTAATTTATGCCTTTGCTGTGTAGGAAGTCTCATAAAGTGCACTCTTTGAATATTACACTTTTGTAATTATTTAATGTTAAAGAAATGACTTCGTTTACGCCATTGCAACGATAGGTCGGATTGGCAGAGGCAATTGTATATTTCTGAAAAAACGCAGCGAGTCGCATTATTTGTAACCTTGAGGTACTCTGCAAAGGATGATACTTATTAAAAGACCAGAATTCTGAGTTGTACACGGCAGCAAGAGAAGAGGGCGGAAAGCTTAAACTGCTGGAAATGTGTGGTATTACCATTTTGTGAATGAGCTTGCGTCAAGGAGAGAAAAACGGCAGCACTGACATGCCGCGAAACCCCACATACAGATCTGCTGAACGACTTTAACGACGCATTCGATCGGTAGGTTCTCACTGCCGCCTAGTAGAGCCTCGGGATATCAGCGAGCTTACAAGATTGTGGTGCACTGCGTGGCCACGGTGTCGGACGGAAGAAAAGGGGCGTGGCGTGATCTAGGAGGCCTTGGTGTAGTGTAATAATGTAGCGAGTAATAGCTTCCAGAATTACTTCAGTTCAAGGTGTGGCACTCTGCCATTTTGTCAGCTGGGGTTGTACACAAGATGCACATGACTTGGAATTGGAATTAGAGACTGGTCGATATTCTTCCAGATGTGGTGAGTGAAACGGGACTGCGCCTTTTTGGGGTAGGGCATGAGGCAGCGTTATGCCCCGAGCGCAGTTCGTCCTTTTGGGTTGAGTGAGAGGCGTCCCAAGTATATTATGGGCTTTTCGCCGAGAAAACTTAGAGTGGTTGTTGTGTAGCCCAATTTGAAGCTATGTTTGTGTTGGGATGAGAGCTGTGATCCTAGTGCCGTCCTGTACTACCAATAATTCATTGAATTCACCCACTTTCTCCATACTGAAGGTTTGTTTGAGTCGGACCTAAGAGGTGCCGTATGAGAGGTGGCGAAGGAGACTGGCGCAAATAGGGCTGTAGGTGTCGTGTTCCCTCACGTCGTGTTTGTGCTGGATGAAGTAGACAAGTTGCGATACTGCACCGTTCAATAAAGGAAGTATGCTCCCGAAGAACAATTTAATGGGACAAAGTACGCCCACTATTCGGAGCGTTTTGACTTGAGGCATCAGTGCATTCTTGATGGGGATGCTTCCTTTTGAAGGTTCTGCTGTCTAACCAAACACTAACCATCGATGAGATTTATGGGAAATCCTCAAGGTGGAGTTAGTTTCTGCGAAGGAAAGTTCGAAATCCACCTCAAGGCTGCCGTACTGATACAAAGCAAAGCTATACAGCTTTGTCAGAAACTCTGCAGTTGGAAAAAAATTCGCCCTGTCCAGGATTTGAATCCGGGACCACCGCTTAACCGGAGCAGCCGCTCTACAAACTGAACTAGCCGGTAGGCTATTCGTTTCTAGAGCAAGAGCGAATTGATCAGCAACTCGACGTAATGGACAGGTATTAATCGACCAGATTTAGGGGAAATCCTCAAGGTGGAGTTAGTTTCGGCGAAGGAAGGTTTGGCATCCACCTCAATAGCAGCCGTAGGGCTACAAAGCAAAGCTATACAGCTGTCTCAGAAGCTTCGAGTTTAAGCCGTACGGCTGCAATGAGGTGAATGTCAAACTTCCTTTTGTAGAAAAACTAAAAATTTGGGAGTTCGCAATTAGGCAACCGGCAAACTGAACTGTTTAGGTAAACTTACCTAATGCAATGTGCCGGCTTCTTGACACTGGGAAGGTTGCACCTAACACATGCATCGCGGATGACTTCAGGATCTGGTAGGGTACTGGCGGTTGACCGTGGTTATGTTTACTGTCGAGTGAAGACAATGTCTAATGACGGGGTATTTTGTTTGTAGCCTGGAATGCCTTTGTTTATCCCGATTGTTGTATTCTGAGCGAAAAAATTATGGCGGAGATATGGTTCCTTCGAAAGTGATTTACGTAATTCCAGCCGAGAGATTCAATGGCAACATATAAATAACGAATCCTTAGGGAGCATGTTAGCTTCGGGTCTGGGAAACCCAGTATTTCCATTCCTGGAGGCGAGTTGTTGTTCTTCGTTAGGCGAGAAAAGCGCGCAAGCAGCGTAATCTTTCATGACATCCTTTTGGGCTGGGGATATTCGTAAAATGACAGCATATTATAAAAGCTTCGCTTGTGTTACAAGCTATACTAACCACTTGGCTACAAAAACTAATCTCAGGAATGGTAGAGATAAGTGGCTTGCGACCTTCGGGAATTCGGGTACGATCTCCCCGGTGCCATTGAATTGGGGGGTGTATGTATACCAGTGGACGTTCAATACATAGAAAACAATTATTTGTGTCTTTGTTTTGGTCCCGAAAAGTTTGTTAGTGATGCCGATTCTACGGTGACTGATATTATAAATGAGGCATTACAGGGCTTGTTGACATTAGCGTGGGTGAGCAGGGCATCTAGAGGTTTTGGCGGACCCCTGCAGCACTTGGAAGGAGGTGAGCAGGTGACTGGGTAGGTGAAGTGGTACTCGCGATAGAAAAGGGGAGTGCTTGTGAAAGCAGGACACTTTCATGTATGAGTGCATACTCTTCGGTGGTTGGCGGCCGTGCGAAAAGGTTTGCCGTCGATTAATTTCCAGGGGCCAGGTGCGCTTGGTAGAGAGAGTGCTCATTTCTGTTCACTATAAGATTGGCAGATTTGAGTATGTAAATATTTGTCCTCAGTGGGTTTATGCGGAGTAATTTCGAAATACGTTTCCTGCGTGTTCGGTGAGGCTTCCGTCGTTCCCACATTCACTATCCCTCACTGGGATGTCCGAAAATAAAACGAATTGCAGCCAGAGGAATGGTTCGTGTTGACGAAGGTAGTCGTTTCGGCGTATTTCGCGATGACATTTTGTGGGGCCCATCCCCATTATTCCCAGTTTTAGGTGAAGAGAATCTAAAAATGACATCTATCGATACGCATTGCAGTTAGTGAACGATAGTAGGCGCCGTTTTGGCGGTGACTACCGTAGCCCCAGTCCTTGTGGGCTTGAGCCTGCCGGTCTAGGTAGCGCAGCTTCTCCTCCCAGTGTTCACGCGTGGTTATGTTTGAAAAAATGATGTCTCGGGCATCCCCACGCAATGTTTTAAAGGGCGCTGATAGACTGGGAGGCAGTGCACTTAGTTTATAAGCAAACGGGAGGGTGAATAAGCTGTAGTTTGGCAGATTCATTAGGCGCATGTATCTGCAAAAGACACCTTGTGCATTTCTTCTGGATGGTAACTTGTGTAAGATCTTTGCAGGCAAACGAGAATGGTGGCGATCGGTGCAAATTGTATTGTAGGCGGTTGACCGGTCTCTAGTGTATCTTGAGTCATTGTAAAAGAAGGACTCGCTCAGTCTCGCCCTTCTGAGGGCAACCACTCAAGTGAATGTGCGGTAGAGCTCAGATGAGTTCGACCGGGTACAATGGGGGTACTTGTTCGAAAGTTTAGAGTACCTGAGCCTAGAGGGTACTGGGGTTTAGCGGAATACATGTTTATTGGTGGTGTTTGTGGTGCTATTTATTCGGGCTGGACGGCATAGGGACATTCAATTTTAAGAATGTTGTGGTCACATCCAAGGGTGTCTGGTTAAACCCAGTTCGAGATATGTCCCGTGACTTAGTGTTCCCCAGCATGTTTGCAATGAGTAGGGTGCTTTAAAAAATGAGAGCGAGAACGTGCGCATGCCCGAGACCTTCCCTTTTACAGAGAAGCTGTATCGGACTAACCTCCCGCCCCCGCTTTCATTTTGGTGAAGCCCTTATTCCTAGGAACAGCTTCGATGCTCCGCCTTGTCACAGACGACATCTATATACCACGCTCTACAGGTGGCTCTTTCATAAGTTGCCCAATCAGCTAGTAATGGCGCTAGCGCTGTTTTGAGCAGCCTAACTTGTTACTTCGTACGGGATGGAAGCGTGTAGTTCGCTCGGAGGAATACCAGCGGGAAAATAAAAGAGCGGCAAGGCCTACGGAAGCGTCCTAGGGCCTTAGAAAATTTCGTCGAGACATGCGCCGAAACGACTCCCTTCGCCAACAAGAACGTCTCCCTGCACATTCTACACGTGCAGCCGTCGCCACCTCAAATTCTACCTTGTGAATTAGCTGGGACTTCCTCTCGAATAAAGCGGCACTTGCCCGCTTTGAATACTCCCGTGTGCGAACAATTGTTGATCAGCAGGAGGGCTCTCAGAGGACACTTTAGAAAGTGTCTTTTATGTTAAGCACGCACGCGTCCCTGGCCGCCGGTTAGGCGTGCACGTGTAAGGGGCCAGGGAGGGAGACAGGGGGAAGGAGCGAACACGCGGAGACCGGCGTTCTTTAATCGTGAATAACATGATGGTTGTAAGGGTAGGAGATACAAAAAAGGAGGGAACGCTACTCAATGTGCTTTGTCTCCGATCTCCTGTAGTCGATTCCTTTGGGTTGATCTATCCCTCACAGAGCAGGCTGCCCCTGCTTGGCTTGGACGTATGTACAACGTACAATTACAAACCGTAGCGTTTTCTTGCGTCCACTCCTTGGACTGCAGCTAGCTTCGCTGGTCAACATACTTCACAGTGGGGGAGGTGCAGATGTTTGTAACGTAAAGTCCAAGAGTAGTGAAAGGCCTTGAGTTTACCGAGTAAGAAATGAGATTTCAAATTGTAGTACTCTCGGTAGATGCAGAAGGGTGTCGATTCCTTGAGCAATGGCGAGAAGTGGACTCATACCTAAAGAATAGGAAAGCAGGGTTGATATGGTCGAGTTGACGGAATTTGGAAAGGCTATTCAATGTGAGGGAGGTGGGCCCGTGTTTCTTACTAGAGTGGTGCCGCGCCCCTTGATTTGCACTTTTTGCTGGTGGCGTTAGATGAACACCACGCTTACGCGAATTTCATGATCAACCGTCGGTTCTTTTGAGGTCGATAATGAAGGGAGGGTTAGGGGTAATCCAAACACCCAATTTCGCTTTTTTGTTATATAAGTGTCAGCAACGTCTATCTTCAAGAAGAAAGAGATAGACACCGGCGCTTGGTAGGGCAGAGAAAAGCGCGATTAGATGGAGAATACCGGGTACTTGTCGTGCTTTCTTTTTTATCGGGGGAAGCTGAACTGCCGCCGAGAGAAAGACAGAGAATGCAAACGTTTATTCTTTCACGTAAGGGGTTGAGCGTACAAGGGGTACGAGTCCCTACCTATTCCCTTCAGCCTTCAATCTGGACTCCTTGGTCCCTGGCGGCAGCTTCGACCAATTGTTTTCCTAATATTTGTGACGCTGGCCGTAAACTCCTCGTCAGCATTGAAAGGGATTACAGGAACGCTAAAATATTTATTAGAAGACTGATAGATTTTATCATGCGTTGGTCCACGAGGGGAACGAGTTGCAAGGATGGCAGTGACATGATCCACTTTGAATGATGGCGATGGGGGATTAGGGGTTGGGTTAGATCGAACTCGGGGAGGTATGTAATAGCTCTAAAAGTCGCTGACCAATCGAGGGATTAGCAGAGAGCAGATTTTTTTATTTGATTTGGGGGGGGGGGCATTTCTTACATGTTTGGGGAGAGTGAATTTTTTAGATGTTTTTAAAGGGCGGTTGGTTTGGGGTGCAGGAGCAGAAGCAGTGAGCAGAAGCAGGATGTGATGGTTTGTTAGTAGAATGGTGAGCTTGGGTGCGAGGGGAAAATTTTGAGACGTCAGATCTTCTGCAGCAATGTTAGACCGGTTCATCTAGTTGATGGACACCAGGGTGATCGTAGTGGTCTTGTTTGGTTGGTAATATTGTCCGGCAGCTTTTGTTGTTAAGGCTTTCATGGTGAAATCACCTGTTTTGGGCTGAGTCTGGCAAGGAGCCATTTTAGGCATTTATGATGGCTTTGGGACTTGGTTGCCTGCAAAATGTGCTGGTAGGTTGTGAGTCCATCCTTCGAGAGGGGTTGGCGGTGTCGCAACGGGGCACTGCGCTTCGCTTTACGAAGAGCGGAAGATATATTGACATATATCATGTCTCCACAGAACTGATAAACCTGTGTGATGCGGCGATAGGGCGGATGGCAATGAAAGACACAGCCCACATGGTAATATAAGTGTAGGCGACACGGGGATCACTGAAAATCAGAATGGCAGATGTAGGGCGACCCAAAGCCGGGAATGCAGAAAAAGAGGGTGATGAGCTTCCAAATTTTTTTGTACGGCGTCCTTATTGATGTCTTTGTCAAGACCATGGATCACGCCTTTATATGTACCGGGGGAGGGGGTTATTGTATAAAACAAACTCAAAGTTGGAACTTCCGAGGTGAATTCCCGCTATTTTCTTTAGCACGATTGTTACCGGCGTATTCGTTGTGCTTGCCACCAAAAACGTTGTGACCTTGTAGAGCTCTTACATTCACTTTGTTGAGAAATTTCGTACACAAAATGGCATTCGCTACGGCAAGACGACACCCCTCAAAAGTTTGTCGGCGCACAAGCAGCTAAATTAGGAGCAGACCATACCTAATAGTTAGTAAATACTAATTAAAGGATAGGTAGTTACGTTGCGAAAGAAAGGGCGGTGAGTTGCGGCGTCGCTGTCGTTGGTTTTGTGCCTGTCGGCAAATGGCGATCTAGCTGCTTTGTTTCAGGCAATAATTTGTGATAGACGGCAGGCGCTGGGTATTATGAAAAAATGAGAAGAATGGTGAGGCCGCGTAGCTTGCGAAAGTATTTTTCAGGAGATGAGAAGCATTACTTGCAATGTTTGTCCACTGAAGGGTGTAAAAAAAGACTCAGGTCAAGCAAGCACTAAAAACATATTTACTGGAGTGCTAAGTCACCAGTAGAAATA
The DNA here is from genome assembly GCF_048455015.1 of Haemaphysalis longicornis. Taxonomy (NCBI): domain Eukaryota; kingdom Metazoa; phylum Arthropoda; class Arachnida; order Ixodida; family Ixodidae; genus Haemaphysalis; species Haemaphysalis longicornis. Next base: position 76,659,716 of record NW_027526233.1, on the reverse strand, counting down.
AAGGCAGCTTGAGGGCACCTAGAATCTGCAAGGCATGTTGCTGAGCAGTAAATGGGTCGGCGATGTTGGCACCCTGCAATCGTTCCAAAAATAATACGAAGTGCATAAAGAGAGAGAGAAAAACAACGTTTTTTATTGTCCGGCAAAAAGACGCGGCCTGAACGTCACGCTGGACGGCCACCCGGCGCTCGCTACCTACTCGCACCTAGCCTCCGAGGAGAACGTGCTGTCGGCCGCTGGCGCTCGAGAGCCTCCAGCGCTTGCTGGACGGCCTCGCGCTGGGCGTCGTAGTCCACACTCGCCACCGCACTCGCTAGGCGCGGCGGCAACGCGTCTGTGACACCGTCCTCTACTTTGCATTTCCACAGCATGTGCGCCATGGTGGCTCGGTCCTCGCCACACACCGCACACACGTCACTGGCGTACACCTCTGGGCACACATGTTTCGCCACCACCGGTGTCCACACCGCTCGCGTCTGTAGCTGCCGCAGCGTCACCGCCTCCTGTCTCGTGAGCTTACGGTGGGGCGGCGGGTACGTCCGCCTGCCCTCCCGGTACCAGTCCAACACGTCCTTGTACGAGGCGATCGGCACCACTTCGTCGTCGTCCTCCGCAGGTCGGTGGCTCGGACTCGCGCCGCGGCTGGTGAGCGCGCGCGCCGCCCGGTCCGCCGCCTCGTTGCGGTTCTCGCCCGTGCTCACCGGGCCCATGTGTGCCGAAAACCATTTCACCGTCACCGGCACCGCTCTGTGTCCTAGGGCCCCGCACACCCTCGCCGCGCACGGGGACGCGTTGTCCGTCGCAAAGTTCACGATCGCACTCCGCGAGTCGCTTATCACCGTCGTACACCTCGGGTTCGTCAGCACCAGCGCAATGGCCAGCTCCTCCGCATGCTCCGGGCTCCGCGCCCGCACGCTGCACACCGTGCACAGCTCCCCGGAGGTCGCTGCGACCACGGCAGCCGCGTACGTGCCCGGGTGGTCCGAGTACCTCGCCACGTCGACGTAGAAGGCTCCGTTGTCCGACGCGTGCGTGGCCGTGAGAGCTTTCGCCCTCGCCAGTCGACGCTCTCGGTCTACCTCGGGATGCATGTGTCTCGAGATCGGCGGCACCTGCAACGAGCGGAGCAGCCCGCACGGCAACGGCGACCGGCCCACACTCCCGTGCAGCCCCCCGCGGTATCCCACTCTTTCCAGTATCGAACGCCTCGTCCTAGTTCGCGCTAACCTAGCCAGCTGCGCCGTTCGCTGCGCCTCGGCTATTTCATCCAGCGTCTTATGCACCCCCAGCTCCAGGAGTCGCTCTGTGCTCGCGTGCGTGTACAGCCCCAGTGCCACCTTGTATGCTTTGCGTATAATCGCGTCCACCTTTTGGCGCTCCGTCGCCTTCCAGTCGTGAAAAGCCGCGACGTGGGCCACGTGGCTGACCGCAAACGACTGCACCAGATTCAAGAGACTGGCTTCTTTCATCCCCGCGTGCCGCGTCGACACCTTCCTGATGAGCCGAATGGCCGTAGACACCTTCGCGTCCAGCTTCGCAATGGTCAGGCCGTTGTGCCTCAGCGCATCGATGTGCAGCCCCAGCACCCGTAGCAGCCGGTTCGCTCCGGTGCATAAACAAATTATGGAAAAGCAGCTGTGCACTCGCGACGGTCATGCATGTTTTTTATATATCGTGGTTGTTACTTTGCAGTGGGCGATAAAATTGGCGTTATTGTTCTTGAGATAAAGTACGCTTTTAAACAAAATATTTATCTTGTATTGGGGAACTTTTTAAAGCTGCGGTTGTGTTCATCTTAAACAACTGTCGAATGTCCTAAAAACTACTCTTTCAGTGGCATGATAAAAGATGTTTATTCAAGTAAAATTCAATTATTGTAATATAATTTATTATGACAAAAATATTAAAAACATAAGAAACGTCTGTATCAGTCTCGTTGTTACGGAACAATAAAACAGGGATAACTACTCCTTCCCGGCTAGGAAACGTTGTATTCCGAAATATACTAACGGTTATTGGCAATGCAGATCCCGAAGGGTTTCTCCCAATTGAATTTTTAAAAATAATAGTAAAAGATCCTGCAGCAAGAAAAGCTGGCACAATATTTTGAACAGCAGTATAATTCATTGTTCTATTCCAATATTCACAAAATCCATTAAAGCTACAGTTTACACTTGCATAATGCTACCAGGTAGCTTCATCCGCACTCTGTCGACCTATATCGCGTTGGAAAGGCTTCCAAAGCCATTGGTTTTTTGTTAGCCTAACACGAAAATTACGTGGCCACAGTGCGCTCATTTAGGAGGTGCCAAAACTTTCAGTGCGTGATTAAACGTAAACAACAAACAACAAACATTTGTGTAACTCTTATTAAGCACATCTCGCCTGTATTGTAGAGGTTTCTTGCAGAAAAATTTTGGTATTCTCGTCTCGGGGGAAACTACGAATAATAAATCGGGTGTCCTAACAAAAATATTCATCACCTAAACTTTATGGCCTAAGCGCGTAGCGTGCAGCCTCTCGGCTCCCTTTATTTTGGTGTAGTTGGCAGACCAATTCTTATGTGCTCAATGGACCGCTTAAAACGGGGAGGCCTCATGCCATGGTCACAAAAGCGCATCATTTCTGCCAGCTCGCCGCTCTATTGTTGGATTCCACATATAAGTAAAATGTAATGTGAGCATATCTATACATTTACCGGCGAAGGCGGATGACATGGTAGAAGTGATATCATCAGACCGAAGATTTTTGTATCAGAACAAGCGTAAGAAGCTTGCAGGAGACTCGAAATAAGCGAAAAGAATTTATGACGGTCAGTTGACAAAAAGAATGTCTAGCGTTCTCGCCTTCAGTCGCTTAAATAAATGATAAGATACTCGTCGCAAAAGGTGTGAAGACGCATAAAAATACCATTATGCAACCATCTTCGTATTTCTCTGCAAACTCTGTCGATAACTGAAAGCAATATTTATTTTGTGTCTCGTCTTTTTCGTTTGCAAGACTGCACGGTTGAACAAAGTATGCCAAGTGAAATGTTGCGGTGCCGGCCCCTGCACTGTGTTTTCCCACCTTGATTATATGACGTGCGGAGCAGAAAAGGTACGTATAATGTTCATAAGTTCTGAAGCATCCACCTTGGGTTTGACTATTGAGACCTATGTATAGAGTAGCATCGCTTGCCAAAACTCAATTTCTCAAATGACTGAATGCAACAACTCAAATACCGTAATAAAAAAACTCACTTCCTCGGGCCCAGTGGACCTATAGGCACTGATACAGCACACTTATCCAAATATCAGAGGTCCGTGATTATTAGAAATCTGGAGTGGAGCCGGCGAGGCATGAGATGCGTTAGTAAAAAGGGTGCTTTGCAGGAACAGCAGGCAGTTTCCAGCGAACTAGCGCGTTCGGAAAGAGGAGGAAAACGGTCACTCCTCAAACAGCTGCTGGTAGTGCTATGCTGTTATTACAAAAAAAATAGAAACGAACGAATTTCGGAGAGAAAGGTCTTGAAGCAGATGTGAAGGTGAGGTGACAAGCTACTATTTTATGAAGGGGAGAGGGCAGTCCATTTTTTGTCTACGGCATGTGTAACAGAGGGCGTCGGAGGCAGCCTCAAGTGTTTTTACCGGGACATCGACATGCGCAAACATGTGTCTTTTTATGCTCATCATAAGAAAAGCGTACCAAGGAGATAAAAAACGCGGTCTTCACATGTAGACGAACTGGGTAAGCATACAAGTTATGGTTCGAAGCGGTCTTTGAAGCTCACTAGCGCAAGAAAACAACAGGAGTGTGTGGCAAGATCGGGGACGCGGGCACACGGACAGTACAAGCGGTGGCAAGGCCGACCGACATTGGGCGTTGCAGGCAGTGGACATCGCAAACTATGTTGCCGTGTTCCTCATTTAGGAGTTCCCATGATTTCATGCCCAAGAAAAAACAGGAATAGCGAACACGGATAGTGAACGCAGACTAGAGATCCGAGGACTGGCCTACGTGGTCTACTTGTGTTCTTCGTATTTTTGTTGAACATAACAACATAAGCTCTCAGAAAATATCCCACCACGTAGACCCAAAAGAAGAGCTTACGGCAAAACCCAGCCAGATGTGACCAGAGTGCAATAATAATCCATAGTAGAGTGAAGGAAAGGCAATTTACCCAATTATTACTCTAATCGCGAGCACTGAATACACAATTTGGGGTACAGTAAAGTGCTCATGAGTAAGGTAGAATACAACTAATCTACAGCATATAAACAAGCCCGGTGAAGAAGAAGAGCTCATGCCAGACGTCCGGTTGAAACCACGCACGTAGCCGCAATTTTCTCAGGGGGAAAACCAACCCAACGAATCTTTTAAACGTAAATGAGGGGAAGGAACTTTTCTAGTACTGCGAGCGAGAATGGCGGTGTGTGCGTACTATAAAGGCGTGTTTAACTGCAGAACGGGATGAAATGCAGTTTACCGAACAAATACGAGCGTGGGAGGCACCTACTCTTGGTGGGCAAATAAATAACCGTTCCACATGAACCTTCCCAAAAAATAAATTCGGCGAAGTAAATAAGAAAAGATTTAAAATGAGCAATTTTATTGTGTTTTCGTTAATTTATGCCGGAAAGGAAACACAAAATGTATGCTTGCCAATTTATCATCACCCTTTTTTTATTGCCCGTTTCCAAGCGGACCCAAATGAGAGCACATTCAGAGTTGGAGATACTTTAATAGGAGACCTGTGGTGAACACAGCAGATACCAAATCCGTGTCTTTTTTTGTGACTCTTTTGTGAGTACGTTAGAGGAAAAGTTGCGGACGGGGGAGGAGCTGTTGTACCTAATAGGGTAGGTGTGGCAGGGTAACCTGGGTATGCCACTCTCTCGAACCTGTGCATTCCCTGTGATATGCTTCTGAAAGAGGAACCAAAAAGAAAGTTTCTCTAGTAGCGCTACTAGGTCTTCAACTTGAGTCTGTTCGTCGTGTAACTAATGTGCGACAAAAATTTCGGGTATCCTGTGAGACAAAGGGAAGCCAAACGTGAGCGCTAACTAGCAAAATCAGTAACACAAGCTAAATTACATGAAGTCGCGAAAACAAGCAACATTTTTACGTGTTTGTATAGATGCTGAAACCAATCACGGTTACTTGGGATGTCTCTGTAGAGGCCTCTTGTAGCCTTGACCACAATGTACCATACGGATGTCGTCACCGTCGTGTTGCGGCCAAGAACTGGGCCAAGCGCAATGGGGCTGCCGCAAGAACCGGGAAAGGGAATGAGCCGCCGGCGATGTGGGCGAAGTATTGACAACACTTATTCCATGCCGGCAAAATACACATATATCCAACCCGCACGTTACCAGTGAGATCACGCACAAACTGCACTCCACAATCCAGGCCGACTGCACCAGATCACTCAAGGACACGGCGTGCGGCATAGGCACTATCTGCTCCTCTCCCCTTCTTTGAGAATACGCTGATGGTTGCAATGAAACTTTGCAGCACCGCCACCGAAAGAGGAACACTTTTAAATGAAAGAAACAATTCACAAATCGAAAAACAGTAGGTTACTGAACCAGTTGCGGTCTGACTTTCAAACAAGAAGACCCGGTGTCGTTCTGTATTCAAGGGGACCAGTTCGCGGCAACGAGGGGCTAGATGAATCGTCAGCTACCTGACTTTCTGTAGCACGCTTAGATCCCTGTTCTATCTCTACACGCCTATCTGCCTGAGGAATGCCATAGCTACCTCCCTCGGCCTCACTGTCATTCGACTGTGAAAGAAAGCGAACCAGGAATTTCCGGTTTCTTTACAGCACTACGCCGGGAAGGTTCAGCCACACACGCAAGACTCAAGACTCGCCTTTCCGCTTTGAGACGGTCTCCCAAACCTTCTGCTCCCGGTGCGAGCACTGGCAATGAGGTAGCCCTGCGACGAGGGTACAACTACGTACCCTACCGCTGTCGGGTTGTTTTATTGTGGATAATTACCGGCTCAGTCACACTCCGAGAGTCTGAAGGCATTTTGCATGCACAGGTATCATTTTACACAGCCACCTGCCCATTGGAAGTTCTGCACGGCGTCTTACCATTGGCTACGGAGTGTCCTTGTACGCTAGAAGAGAACGTTATTGGTCCTTCGCTTTTTGTAATCACACATTTACCGGTTTCGATCATCCTCTCTATTTTCTCATTTCCTTAGGTGTGTCTCGGGCTCGACTTCACAGAGCGAAACCCGTAGTTTTGAGCTAACAGCATGTATTCCTGTGACACAAAATCCGCTCTGTTATCAGACCTAACTACATCCAGTATGCCATGCCTGTGAAAAATTTTTTATGTTGTATGACGACAGTGGCACTTTTTGTGGAAGATATCAAGGCTATCTATGGGTATCTAGGAAACTAATTTATGACCACCAAATACCATTTTTCCTTAATATGGCAGAGATCAGAGCCTAGCTTTTGTCAAAGATGCTATGGAGTTGTTGTCGTTATCATTACTTCTCTTCTTTGCTGTCTGTGCTAAGCGCATACAAAGCAATCGGTCATCCAAACTCTCAGCTGAAAACTCAACCCCGGCCATCATCCCGACTGTCTGACTCGAGCTCTGCATTTCTCGATTCCCTGGTGACAAACGCAAGCGTTTCATTATCTCTGTGCACAAAGTCTTCAGATCACAAGCCACACACGTTTTGGTAGCACACCTGCGCCGACTCTCAGCGTGGCTCTTTTTTGTAAGTATGGGTGCAAAACCGTCGAAACACGAGAACTAACCCACCTTTCCCGGCATTATGCAATAAGTGCTTGAAAGTCTTCATCAAAAAGATTGGCTTCGATGGCGTTTGACAAACTGTTGGAAACGTGCTTTCTGGCTTTACCAACAGACAGTGCATTATGAAGTTGTTTTCTCAGAATCGGAGCTCTGGATAACACATCTGCAGTATCCAGGCTTTCATGCACAACCTCATAGCTGAACCGCATGAACGTCTGGCGAAAACGCAGAATGCGAGGCGGCAAAATATTCAAAGGAGATTTTCCCAACAGGATTACAAGTAGTTTTGAGGACGGTATCACGCGCAAAATTTCCAGACCTCTGACGCACCCTTGGAATCGTTCTGTTGCCCACGTCATTGCCAATGCGTTCTTTTCAATCTGAGAATACCTCGTTTTATCAGGCATCTACCAACGCGAGGCAACGGCATCTGGTCGTTTCTTTTCGTTTGACTTAATTTGCATCAGTAGTTCCCCTAAAGCGAATGATCACGCGTCAAGCGAAAGAACTGTAGGCTACACTGCGTCATTGCTAGCCATTCTGCGCCCCTAACCGGTAACGACTTTGACATATGACAGCGATTGCTCTTGGGCTTGTCCCCCCCCCCCCCCCCCGTCTATTCACAACCCTTGAGAAGCAAGTGACGTAACGGCGCCGTTTTTGAAGCCAAATTGGGCATGAAACTTGGAAGATGATTAGTCATGCCAAGCAGCCGTTTAACGTTAAACACGTTCTTTGGTGTCGCCAGTATTGTATGGCCCGAGACTTTTCAGGGTGCGGCGTCATTCGGTCTTGACTAAGCCCACGTCCAAGATACTTTAGCTCGGTTACTCAAACTAACTTTTATTTGTTTAGCGTAACACCAGCACACATGAGACGGTATAAGGAAACGCATACACTCGTGATGTTCAGCCTTGTCGCAGCCATAATTGAGCATATCATCAATCAAGTTTACCACATCTGGGGTTTACCCCAGAATCTGCAACATTTTTTTACGGAAAAACTTCGGCGCTGGTGCTATCTCAACCGGTAATCTCGGAAAACAGTGTCGCGCATATGATGTTATGAGCAACTGGGGTTTGGAGCGACAACCTAATTTCATAAAAGTTAGAGTTAGTGTCGTGCTTTGAAAACATAGATGCCCCACTTAACATACCAAGGCTATCCTCAACCAGCGGCAAGACGTAGTGCTCGCAAAGTACATTTTTATTATTTGCGAGAAGTAAACGCAAATAAGAACATCACCAGGAGGTTTCAAACTGGTACAATACCCCCGCACCATTCTGTTGGTCCGTCTATTTCACCTCGCTCTATATGCTCTAGCAGCTGCTTAACTCGGGGTCGCAAGGGTAAGGCAATGGGACGCCCAGCCTCAGTTGCGAAAGGAATCGTGATTTGCTTCGACCTAATATTTTATTCTGCTTTATTGGCTACCAGGGCATCGAATAGTGGTGGGTAGGAAGCTTCTATGGCTGAAGCGTAACTGACATAGGTTGTGAACCTAATAAGCCCATGGACTTATGGAGCCTAATGTCGAGAACTACGTCCACGGTTTGTCGGACAGTGCGTTGTTTCCACTGTATTTTGGAAAGAAACTTTCCCAGAACATGCAGTTGCTCAAACACGGGGCCTGTTCAGGATATGTCGCATTCTCCAATCTGGTAGGTAACCCAGGAAACGTTCACGCTACAACGGAAACTTCGGCACCCCAGCCTGTGTTCAAGGCGATGCTCAGCGATATTAGTATTCTACTATTAAAAGGAAATCATCAAAAATGAAAAGAAAACGTCTTATTCGCGCTGCTAAAAACTTGGCGTCAATGCCCAAATGGAACAGATATTTCTCATGCCTTCTTGAATCCACTCACCTGTTGAGGCGCTCCAAAAATACATTTTTTTTTAATTATGACCCTCCTAACATTGCGCATACTAATCCAAAAATATTTTGAAACTTCTCGACCCAAAAAATACCTCGCATAACTTATCATTAACCAACCACAATGGTTCTCACGTTCCTTTCCCGCAGCGGGCGGACGTTATGAATATTTACTTGACTTTAGTTTTCACTTCTGAACCACTTTATAGTATTCCAGTCATGCCGAGATATAATTTTTCACAAATGCCGCCCATTGACATTACCTCCAATCACATCAGCAAGCTGATAAAGAAATTGAAAGTATCCAACTACCCGGGCCTGAAAACATCCCTGCAAAGTTTTAAAGGCTACTAATAGCACATCTAGCACATTTTTGTACATATTTTCATACAGTCTATTTCCAAAGTTTCAATCCCAGATTATTAGAAATTTGGGAAGGTTGTACCGGTTTTTAGGTCCGGTAAGCCATCTGACCCGTCTAACTATCGCCCCATTTCACTAACCTGCATGGCTTGCAGAGTTCTGGGACATAATATTTTCACATGTTGCTCGCCACCTTAAATGATCACTCGTTCTTTTTTCATAAGCAGCATGGTTTTCATTCAGGTCTTTCATGTGAAACACAACTTTTTGAACTAACGACTAATGTTCATCTAAACCTTGATTCATAATTTTAGACTGATGTTATATTCATTGAATTTTCAAAGGCCTTCGACCTCGTCCCTCACCAACGACTTATCAACAAACTTTCTTGCCTTTTCCTCGATCGCCTTACCTTATGATAGATTAAGTGCTTCCTAAGTCGCCGGTCTCAATTCACCGTTATCGGTGGTGGCCACTCCGATACTACCTCGGTAATCTCTGGCGTTCCTCAGGGCTCAGTTCTTGGTCCGGTCCTCTTTTTAAGCTACGTAAATGACCTTCCTTCCGGCATTTCATCAACGCTTCATCTTTTTGGTGAAGATTGCGTCATCTACCGTTTTATATCAACTCCCGAATATCATCTAATACTACAGCAAGACTTACATACAATTGAAAACTGGGGCGCTCAGTGGATGATGAGGGCGAATATTTCCAAATTCATGTTCACGCCTATCTCATAAAAACACACTAGCTCCATTTATCCTAACTCATTAAACTCTGCATTTTTATCGCAAGTGAATTCATGCCGATACCTGTGGGTTATAATTACAAGAAGACTAACTTGGACCGAGCATATTACCTAACCAGCTTGCGATGCCTCAAAAACTCTTGGCTGTTTCAGGAGGTCCATGTCATTATCACCTGCAAACCTTCGGAAATTTGTCTTTGAAACAATTGTTCGTGCTAAAATGGAATACGCATCTGCCATTTGGAGCCCGCATCAGACATACATATATAACATTCTTGAATCCGTCCAAAATCGTGCTGCCGGATTAATCTCCTCAAATTACGATAAACGTGCTAGAATCAGTCAAATAAATTCTCCCCTCGGTTTCCCTGTTCTGAAACCTTGAAGCAAAATTGCAGGACTCTGTCTTTTTCCCAAACTATACTACAACATTCCTCACCTACATGCGTCACTTTTAATTCCGCCCCTCCGAACATCTCGTCGCTCATTTAATTCCATGAGTATTCAACGTCTGTTTGGCCCTAATACTGCTTTTAACAAATCATTTCTGCCTAAGGCTATTAAAGAGTGTAACGGATTGACGGATGCAATTGTCAACGAGCAAGTTGCTTTTTAACCGTTTGAGGGTCGAATTTTTTCGCCAAGTGCGACCCCCCCAGGGTCGATTTTTTTATGGCTGATTTAAATTCTTTGGATGAATCTATTTCGAGAAAAAATTATCGTAATTTTTTAGGGTGACCATAAAGTGACAAAAAAGTCGCTTGTGTTGTACATACATGTGGTTTATTCATGCGTAACACAAGAAAAATTCGGAATGAAAACGAGAGAGTAACAAGCCGGCACCTTTTAGTGAATCAAAATCGCGGGCGCGAATCATTAGTTTCATTAGTTTCGCGGGCGCAAAATGCGGGAAGCGCCCGGAGGACGCTACCGAAACCAGCCGCGGCGCGCGTGCGGGCGCGCACGGCTTGGTGCGGGAGTGATAGACGGCGCACCCCCCCATAAAATACAAAAAGGAGAAAATAGCCTCATCAGTTTCGCAGGCGACCTTGGTCTGTGGCAGGCGGAAGACGCGAGAGGCGCCTGGGCGCCCGGTGGGCAATACCCAGCGTGCCCCCTCGTTAGCGGATGCGCAAGCGATTCCCGGCGCGCCCCTGAAGTAAATTATAAAAAAATAAAAAGAAGAGCTGTCAGCACATGAAAAAATGTGACGTATTTGCGATGTGTGGCAGCACATGCCAAACAGGAGACGTTGGAGAAAAAGGTGCGCTTTCTAAAGACAGAAGCAATGCCATACATGTACGTCATTGACCATTTTGAAAGAGTTTGCCGACGCCGCTCATGTACGGCCGTTACCCTCAAAGGGTTAATTTAGAGATTTATTGCTAACCACCGTTTACTTTTAATTGGTGTTTTTCTTTTTTCGTGGTATGTACTGCTACCGCCTGTATTTTTTTAATTGCGAATTGAGTGTTAAAGATTTCGTGTTACAACCTCTCTGTTCTTTTTGTGTTTTGTTGCTACGTGTATGTTTCGGTACTTCAAAAACTGTAGCTATGAACTGCATTTTTATTGCCGTTTGTTCTTTGATTCTCCCCCCTGCTTATGTAATGCCCCAAAAGAGGCCCTTAAGGGTAAATAAATGATGATGAGGAGGATGATGAACTCCGCTGTGCCGTTAATGATGACCTGAGCATATCGAGATTGGGGTGCCCCCTGTGCATACGCCAACATAATGCGCCCCCTTGTCAATATGGAGACAGGAAAGTTGTGCCTCCTCTCGGTCGCCTGTAGCGTTTTTCCAAGAACACACCTTTTCAAAAATGTCCGGAACAACCGCAGTAGTTGCATTTAGTGCCTGTTCCACGGTAAGAGGTCCTGTGGAGCGCTTCTTGCTGGTAGTTTGGCAATGAACCGGCTTTGCTTGCTCGGTAGGACTGTTCTCTGGCGCGCTGACGTTGTATGTCAGGGGCACTATTCCTTGACGAGCCACCGGGAGGCTATCCTGAAAAATTCTTCTGGGGCTGCCTTTGGCTGCTGACCTCATCCAGGTTGCTGGATGCCGCTGCTAAGGATCGTCGCTGGTTTATCGCTGCTGTTGATGCTGACCTTGGACGGTCCCTTTCAAGCGAGCACTTGCCAAAGCACTGGCGAGTGTCAAATTTGTCTCGGAGAGCTTCGCATCACTGACGCCGAAAACAAACTTGTCTTGGGTCGTGCTTTCCTTTTCTAGGTAGTCGCACAGATCTGCCGGCGTGTGCAACGCATTAATGAATTGGTAGACTGATCCTCCAGGCTGTTCGATGCCTCGGGGAAAAGGTGCGCCCGAAAAACTCGGTTCCGTTGTGGCACGAAGTGCTTCTTGAATGTTTTATGACGACTCCGTATGCTTCCGTTGCTCTTCAGGTAGGGCGAAAGTTGAGAAGATTTCGTTGGCTTTCCTGTCCTTCGTATAAAGCATTGGCCGGATTTGCGCTTCCTCACTTTGCTCATTTAAGAAAGAGGCAAAGCGGTAGTCATCGAAGAGCAGGATCCAAGCAGGCCACTCGGATGCCCGGTCGAAGAAAAACGGTGGCAGAGCTGGAACAGCGAACATAGCGTGAAATGGCTTGACTCCGCTGTCTTCTGGGGCGGTGCCCCTTTATGAAGACTGGTGCAACGCCCCTTGAATATCACAACACCACCACTTGTGACACCATGTCTGTCGCATGCTACAAGTAGGCCGATAGCAGCGGGGCTGCCGCAAGAATAGGGCAATGAATTGAGCCTCCGACGAAAGGGGCGAGACAATGACAACGCTTATTCCATGCCGCCAGCACACATATAAATAAAACACGCATATGACCAGTGCTGTCATGTACAAGCTGAACTTGACAGTTTAGGCCGAAAGGACCAAATAGCTCAACCACTCCGCTCGCGGAATAGGCGCTATCACCAAAGTGAGCTCTACTGACAGGTACCCACCAAGATGCACAGATCGACCCTTGCCATTTTTCTCTGCTCCCAAGAAGTATAAGAGGCGCAGTATAGTTCAGGCTGTTTTTTGGGTGCAGCAGTTAGGACGTCTCTGTGGGTACTCAGCCAAGCTTGGACAAAATGATTAGGTGAGCGTTGTCAGTCAGTCGATTGTCAGCCAGACGTGGAAAGTGGGTACTCAAGATAGCAAACAAATGATCCCAATAAATCCGCAAAAATTCCAGCGTGTAGTTACTTGCACACAAAACCTTTTACGGCAAATTAGGAAGGCGTCAGTTTGAGCTCTCGCGAATGCAATCTTTTTACCGCTATCATGTCTTCAAGCTTGTGCAAGACGGCCGATTCGCCTGTAACTTGTAGCGCTCAGTGAAACCAAGTTGCGCGGAAGTCTTTCTGCGTTTGCGGTTCGTCTGATAAAAGTGTCCTTTACATGTGTGGGGCTGGAGGTAGGTGGAAGCAGTAAATGTCACTGAACGTCTAGGCGAACACAGCCTTAACCTTCTAGTTGGGCCGAAAAATAATCCTGGAATTTTTGGGCGCCGGCAGTCCTCAGAGACAAAATTCGGTAACTACGTCACAATAATGGTGTACGTCGCAAATGAAATACGGCGCTGTTTGCGCGAGCAAACGATCTCTTCCTTCCTATGTTAAAATATTTGTTGTCTAGGCATGTGACAGCATGAAAAGAAGATTCACTACGGCCTCGAATAGGGACTCAGCTGCTTCATCAGTGCGCGTAATGGGTCATGCGAAATCTGCGTTGATTTTTTCAAGCAGCGCCGGTGAACTTTTTTGTTTCTTGATGTAATAACGTCCCAATTGTTAACGCCGGCCTTTGTATGCCGTTTCTGAGTCACCGTCTTCGCCCTGCTTTTGTGATAGTGTGAAGGGTCGACTTACACAGCACTCTTATGCAAAAAGGACTAAAAGTTCGTCCTTTCTGGGACTAACGGCTTCTGCCACAACCATTAGCCCATTTGGGGACTAACTGCGAAGGGACGAACGGTTAGTCCCCCACCCGGATGGTTCGTTCCGATACTCCCCAATGACTAACTGCGTAAAGTACAGAAAAAAGAAAAAAACTCCGGCACCGGCACGGATCGAACCCCTGACGCCTAGAAATATACACAAGGAAACCGACGCGCTATCCGCTGGACCACGCCGCCGGGTGGTAACTGCCGTAGATAATATTCGAGTGTACAGCGTGTAGTTCTGTGCATAACGCAACAGATCCAGTGCAACTGGTGACCGAATTTCTATCTGTGCAAGTGAACGTGACCGCGTTTTGCGCCTTGCGCTTAGCGCTTTGGTAGGTTTAGGGACTGTTGCTCAGTTCGATTCGATGTAGAGCCTCACAACCATAGTTTTTCTCGTAAATAACAATCAACTCGTCGTCGCCTAGTTGAGATAGGTAGCTGGGCGATCGGACGACTAATTTGTTTCCGCACACATTAGCGCAAGCTAAGTGCTTTCTTAGTGTTCGATACATATGTTAAGTGCTCTATGTAACGTATGTGAAATGTGTCGTCTGTGTGAGTGTCAGAATAAGGAAACATGCCATATTTTCCTGCATCGGCGAAAGCGAATTCGGTGTTGCTCAGCCTGAATTCTTCAAATTCGCGTCACTAGACGATTGCGACTGGGACATGCAAGCTGGTTTTACAGCAGTTGCAACATTGGAAGGCAATTATGTACCGAGTGTACACACAAAACACAAGTTAGCCTGAATGGGAGTTTCTTGGTTGGAATACGTCTTTTAAACTCCTCACGACAAGCGGCCTGCTCCCACGTGTGGTAGTATGATGGTGGAAAAACTGCCAGTTTACACCGGGGGCCACAAGCCGTCGTAAATAAGCGCATTTACCACGGTTTTACCTCTTCACAAAACGCAGTATCTGGCTGTGATTACTGCGTTTGTCCTAATGGGAGTATTAAAAACTCCCACGCTACTTCCATTTCCTTCTCCTCCTCCTTCACCCCTTCCTCCTCTACGCGTCCTTGCAAAATGGCTGCCAGTTGGTGTCGTGTGTCGTGCGAGCTCCAGCGTCCCCGAAAATTTATTGCCAGTGTGAACTTGCGGCCGGACAAACGGATGTGAAGTGCTTCCCAACAACCGAAGCTCGTTGCGAACATTGTGGAACCAGCCTGGACTGACGTGCGACGGACTGCAACGTCGCCTCCGTGTCACCGACCTTCGAGCCGACGGAATACGCCAGCGAGCCGACGCGAGGCCTAAATGCAGTGATCGCTGAGAGTGGCTCGTTAAAAACAACGCGGTTGTGCCTCTGCGAGGTGGTTGAAGGTAAGATTTTCACGTTTTTTATTGTACGCAACATTTTGGGAGACTTGTGCCCCTTCTAGCGTCAAATAAACTCAACGTGTTTCCCGCGCCACTGCACAGGCGATTCTCTCTCCGCCACTGGAGGTGAGCGTTGTGCGTGAAAGACGGCACCATGCCCGGAACGTCATTGGGGAGGCCGAACGGTGTGAAAGCAATGCGTATTTGCGCGGGTCTCGAGCAGAACACTCACTCATTCACACTCGCAAGCAGAATGAAAACTGTCCGAACTCTGGACGGCTGTTAGGTGTTTTTGTTAGGCTGTGTCTGTGGCTTACTGGCAAGCGAGGGTGAAGTTGGCCGGTCAAACGTCGCAGGACGGCCGCTTTTCTTGAGAAGTAGGTGTTGTGCCAGCCGCGCCTGCTACGAGGAGGGTGACTGCCGCGTGCCGCCGGCGATTAATTGCTTTCACTGGAAAGGGAGAAGGTCGGGGCCCCGTGGGAGCTCTCCGTACGCTAGGCGCGTGTAACTATAACCAGCAAACGCCATTCGAGGGAGCATTCTGTAGAGTCGACAGACGACTGCTTATTTATTTTTTTTTTTTGAAGGGGGGCACGCGCAGGCATCACACCCTCCGAAATTTTTCCTTAACTTTCGGTGAGGGGAGAGAGGGGCAGTGCGGGAGGTAAAACCTGGAGCTCGTTCCCAGAACACTACACGCAAGGAAAAGAAGGAAAGGAAGCGTTTTCAGAAGTTGGTCGCCACAAGGGTCGCGCACCTTTTTGAACAGCAGAACACTTCGTTTTGACGAACTAGTGAGCGCAGGTGTCTCGGACAGAAGTGCAATTTTGCGTAGCTTTAAACAAACATTCAGACATTACGGAAAGTTGGACACAAAAGTGACAAGTTCAGCGTCTTTACAGTGCCGTTTCTTTTCTTTTTTTTTTCAGGTCAGATGCCCAATATGCTTATGTATTTGTTACCGCAGATTTAAAGCGTTTTGCTATCCCTCTAATGAATGTGCTGCTGTGGCTTCCAGAAGAACGTGCCAGGGGGTGCGGCAACGTCAGCGTTTGGGAGGCAGGTGGAAGCAAACAGCGCACCGACGACATGCTGACCTCATTGTTGGCAAATGGCTTAAATTTTTTTCGTTGAGGAGTGTTGTAATAGATAAAGTTCTTACCAAGATACCTTGTGTTCTCGATGTAGGTGTTTTGTTGATTCAGTGTTTTTATTGTCTTATTAACGTGTTCACACGTATATCGTATTCATGTAATTTTTATGCAATAAATTGACTGTGCAGAAAACAAACTTTTCGCGTTTCGCCATTCAACGTTTGAAGCAGAAAAAGACTAGAAATTACGTGATCCCCAACGAAATATAAAAATGCGGCCTGTGCCCTTAATAAGAACTCCCAAATGAAGTAATAAATTCCACTGCAGCGCATATATATGAAGCGCACAAAAACACACAGAAAAAAAAACCTCGAATGCAGGTCAACACTGCTCCCAATGCTCCCCCTGAAAACTCCCAGTTGGAGGAAACAATACACTCCCAATGGTACCCCTAGAAACTCCCATTGTAGTGGCAGTAAAATGAAACTCCCATATGCTACTGAAAAAAACTGCCGAAATAATGGGAGTAATGCGAAACTCCCAGTGGAAGGAGTTTTAAAAACTCCGAATTGGTACTGAGTTATGACACAAGCCATTTACTCCCATTCCGGCTTATTTGTGTTCTGTGTGTAAAAGATAACTTCGATATGCTTACCTGTAGCGAGCATTTTTGTTTTGCAGTTGTCATCAGCAACATGCGTTTTTTCTCGTCTGTTAAACATATACATATTCATTACGCTCAGGAATCCACTTTTGCTATTGTCACTAATTTTTGCGTTACTGTTAAGGCGCTTGAAACTTTCATTGGCAGTTATTACCTCGCACAAATCGTATGCAACACCGCGTACCAACATAACCTCGCCGAGAAGCGTATGGCAATCGCGCTTCACCGCTCCTTGCCATTACCCGTCGCTCTACTAACCCTAGGCGATTTTATTATAACTAACATCAATATTTTCTCCCGTGGCACCATCTAAAGCACCCAGTGACTGCAATGGCTTGCGGTTTGGAAATATAAAACTGTTCGCAGACATATACGCGAAAGGGCAACGACGACGCCATTAGGGGATTAACGACGCAGCAAAGAGACTAACTGCATGCGTTTCGTCTTCCCGTTACTCCTTATAGATCGGCGGGGACGAACAGTTAGTCCGCATTTATGCACACGGCACGCAGTCTGCCGCAGATACTCCCCTTGAAGATGAACGGTCGCCCGCGAAGCCTAACGGCTGTATTTTAGTTCCTATTTTAGTCCTTTTTTGCCTAAGAGTGTACCTGTCAGAGCAAATCGTTCCCCTTGAGTATACACATGCCTGTGATATGATTCGCGGCTTACAAAAGGCATTAGGTACGAATGTGACATTTCTTACATTCTGCGATAAATATAGTGATTTGGTCTCCTGTACGATAGTGATTTCTTGCGATTTTACTATTTTTCCGACATTTAAAAAACACACTCTCGCCGAACACCCGACGAATTGCCGTTAGTGTTTGCTTAACTGGTTTACGCACAGGAGCTGTTGAGAAGGCAGTGAGTAGTGTCTTACCAAACACCTTACATAGAAGCAGCCTTGAAGCGGTTTGTGCGAGCTAGCACGCTCAAAGGACGTCCGGAAAGATACGCTCAGATGCTGCTACAGCCAATGATAGGGGTTCTGGGGATAGCACCCGCTTTGTGCGAGTGTGTTGCGTAGCTGCCCTAGGTTGTATGTTGTAAGTTTAACCTTCACTTGCTGCAAATGGCAGGCCGTTTGAAGTTTTCGGACAGCGATTGAATCACCCTGCACAATTGCTCGGCCTGAGGATCCAGGGGCCAGAAGGTGAGAGTTTTCATTCGCTCAGCCAATCCAGAAAACGTAGTTCCGAAATAAAATTTATAATTGGTCAGGTCAAGAGATCTCAGCCGGGCAGAATGTGAAACGTATGAGGGTGGTCAGTGGCTCACGTCATTTTACTGAAACTTGGCTTTCGTGCCGCGAAGTTAGCTTCGCGTAACCACATTGTGGAAACCTCGCGCCACGGTGAAAAGTCAGATGCCCCAGTCAAATGATAGTTCAATTGGTATAGCCTGGAAACTAGAACACCAGTGCAGTATACAGGGTTTCATAGGACCAAGCAGAATTGACCGGAGTTTCAATGCATAAGCCATAGTGGTCCCAAAACCACTCAAGCTTGAACAAAGAGGTGCTTTTGTTGTTTGGTAAGATTTTAGGAAAACTGCCCTCTTAACAGTTTGCTCGGAAAGCCATCTAGTACAGGAGACAAAAGCCAGGTTATGGTACATGTAAAAGAGCCCGATGCATCATGACTTGAAAAGCGGGCATTTTCTGCATTTAGGATTACCAGACGTACACTGGAGGCAATAAAGTAACAGAAAAATGAGGGGCGCTTTAGGAAGCGGCTCGTGCTGAGCGCAAGATGTGGGTGCAGCGTGACAACGTTGGGCGTCAAGTCATCACAACACCGCTAGCACACATCCATTGCATAGCCAGTCGCGACGTCAGGACGTTGCATGCGACTTACTCGCTGAGGCTGTGACCCGTGGGGATTCCTGAGTGGGCTCTAAGCTTCCCCGGAACACCTTTGATTTCCACAGACCATTCGACCTGAATATGTGCGTTGTTATGGCTATTGGGCATTACTTCAGTTGTTGTTTACGGTGAGCTCAAAGACATGCCAAAAAAATACATCTTTGTTCAAAGACCTGGGAACTTTGTACATTGACCTGAGCGTGTCATACGGAGCACTTTGAACCTAAAGGCCAGTAGGCCTAACGCCGGGCTTTAATATAACGGTGAGGTTGCCCGGGCTCAAGGTCCATCCATTGTCAGCCTCATGGGCGTCGTTGATGCGGCCGTGACATTCTCACGGCTTCTCTCATCGTTATTGCAAATTCACCATTGTGTGTTTCCACGTTTCTGCACGAATGGCGATTTCGACGATAGGCTTTAGTTACGCTTCTCTGGGTGTGCACCTCTATCGCCCAGACCGGTATTGTCTCAAAGAATACCTTTCATTAGGAAATAATACTTAAGGGAGAATTTCAAATAGGGTGATTAAAGTCTTTATAGGCTGTGAAATCGGCTTTTTTGTGGCTATTTTCGGCATCGGTATCATTTGTTAAGGTAAACTACTCCCCCATTTTTGACAGGCTGCCGGAGCGCCTGAAGTCCTGACACTTACTGTTTAACGTTTAAAAGTTATTTAGTGTGTAACCTAGGTGATGTTTATTGATACCTGCGCGTCAACACCTCTTTCAGGGTGCTTTATGCACACTCATATTTCCAGTTCCGTTTGAGATTACCTTACCTTTACCTAAAATTTGGTCGCAGTGCTTAGTTCTGCACCCACTTGGTAAAGTCACAAAAACGTGCATAAAATGTATTTGCGTTTTCTTTTCAGATTTTGGGATTTGAATTTTTTTCTCAAGGACATTTAGCAAATGACTACTTAGAATATGACATTTCCATGTTTGTTCGCTTCAACTATCAGTAGGCTGGCTTCTATTCTGATGCCCTGTATTATTGTTTAGACAAATTTATTGATGCTTCATCATAGCGCATCGTGTGGCCAGTTATTTTAAAATGTTAGCCAAATTTAATCTGTAGTTATTCTGGCCAATCCTGAGATGAAGAAGTCACCTCTTTCAGGTGGTAGATACAGGAGCAAGATAACATTTCAAACTGAGTTTTATAGAACTAGCAAGGCAATTTTTGTGTTACCAGTCGTGTCTTGACTGGTTTCCTTCCTCTGCATGTTGTTGTGCCTTATTCCAAATCTACTAAACCGCATTTGAGCTCCTGTTTTGACTTTCCTTCACTTGGATGCTTTCACTAAAATATAATAATAACAGCGCCAGAACAATTCAAATATTACCCACGCGTAAAGGTCAAGCTAATATTTCAATGCCCGCTGTGAACCTCAACACAAACGTTTTCAACGCAATCCCAACACCAAAAGCACACCCAACACACAGCCAAAGTGTAAACATTTTTTCTATTATACATACAACCCAAAATTATCACCAATGAGCAAAAAGGCTTTTGTGCAAGAGCTTAGATTTCATTTAAACAACAAGGAATGCCAATTCTTTCTCATTGCATCCTTCATAAATAATTGAACGGCGTTCACTACCCCAAACCAAGATACGCCATACCGTAAGCGCAGGGTAACATGCGAAAATATTATCGAAGGATATATGACAAGAAAAATATATACTATGGCAAAGAAGCTTTGTTGCCGAATGTAGAATGCGCTTTTTCGTTCGCCTTTCACGGAAATTGGTGTGTGCGACACAGGTTGAAAAGCCTGTTTTAAAACAGTTCTTACATGGTTCGTTTCAGGTGTGCATGCTTGGATAATGCAAGAAACGGTCGGATTTTACTGACCTTGTCTGGAGTGGTTTTGGGGCTGTGGAAATTTGACCGCAGATATACATTCTATCCGTCCTGTTGTCTTGAAGAGACCCATCAAGTCGGTTGTAAGCAGAGCTGACGGCATTGCCCAACAAAGATACATAAATCCGAATCCCGTTATCTATTAGTAATTACATGCGCGTCACATTCTCTTGTTACTCACACAGGTTACCGATTGGGTTTCCAAAGAAAGTTAAGCGCCTTTATTCGCCGAAACCCTTTTTATTTCCAAATAAAACTAC
Organism: Haemaphysalis longicornis; assembly: GCF_048455015.1. Classification (NCBI taxonomy): domain Eukaryota; kingdom Metazoa; phylum Arthropoda; class Arachnida; order Ixodida; family Ixodidae; genus Haemaphysalis; species Haemaphysalis longicornis. The sequence goes on along the minus strand of NW_027526233.1, from coordinate 76,638,940 downwards.
GTAAGGGCAAAGCGTGAGCGACACAAATAAATGTCATTCTCACCAACACAAACTGAAATGCAAAAGAGATGCATGAAAAAATGAATAAAATTTATTCTGCCGGGACATTTTCGTGTGAGGTCATTTGTCGACGTGATGTAGTCGTAAAAGACGCACTTAGTACCAAGCATTATCTCCCGTCCTTCTAGAAGCCGTTATTTTGGTCTTTGCCTCTCTGGAGAAGCACACAAATTTCTGGAAGTAGCGACTTCGTGCGCTGCTGACGCAACCTAAGCTGACGCATCCTGCTTTTTTCTGTATATTAGATACTTGATACGGGGAAAAGGCCCGAGAGGTTTTGGAAGCCTTCACGGAGTTGAAAGGAACAATACAGCCTTCACTATAGCGGTAGCTAGCAATAAGCAGAGCAACAGGCATACGACAAGTTTCTTCCATCAACAGCGAACAATATTATCGTAGGTAAACCAAAGGCTTCTGGCCACAATGCCACTCAACACCGTCGTGAGATTTACTTCCCTATTTACTTGCCTCGGTTCTCCTCACCTCTTTCTCGTACCAACAGCAGTGAATGCAAGGACACATTTCTGAAGTTGATCTCATTTATGGTGTTCTCACTCCCTCCGTGCCATCTGTCGGGCCTATTTTGGTGACAGTTTTCCACGAACACGTCAAAGAGACGTTCTTTAAAGCTAAACGTTATTTAAAGCGGTCGTATAAGTGGAAGAGCCTTCCCTCGGTTTTACAGAGGTCGAAGCAGTTCTGCTGTTGAGGGTCCTAGCCGTGTGTGCTAGGGTATGGGGCCCGAAATCACTCATGCCTTCTGTATTACCGCTGCCCTTTTTTCATCTGGCTTTGCAACGTAAATGCACCGCTGAGTGTAAGACACGCCATATATCACGGAACACCGCGCACCGCTTTTGCTGAGTCTGGAAAGCAAGTCGGGGTGGTGCGGCATCGACGTTGCTCCTGATAAGGCTGGCCTTCATGTAATTCCTGCCGCAGTTGCGGCCAAGAGATTGCGACGTTGAAAGAATATCTTTATTTCTCTTATCTCTGTATGTACTAGGTACTGTAGACCGTCTTGAAAAAGTCAGTAGTTACAGCAATCACAATAACACTACAAAAAATGCACATGCAAGCATGTTTGAACCCAGCATCACAGTCACCCAAGTGGGATGAAAGCTTCGCTTCGGCTGTGATGAAAACTTTGCTTTATGCCGATCTATAGGCCCTGCCTGACCAGTATTTTTTTCAGCGTTAACTTTTATTTCCCCACTCCGCAACGATGATTTATAGCGTTTTTGTTTAAAATTGTGAAAGCAGCACCACTTAATATTTTCGGTGAAATAAAAACAGGTCAGTTGGAAATCCAAAAGCTATCTACACAACACGATTCGAATTTCTTAGAGGCGTTTCAGCCATGAAGTTATTCATGCAAGCTCTCTTGAGGTAGTCTTGTAGCTGTGTTAATGCGACATTTAGAGCCGTGTGTTTGATTGCTTGCAGGACTCCTCGAAAACTTCTTGTAGGACCTATCAGCAATCGTCTTCACGTCCAAATAATTTCTTTAGAACCAGTTTCAGGAGATGTTGAGGAGGTTCCAAGAACTTCTTGCAAAAACCTCTAATTACCGTTTACTCACGGCTTCCTGACAGGCACAGCTGCATTCTCTCTACGTAAACACATGCTTGCCTCAAATATTGGTATGAAGTGTCCTCACAATTGACACACCGTATACCTGCTTCTCGAATACACACTTTGACTGCCCCCTGTTCTCCGAATAAATACTTTTGCTTAAACTGGCGCGCCCTTTAAAAGATACGTCATCGGAGAAGACAGACTGGTCGTTCTCGGGTGTTCTGGAACCAAATGGTCGGCATGTCAGTTATTTACAGCCGGCAGCTATAGCCAAGGCTGGGCGCTGTGTAAAGAGAAGGCACAAAGCGGGCAGCGCAACGATGATAGTAGCACAAAATATATAGGATAAATTTAAATAAACTCACTAGAATTCATGCGTTTGATGCCAGCTTTCATTTGACCTATATGGATACCGATTTTATGTCCTTTCAATAGAAAAATGATACAATTTCAAAAAGAAAAACCAACTGTGGTGCTTTGAAAACCTAGCTTAATGTTTAGTAACACATTAGGTATACACGTCAATGCAGTAACAACTAAAAAAGTCACCTCATAGAGAGAAAAACGTAACCATTCGCAAGCTATTCAACAAGAATTGGTTTATTTATGAAAGTCTTTCAAAGATATCTGAAGCTTCCAAAAAATAGGCCAAGCACAAACACTTCAACTGCAATTTACCCAAGTTTCTTACGTCCGATCGCCAAAAATTCTGCCGGGGTCGTAAATCCCCGAGAAAGGCGTGCTGATTCACCACTAGCGACCGACCAATGTAACATCTCATCAATTGACAAAAGCGCTGAGCACTTCAATATACATTTTGCATCTGTATTTGCCGACTAACGTCCTCTAAATTTCCCGAGGCCGGCCTCACCTGGCACTCTCCACCATTTCTTTTCAGTTACCGTAACCGAAAATGGGGTTGCGGGTGCTATAGGGCGACTTCCTTGCGAAACAAGCCCGGGACATGATGGCATTACCGCCAAGCTTCTTGAATTAACCTGCCACAAATCAGCACATCTATTGACACACAACGTTCAGCAATCGCTTGATATGGGCTGTATAATGAAAGATTGAAAATATGCTCTGGTCAAATATCTATTAAAATCTGGCGAAAAGGCCTCTCCTAGCAATTAAGGGCCTATCTTATTAACGCGAAGTTCTCTCAAGCTACTTGGGCACATTCTTAATTCGCACATCATAGTGGGTGAACACTTAAATAGTTGGCTCCTTGAGAACCGCTGCGCGTTTCGCCACAAGCGCTCCTGCAATGCCCACCAATTTCAACTGTTAACTGATCTGCCGCATCACTGTGTTCCCACTGATGCAACTTCCATAGATCTTTTTAGGGCATTCGATCGCGTACAACAAAAAAGTTTATCAGGTGAAGTTTTAGGGCATTCGATCGCGTACAACAAAAAAGTTTATCAGGTGAAGTTAGCAACCCTCAAGTTGATCACAAAACGACTCAATGAATGTCGAGTTTCTATACAACCGGCAGCAATCAGTGACACTTACCGATACAATTTCCGGAAAAAGCATGATCAATTCATGTGTTCCTCAGGGATCTGTGCTGGGCCCTTTACTATTTTTGGTTTACAGTATTGGGCTCGGATTTTAAATTGCTCTTCAATACGTCCACTCGAGGACGCCTGTGTCATGTATAGGAAAATAACGTAACCGACCGATATTCCTACCTCACAGTCGGACTAAATGAAACTCACGGAGTAGGGCCGATTGTGGCAAACGGAAATTAACATTGGACAATCCAAAAACAATTTTTGCTTCCAGTAGAACCCACCCTAATTCCAAATACGAGTCAATGACAGTGTACTTGAGACAGCCTCAGCAACATAATACCTTGGTCTTTTTCTATACTGGGATTTAACCTGGAGCAGTCACCTTTAATACATTACTAATAGCTCCTGAAACGTCATCTTAAATGCGCAAATGGGGACACTAAACTTAGGGATATTAAATTGTGGTCAGGACTTCCTTGACGTACGCGTCCACAATCTGGCACCCCCATACAGCAACATTTACTGGTATGCTAGAATGAGTTCAAAATAAAGCAGCCTGTTTTATCTGCTCTGGTTGCGTTCGCTATCAAAGTGCCTCATTACTAAAGCATAATTACATGAAGCCTAATAACTTAACCTAATAATTACATGAAGCCTAATATCAAACCAACAGTTGATAGGCTTTCAATTGATACCAAGACTTACATTTGTGACTCGATCACTAACGCCGTCGTTCTGTTAAAAAGACAGATCATAGCTAACCACTGCACGCGGAGCGCGCGTCCCGCGTCGGAGCTACCTGTCACCCCCCCAGTCCATGTTATCATTATCTTTCACTAACATACGAAGCATAATGCCAAAACGTAACCTTGTTGGATCTTTGATAGATGACACTCTGATATTCTCGCCTCTACTGAAACGTGGTTGCACCCGCACATCAACGATAATGAAATTCTTCCTGATAACAATTCTTACAATATTTATCGTAAAGGTCTCGTTGACAAAAGAGGTGGTGGCGTCTTTCTTTGTATCAAACAAAACGTTGACTTCATACTTTAGCAATTTTAATTCCACTTTGAAAATTCCATGGGGTCTGGTAGTAATTAATTCTGTCAAGATACTAACAGGCGTTTGCGACAGGCCACCTGATTCATGCAGCACCTCCGTTTTTGAACTTCAGGACAGCATCACCGGAGCAATTCAGCTTAGCCTTACCAACACAATTTACCTGCTCGGTGACTTTACCTTCCTGGAAATTGACTGGGATCATTTATCATCCCCTTGTCGCATCTCGGAACCATTCATTAGTTTGACTCTTGATTTAAACTTATATCGGGTCATTAACCAGCCAACTCGAGGTCAGAACGCATTAGATCTAATCCTAACAACTGCACCCCAATCTATTCACACTGTATCACACCTTCAAGGATTTACATACCATCAATTACTGCAAGCATTATTTACCCTCCTGTGCAGTGCTCCGGTGTCGAAAATAAACAAATTCATGACTACAACAAAGAAGACTTTACTAAAATATGACGAGCTAGACACGTTCTTTATTCAAATATTTCTCCCATGCTTTTACAGTAGAACGGTTTAAAGCATTTGGCTGAAATTTAAAAAATAATATCTGTCCTTATAAACCCGTACGTTTCCCAGATTACAATAAGCAATGACGAAACTAATGCCTGGTTTACAAGAGGCATAAACATTATGGGAAACAAAAAGAAACCCCTCTATAAACGTGCAAAGCACACCCGTACACCCTCCGCTTGGCAAAGTTACAAAGATTACCTTGGCGCTTACTGGCGCAAATTAGACTTAGCGAAACATATGTATTTTTTCCCACGACCTGCCATCGCTTCCAAAATCAAATCGAAAACGTTTTGGCGGGTGATATCACCTGATCATAATAACACCATATCTTTGCATCACTATGAGCCCAACCGACTACCGGAAAGCGAATGCCCATTTGCTTTTAATACATTCTTCTGATAGGTATTTATTCAGGAGGATTATTCTAACTTTCCTCTCTTTCCGTAATATGCCTGGCCGTACATGAAGCCTATTGAAATTACTGAGGAAGGTGTCGCCTGTCTGATTAATAGTGTAAAATTATCGACATCTTCTGGCGTGGATAACATTATTTCCAAAATTCTAAAAAGCACCATCTCCGTTTCCAGTAAAGTTCTATATCACATTTTTACACAATCATTATCATCTCGATTGCTTGCAGACGACTGGAAATTGGCTAAGGGCATACCCATATTCAAAACAGGAGATTAGCATTGCCCAGAAAACTACCGCCCGATATCACTCACGTCCATTTGTTGTTAAATGCTTGAGCACATTATCCCTTCACACATTTACAATCACCTCGATTCAAACCATTTCTTTCTATAGAATCAACATGAATTGAAGAAAGGCCTATCGTGCGAGACACAGTTATTAATCAGCGCGCATCGAGCTCTCGCACGGGAGGAAAACCGCTGAACGCGCGGACGATCAACCTGGAGCACCGGACAGCTTTCTGCGACAGCGAACCGAAATTTGCAAGAGCATCGTCAGGACAACGTGCCCACCACTGACGCCAGCGACGCCAAGGGGCTCCGGCATCGCTATAAAAAAGCGACGCATTCACTGCTGGACCATTTTGGCAGCAGCAGCGGCAGCGGAAGCGTGCCGGCCTCAGTTTATCTGCGCGCATCGTGCTCTCGCAGGTTGGTCTGTAATTTCTGTTATGTTTTTGACCAATTAGGCAAAGTATGGTTCTGCTGTCGCTGCTGCTTTGTTTTTGATGATTACTGACTGTCCAGTATCAACGAATACCTTATCTTGCCATACTTTACCATGTCTAGTGATGAATGTGAAGAGTGCGCTTGTTGTGAGGCCCAGTGTGAAGATTGTGAAGGTTTGCGGTGTGCGGGATTCAACCGTAACTATCACTTCGGGAAATGCTTCAACGTTGCAGAAAGTACGGACAAATCTAAAGGCGAGGCATGGCGAAAGTCATGGCAGTGCCAAACATGCAAGGGAAAGAAGTCGGAAGGCAGTCAGGGTTAAAAAACCGAAGAACCAAGAAGTAAATGTAGCGAGCCTAATTCTAGCTGTCAACGAAAAGCTTGAAGGCCTCATGATGCTTAAAACCACTGTAGAAAAGATTGAGAAGTCCGTGGACATGATGCTCAGCAAGTATGACGAAATTATTGCTCACATCCGTAGACAGGACAAACAGGTCTAACCTTTCAAGCACTTGGTTGAGGTCATTGAAGAACGGGAGAAAACGTACAGAACGGATGAAATTGCTCTGGAACTTCAGGATCTCGAGCTGCACAGTATAAATCTTAACCTTGAGTTTCATGGCCTTCCTGTAACCGAAAATCAGCACCTCTTGAGTAAGATCAATGGCATAGCGGAGAAATTACACCTGCCCCAGCTTTCAGACAGTGATGTAGCAGTGCAAGAATTACCGTCTGCTAAAGATAAAGCGCCAGGCATAATCGTACGATTCGTGAAGCAAACCACAAGGAACACTTTCTTGGGAAAAATGAGCGAACTGAGGATATCTGATGACTCATGCCACATCATGGAAAACTTGACAAAGAAAAACAGGCTTCTATTAGCAACAACAGAAGTTTGGGCTAAAAAGCATGGGTGCAACAACGCCTGGCACGCGAATAGGAAAGCGTATCTGAGGCAGAAAGATGGAAAGAAGGCGTTCAGGGTGTGGAACGAAAGCGAATTAGATAACGTTGGGTAAAGTCGGCTTCGCTCTTACACCTTCCACGATAGTACCTCTTTATCAAGACAATGCCTTCCGAGTTTATCGAGGTCTCCGGTAGCGACTGCGCACAATATTTAAACCTGAGGCCCTATTCTCAACTGCACAAAGTGCCGGCAATTCAAGCAATTTTCCGGAAGTCTTTTCTGATTGGCTTTCAATTTTGGTCAGGTGCTTCCGGTTGACAAAGCGGTTGTGTTTGCTGTCGTCATTTTGACGTTTCATGTCGTTTACGGACACCAGTTCTAAAGTTTGCCTTATTTCTCGCTACTAAAGGCGCATAATTCTTGGCCGGCAATGAAAAACGAGACTAAACGCAGCGGACATGACAACGTAAGCCTGTCTTTGCTATTCAACAACAATACTGTTTGTAATACACACCCCCTCTGTGATTGGCTGAGAAGGTGTGACGTAATTTAAACAGTTGGCGGGGAACGAATACGTCACGCATTGGCAAGTTGAGCCTGCGTAAAAGTGACGTAATTCTACGTAACAGCTTAAAAATGGCGGCTGTTTTTGTCGCAAAATACAAGCAAAATAGGGCAAAAAATTGCCCCGGTTTACGGCGCCGCGAAATGTGCGGAAATTTGCAGCAGGCGCAGTTTCGCATGCACGCTGGTTAAAGCATGTTTCCTACCGAAAAAAATTATAGTTTCAACTGTTTCCAAGTCAGCGATCATGGAACATACAAATAACATGCAGTATTTTGATTTTATGTGTGGCAATAAAATAAAAAATATTTGTTTGGTGTAACCGCAACTTAAGAGGGCAGTACAAGCCTCTCCATGACAAAGAGAACCCAATGCATAGCATTTGTCCACACTTGTCCTAGTAAGCTGTTGGGTCACATGATCGAACTCAAGAGAAAAATAACAATGAAAAGTGACTATTTGGTTCATTACAGCGCTGATTGCGGTCGAGCTTGACGAATGAGTGAATCGGCGACATCGGTGCGCTCCGCGGTTATCAGGCGTAGCGCTTCGCTGCTCTGATGTGTCATAGAAGCGATGGTCGCGGCCGTCTTTTAAGTGCGAATGCACTTCTTAAGCGACCCAGAATCACGCGTCCACCGTCCGTCCGCATCCTAGCAATGGATCTAGCTAGCTTGCCTAGCAACGGCGCCGGATTTCCGACGCGTGAGGGCGCTCGCGTAGCGCCTCTCCTCCCCCCTCGCCTACTCTCCAGCTCGCAACACCCTCTCTCGGTGCGCCAGCCAGGCCACTACACTATATAAAAAAATAACAGCACCCGGCGCCCGGTTTCGATCCGAGAACGTTGCGGCCGCAGCCCGACGCTCTACCGACTAAGCCACGGAAGCCACGCTGATTTCAGAGTTAGGAACGCTCCTTATATCTTTAACGCATTCAAACTACGTCGTCAGCGGCGTTGCGTTGGCGACTCAGCGGCGTTATAGCGGCTTGATAACTGCGTGGTGTACACGTGATACTACAAACCCGATGGAAGAGATGGAAGAGAAGGCGGCGAGGCGGTGGGCTGCGGGTGCCGAGCGCTAGCGCCGCAAGCGGGCCGACAACCGTGCATTCGCACTTTCACAATCTCCCCCTCGGGGAAATGCGGGGGACTTTTTAAGTGCGAATGCACTTTATAAGCGACCCCAAACCTTCCACCGCCGCCGGCGGCGGCGGCGGCGTCCGCAGTCCTCCTCTCCCTAGCAACGGCGTGGAGCGGAGAGGAGCGTCGGTAGCAACGGCGCGGTGACGTCACTTCACCACGTGACCGCGCTCGCTCCGCCTCCTCGCCGTGGCTGCGCGGGTGCGCGCCGCTCCCCGCACCGCTCCTCGCGCCGTGACGTCATGGTATGACGTCACAGCGCGCCTCCTCTCCCCAGCAGCTGCCGCGCGCCTCTCTCTCCACCGTAACGTCACACTCTCTCCTCTCCCCCTCGCTCGGCTGCAGCTGCCGTGCGCCGCTGTCCCTCTCCCCTTGCACTCGCCTCCGCTCTCAGCCACCTGGCTCGGCGCGCTCGGCGCGGCGTACCCCCCTATATATGCAGCGATAAACTGCCAGACCTCCGTGGGTCGGCTCGCGCGCGCTCACGGGCGAATGCCAACGGATTTTAACTTTACTCCCCCTCATACCATCACCCCGTGCATTCGCACTTAACCATGTTCACCCTCGGGGAAATGCTTGGGAGTTTTTTTCTGTGATCACGCAAATAAACTTGTAACATAGCAGCAGACGATGGCGTGGCGGCGGTGGCGGCAGGGAAGGTGATAACGCAACAAAGCTTGCATTGAAGCAGAGAGCCCAGCCATGTTACTAAAAGCGATTGAAAGAAATAAATAGATACGGTAAAAAAATTGTGCCATGTTCTTTAGCTCGACATCCGCCTTTCGCTCGCTATTGGATTGATTGATTGATTTGATTGATTGTAGGGTTTAACGTGCCGACGCAACGCAGGCGATGAGGCGCGCCGTAGTGGAGGGCTCCGGATTAATTTTGACCACCTGGGGATCTTTAACGTGCGCCGAAATCTCGTACACACGGGCGTTTTTCCTTTTCGCCTCCATCAGAAAAGCGGCCGCCGCGGCCGCGAATCGAACCCGCGACCTTGTGCTCAGCAGCGCAACGCCTTAGTCGCTATTGGATCAACGTTACTCGATTGCCTTGTGGTGTTGGCGCCAAATTTGACCTCCAGAAATGTGTTTTTCTTGTCAGCCTCAGCTATCGTCTTAATTTTTATAGTACATGCCAAGTGTTTTTATATCTTTCTTGCACAATATTTGATACCTTGGTAGCGATCTGTATGAGTGACTCGTCAAATTACACTGCATGTCGTAATAGCTTTTAAAGCAGCACGTCACTGATTGCTTACGTCGTGCTTACGCAAAAAAACATGGGCGAAATGCCGGCAATTTTATGCAGTCGAGAATAGGGCCCCTGCTTTACTTACACACGCAATCTGCCGGAAATAAGATACCGCAACTTGAAGTACTTTTTGTCCAGTTCAACGATGTGTTCGACGCGAATATGTTAGCAGAAACTTGGTACGTCGGAGATGCTAATGTTCTGCGTCTTTCCAATTACAATAATTTTCTTCTGAATCGAACTACTGGTCGCGGAGGGGGTGTATGCCTCATGGTTAAAAACAGGTGTCATGTGTGACGTTATATCAGACTTCTCTTGCGTTAACGTTGACTTCAAAATTTTGTCTTTGTACACAAAAGAATGCATATTAGCGTTTGTACACCGTCCACCAAATGGGATTATTAGAATTTTTTTGCTTTTCTTGCGACTCCTCGAACCATTGCAGGTGAAAATAAATACAAGATTAGTTTACGCAAAAACTTTAACATTAACATGTTAATGGACACCAGTATGAAGATCGAATTTGAACAGTTAATCCTCTCATATGGTTGCACATGTCCAACCAGGATCACCCTTTCATCGAATACTCTGTTAAACTTGTTTATCACGAACGTGCAGACTTTTCTTCTAAAGGCAGGTGTTGTAAGTACGGATATTAGTGATCACATGGCAATTTTTTTATGCATACAGAAACAAAAATTCAATTACACGAAAGCACCGGCGAGATTTGTGAGATACAAGATGCACAGGCGAGATTTGGGGTTGCGTCACTCTGAGCAAACGGTTTCTCTTCGCTGGGCTCAGAGTTGACTAATAAAAAACTAAACGGCATTACTTCGAAACCAAGCCATCGCTCCGTGAAAAAGCAAACTATGCACCGCTTCGACCAATGCCTAACCCGTGAGCGAAAAATCGCCACACATCCACTCTCCTGCAGCTCTCTCCTTCCCTTTCCCGCTCTGTAGCATTCCTGCATACTTTCAGGTCCGCCAGCCAGCGCCGATTCTCGGAAGCTATGCAAAATAGTTGAGAGTTTCTCTAGCGTTCCCCAGGCGGCGCTCCTACGCCCTCTTGTTTATCACTATGCCTGGCTGTCTTGGTCTCACGCTGATAAAACCGCCTGCGCCATGGCGGAAACAAAACCACTTGTGGTGCCGCAGGCTGAGGCCGGCTTTGCGCGCTTACGTGCTGGGATCACGGGCCCCGAAATTTTCCGAGTGGGGCATCCCACCTCTGTGCCTTCCGCACTTCGGACTTGTTTTGTCCAAGCTGTTCGCACTCCGCATCGGCACGGCTAAGCTGTGAGCGAAACGGCTCTTAAAACCCAACAAGGAAGCTAATAACCCCACGTCGTAGAAGTGGGGGCACCGTTCGCGACTCGCGAGCAGGGACGTAAGGCGGACCCCGTCCGCCGGCGCGCGCCACATAGCGGATGAGTGCATGAACTAAGCGTCCCTTCTGCTCCCATTGGAAAGCGGGCGACGCGCCAGGCTATGTTTATACAGGCGGCGTTGCTTCGACCAACGCCATCGCTCCAGCCTTGTTATTCCCCGCAAGCTGATAAGCGTCGAGCACGGCTTGCAAGAGATTACGTGCAATGCATAGTTGCAATCAAAGCGGTGTTGCCCACTCGCAAGAGTGACGGCAATCTTTTCTTCTCTCTCCCGCGCGCATGCCGCATGGGCCCAAAAGTCCGGCCATCCGCCCGGTAACATAGCAAGACCACAGCGTGTACGCGGGCAATGGTGTTGCCTAATGTTTCCTCCTGATTACGAAAGACGGAGCCACCAAGAGCGGGAAATTTGATTGCGGGCGTTCTCCAAATGCGGAACTTTCAGAAAGCGCAGCGCTAAAACTATTGCCCTCAGAAGAATTCTACCGGCTTGTATGCAATCAGATGAGCCAAAGGTAGGGAATGTTGCGAGCAGAATTTTGATATCGGGCGTTTTTCTTTCAATGCGGCGTGCAGAAACACAGACACCCAGAAAACCGATGTTAGATGCGACTGCATCTCATTCACTCGCCTTGTCCATGCAGCGTCGTCGGCGTTGTTGTCGTCCGCCCCTCCCCCATTTTCCTCGCTGAGCTCTCCGCCGCTCACCCCCTCTCCTCTCCGATGCCCCTCTCTCGCGAGGGGCATTGGATTGGATTCGAATGAATTGCCTTGGCTTCGCTTGGATTGGATTTGGATTGGATTGGATTAAAGTGGATTTTGTTGGATTGTGTTGCGTCATAGCCGCGGCAGACACACTGGCGCCGGCGCATGTGCTGTACTCTGTCTTCCGCGGTCTCCTCTCCTTCGGGCGCTCTGCGCATATAACCGGTGTGCCGCTCTCGAGCGGCCTTTCGGTCGACGGTTGCTCTCCGTTGCGCTTGAACCCCCTTCAGCGTCGCATCACACCAGGGTTCCCGCGAGGGGAGGTGGGCGTAATTTTTTTTATTATATTTCGTACTCGTTTGAAAAAAAAAACAAGATCTCAGATGAAAATTTTGTCCGCAACATTCCTCCTGTTTTTGACAGCGGACAAAGTTGATAACCGCATGAGGTTAGGCCAAGTATTAGGCGCGCTATGGCTTCTTAAAGTGTCCATGTATTGTCTACGGGACGCTGGCACTGCTGAAACCTCTTAAGTGAGAGGCACAGAAACCTGGCTCTTCAGATACCATGTTCGCGAAGCCGATTGTCACCGGTTCTAGAGCCTGCTAACGAGGTCCATTTTGGGAGAGATGGGAAAGCCGGTGTGCTGCCCGCTTCGGGCTTGCCAGTTATAGCGAACTTTCCGCGGGGAATTCGGAAATTTATGTTAAGTTCGCCAGCCAAATCCTCGACGAAGGGACGGGCGGGGTGACGGATAAAGAGCATCACTCCCGAAGGAGAGGAAGTGCGGCGCGAACACCAATACTCTGCTATTTCACTTAAGCTGGCACGATATAGGTCCAATCCCAAATATCACTCCGGTGAAGCGGCGGTGAAACGTCAGCGAGTTGCGGAAGATCCGGAGTTACGAGCTGGTGTGCATTGTATAAAATTTAATTACCGAGTGTCCATTGCTATTTCGGGGCCTAATGATGGCAGCACGCGGCAAATTTGACCCAGTCTCAATGGATAACAACTGAAAAGCTCGGCTGAGTCTGACCGCCCATAACCTTAGCCGAACCAAGAATAAGCTAGGTGGGGCTGCCAGATTCCCTCTTTGCAAAGTCTTCGCGCCACTAGTGTGAAGTCTCTTCGACTTTTTGTTACAGAAACTCTGTTAAATTGTTTCGTATGTAATAAAAACTCCGAACATAAGTACGTTTCCAGCGCGCCTGAGCTGACAAATTAGCATATTTTTAAACAAGCAGGTACTTCAGGGTGGGTATCAGCTTTTAAAAAAGGAGACCCAGCACGATTTTATTTGAAACTTAAATTGCAGAAAGCGATGTGTTTCCTTGCTTTCATTTATGATACGACAAAACAGTTAGGTAAAACGTTTTGGCTGGGGCTGCAAAAAAAATTGTGTAGAGAGCCACTGATGCATTTTTTCCGCGACAAAGAGTGCCAAGTGTTTGTTTGTGCAATGCTGTACAATGGCATTTGCTTGTGTCTCAGCGGCTACGATCGATAGTTTATAGTTTGCTTCTTATTTACAAACCTGAGTAGTCGAAAAATAAAAGAGCCACACCGTTGAACATCCTTCCATCAGCACAGTATTGTCACGAAGCCACAGACGACGCAGTTGGCTTCGAGGAAAACACGTTTATTGGAGCGAACTTGTGCTCCCCTAACAACTCAAATAATACAGAGGCGGCGAAGCAGCAGTCAACAAAGTGACGTACGCATGCGAGCTACGGCAAGTCGAATACCCCGCCGTCTGCTCTGCAGGCTTTTAAGTGCGAATGCACTTTATAAGCGACCCCAAACCATCCACCGCCGGCGTCGGCGGCGGCGGCGGCGTCGGCGTCCGCAGTGCTCCTCTATAAAGAAAGCATCCGACGCCAGGTTTCGATCCGCGGACTTTGCGGCCGCAGCGCGACGCTCTACCGACCAAGCCACTGAGGCCACGTGATATCAGTGTTAGTGACGCGCCTTATATCTTTAACGCATTCAAACTACGTCGTCAGCGGCGTCCGTTGGCGACTCAGCGGCGTTATAGCGGCTTGATAACTGCGTGGTGTAAACGTGATACTACAAACCCGATGGAAGAGATGGAAGAGAAGGCGGCGAGGCGGTGGGCTGCGGGGGCCGAGCGCAAGCGCCGCAAGCGGGCCGACAACCGTGCATTCGCACTTTCACATTCTCCCCCTCGTGGAAATGCGGGGGAATTTTTTATATTTCGGCGCGCGTGGTTCTCGAACTGTTGATTCACATCTAGAACATTGTAGATCCAAGAAGATTATTCTGACTGTTCACGTTAGATCAGAATGCTCTCCCTATCAGAACAGACAACACATGCGGCAAGGAAAGAAAGAATGGAACATGCGCTTGCCTTGGCACAGAGATAACACAGACCGGCGCAGCCGGGCGGTAAATGCAAAATCAACACAATGCATGGTTCGCGGCATTACACCCCTCTAAAAATGCATCGACCCCATGCTAACATAAGCGACAGTCCGAACAAATAAAAACAAAAGTTCGTCATCGTCCTTAGAAAGGTTTTAAAACGACTTCGGGCCGCGTGCGTTGTCGTGATGTGCCGGAGTCACCATCGGGAATCACTTCGTAGGTAAGTTGGCCAACGCGTCGTAGAATCTTGTAGCTTCCCAAATACCGCCGCAGAAGTTTCTCACTGAGTCCGCGCCGTCCGATGGGAGTCCAAACCCACAGACGATCCTCTGGGTGGTACTCGGCGGCTCGGCGTCGGAGGTTGTAGCGGCCGGCATCCACCAGCTGCTGGTCCGTTATACGAACTCGGGCGAGCTGCCGGGCCTTCTCCGCAAGCTGAAGGCATCCTTGGACATCGGCGTTCAAGTCGTCGTCTTCTACGTACGTCAGCATGGCGTCTAGCATAGTAGTAAGCCGTCTCCCGTAGACGAGCTCGAATGGTGTCATCTGCGTGGTTTCTTGGGTATCCGGGTTGTACGCACATGGGACATACGAGAGCACTTCGTCCCAGGTCTTATGTCCAACGTCTACGTACATGCATAGCATATCCGCAATCGTCTTGTTCAAACGTTCGGTTAGTCCGTTCGTTTGGGGGTGGTACGCCGTCGTTCTTCGGGGATCCGTGTTGCTGTAGCGCAAGATTCCTTGTATGAGCTCCGCACTAGAGGCCGTTCCGCGCTCCATGATGAGGACTTCAGCGGCTCCATGTCGCAGCACAACTTGTCGTATGAAAAACTTGGCGACTTCTTGTGCAGTGTTCCTCCGAAGAGCGGCGGTCTCCGCGTAGCGCGTCATGTAGTCTGTTGCTACGACAATTCACTTCTTCTCGAATCGTGACGTAGGGAACGGGCCCAGAAGGTCCATTCCAATCTGTTGGAAGGGCCTTGATGAGACGGCGATCGGCTGCAGAAGTCCGGCGGGTCTCGTCGGTGACGTCTTTCGTCGCTGGCAGTCACGGCAACTCTGGACGTAGTGGGTGACGTCAGAGGTAAGGCGGGGCCAGTAGTACCTCGCATTGATTTTTCCAATAGTGCGGGCTGTGCGGAGATGTCCGGAAGACGGGTGGTCGTGGCACGCTTCCAAAATTTCGTCACGAAGGTCCGCGGGGATGACCGGAAAGTAATTCGTTCTCGTTCCCGGACTGAAAGTTTTCTTCACGAGGACAGAGTTTCTCAGGCTGAATTCTGGTAAGTTGCATTTGAAGGTCCAGGAACGGCGACGTTGCATCCCTCGAGGTAGTCGATTATGACGCGTAACTCGGGGTCGGCACGCTGCTGGGCGGCTAGTTCGCTCTCTGTCACGATTCCGAAGAACGCGCTGTCTTCATCAGAGTCTTGTGGTGGCGGGTCGAAGGGGGCGCGGGCCAGGCACTCGGCGTCGGAGTGTTTCCTCCCGGATTTATAGACTACTGTAACGTCAAATTCTTGCAGACGCAAGCTCCACCGACCAAGACGCGCAGAGGGGTTCTTCAAATTGGCGAGCCAACACAGCGCATGGTGGTCTGTCACAACCTTAAAGGGTCTTCTATACACGTACGAGTGGAATTTCGAAATGGCCCATATAATCGCGAAGCATTCTTTCTCAAAGACGGAGTAGTTTTTTTCTTCCTTGGGCAGGCCACGGCTGCCATAGGCGATTACGTTTTCGCACCGGCTTTGGTTTTGTACGAGGACGGCACCAAAGCCTATTTCACTGGCATCCGTGTGAGTTTCCGTTTCACCGTTTTCGTCGAAATGAGCGAGCACGGGCGGGATTTGAAGGCGTTGTTGCAGTTCGAAGAACGCTTCCTCTTGAGCACTTTCCCAGATGAAAGGCGTGCTATGTTTCGTCAAGCGTGTGAGTGGCTGTGCAATGCGTGCGAAGTGTGCGACGGAGCACCGTTAGTATGCGCACAGTCCGAGAAATCTACGCACGCCCTTCTTATTTTTCGGCCTTTGGAAGTGCGCTATGGCTGAAGTTTTGGCCGGGTCAGGCAGGACTTCCTTAGCGTTGACGACACGGCCCAAAAACTTGCGTTCCTCGTACGCGAAGCGGCACTTTTCAGGCTTCAACGTTAACCCCAACGTACGGATGGCTTTGAGTACAGAATGAAAACTTGCAAGATCTTCGTCGAAAGTCCGGGAGTATACCACAACGTCGTCGAGGTATACGAGGCAGGTGTGCCACTTCAGGCCAGCTAGCACAGTGTCCATGACTCTTTGGAAGGTTGGTGGTGCCGTGCATAGCCCAAACGGCATCACCTTAAACTGGTATAGGCCGTCGGGGAATATGAATGCAGTCTTCTCTCGATCTCTCTGGTCCACTTCAATTTGCCAGTAGCCTGTCTTCAGATCCATCGATGAGAAGTACTTCGCATGGCAGAGGTGGTCGAGGGCATCGTCGATTCATGGCAGGGGGTACACGTCCTTTTTGGTGATTTTGTTCAGTCGCCGGTAGTCAACGCTGAACCTTAAAGTGCCGTCTTTTTTCTTCACTAGTACGACCGGAGCAGCCCACGGACTTTGCGATGGCTGTATAATGTCGTCGCTGAGCATGTCGTCGACTCGAGTCTGGATGGCTTCGCGCTCGTGTGAAGAGACGCGTTACGGTGACTGTCGGGTAGGTCGGGCTTCATCCTCGGTTATTATCCGGTGCTTCGTCAGAGGTGTCTGACGTAACTTTGAGTTCGACGAAAAACACTCGCTTTAGCGACGCAGCAAAGCCATTAACATGTTCCTTTCTTCTTGCGGTAGCGCCGGATTCACGTCGAAGGGATGCGGAAGCTTGAAGGTATCGTCAGGTGCGCGTTCAAAGTCGGCGACTGCGATGACGTCGCTTGCTTGTTGCGTTTCTTCGAGGAACGCAATTGAAGCGCGCTTGTTTAAATGCTGATACTCCTCGGTGAAATTGGTGACCAAAACGTGGGATTCACGCTGCTTAAATCGCGCAATGCCTCTTGCGACAGACACACCGCGGTCTAGAAGCAACCTTTGGTCAGTCTCCATGATAGCGTCGACGTCGGGAGCAGCACCTTCATAGTAGACGGTGACCATCAAGCTTGCGCTGGGTGGCAGGGTGACGTGATCATTGGCGAACCTTATAGCTGCACGATATGCGGGGTTCGATTCCGGCGTCATGGAGTGATCGGGGGTAAAAGTTATCGACTTCGTCTGCTGGTCGATGATTGCGCCGTTGTACGTCAAAAAGTCCATTCCGAGAATGACGTCGCGGGAGCAGTTAGGCAAAATGACGAACGCCGCTGTGTACGTCGTGCCGGCTATGGTGACGCGCGATGGGCACGTTCCACTTGGCGTCACGAGGTGGCCTCCTGCTGTGCGTATATGCGGACCGTCCCATCTTGTCGTAACTTTCCTCAGCTCAGACGCGAATGACCCGCTCATTACCGAGTAGTCGGCGCCCGTGTCGATGAGGGCGACTACGTCAAAGCCGTCGATGGACAACTGGACGTCGGACGCTGCCTTCCTCGAGTTCCGGGTGCGTCGGAGCGTCGCATCTCGGCTTGTGCGTGTTGACGGTCGGGCATTGTGCATCGTTGTTGTCGTCTTCTCAGCGGCAGTCTCGGTCATGTCGGGTACGCGTCGCAGCGTGTAGCTGTCGTCGTGTTCGGGAGTCTGGTCAGGGTTAGTTCGAGTCCTCGGGATGAGCGCATATTATTAATCGCTGTCTTCGGCGCGTCTTTGCGTGCTTCGAACATTCATCGAATTTAAGAATGCTTCGAACATTACTCTAGCACGATCCACCAAGACAGAGGACTCAATCGAACCTGAACATCCATAGGGGAAGATCCACTGTTGTACCTTTGGTGACGTTGGAACTCTCCCCTCGCGGGATTTTTCCTCTAAATATATCATAGTTGCAGTCTGAAGCTGTGTAATACGATATATGTAAATAAACGCAGTTTATATTGGCATTATGTTTAGAACGGTTTATTTGAAATAATGTGAAATAGGGTCGTGAAAATTGCATAGAATATTTTAAACATTGTCCTGTGTCAAACCTTGCCAAATGCTGTCAAAATAATCTCAAATATTCCTAATAATATAACTTCATCAGTTTATTAAGAGAAAATTGTCAATGAATTCCTTTAATATATTATAAGTAGCAAACAAATCACGAAAGCTTGCGCTCACCCGCAAGCCTTGAACGGAAGCTCTTGTGGGTGATCATCGATAGACACAAAATTGAGTTTTGGTATTAATATGGTGTGGTGGACGTCGGGAGCATGAAATTTCGATGACCTCATTTTGGGGAAGTCGAGAGTGAGCTAGTCGTCTTGGTCGACATTTTCCTACGCCCCTCTGCAAGCGCGACTTTTTGTGTCAAGCGGATTCTGTGCACGCCGAGCCTCTCGAAGCAGAGCGACTTCTTATCTCGGCCCTGCGAAGTATCCGCGGCCGGCCCAATATGAGTCATGATCACCTAAAGCAGCTTAGTCATTCATGTCGCTACTATTCTAAAGAGTAGAGCGCATGCGAATGATGACATGAGGTCGAACGAAGGAAGAACGTACGCGATGACGTGTTTTTCTCGTTCCTAGCGAGTGTTGCAACGATAAGGCGAACGCTGGAGTTTTGTATGTGTGTGTGTGGGTGTGGCCAATGGTGGCCAGTATCCCTAGGTGGCTCTGCTTGGATTGAAGACCGTGCACTCGAGGCACCCAGCGAAAGAGTAATTGGTCCAATATTGGTCCATCTCTCAAAGTAGGGTTTTGCAATGTAGCGTCCACGTGGTTCGAATCCCACCGCTGTCACCTGTTGTTAACAGCATTTTGTAGCGTCCGCAGTCAGATGAAGTGGGGGCGGTCGCCGTCGATCCATCTGAGCCAGGACTAGGGGAGTTGCAAGAGCGAAACTTAGGCGTGTTTTTTTTCATTTTCACAGTAATGAATATGAACCAGAGTTTTTGGCAAAATGCCTATTTTTATTTGAGTCTGTATCAAGCGTATTTACATACAAGGATAAAATAAGGGAAGGGGAGCATTTTAAGCAACAGTTGATTGTGCCTATACGTGCCTGTTTGCAGGTTCATGCCTATAGCAGCTTTTCAGCGCCTATAAATGCCTTTTTCGTGCTGTTGAGGACAGATTTTGCCTAAATAAGTCGCATATCTCGAAGAAAAAATGTGAGATCTATTGTTGGACCGATGGGAATGCAGGAGCATCTTGTCCCATTCCATTGCTAACTTGAGGCTTGCTTATATTGCTAACAATGCCAATTCAGCGCAGACCTATGCGAAGCATTAGTCGCGGCTAACATCCCTTTGGCGAAGGTCGAAAACAACACTTTCAAGAATTGTTGCAAAAGTACTGCAAACAAAATGTATCATCAGAGTGGACTATTCGCAAGGATTACCTGCGATCACTGTACTAGAAGAGGTTACAAGAAATTAGAAAAGAAATCGGTGAATTCCAAATATGGATTTCTGTGGACGAGACGACAAAGGCGACCGGACGAGTACTCGGTCACTTTGTTGTCGGAAAGCTTGGCGCAGAAGAGAAAACACCACCTTTCCTGGTCTGCTCAAAAGAGCTGGAAAAACTAGCGGCGAGACCATCGCCCGCTTCGTGAACTACTCCTTGAAACTTCTGTACCCCTCCGGAGCCCACGACGACCGAGTAATGTAGCTCTACACAGATGCAGCAGCCTATATGGGCGAGGCTGGTGCACTTCTCAAGGTTTTTTATCCAGAATTCTTGCATGTCACTTGTCTTGCTCACGGGGTTCAACGGGTTTGTGAAGAGCTGCGAAAGTCGTTCCGTTCGGTCAACGAACTCATAGCTGCAAGGAAGGCGTTTTCCTCAAGGATCCGAGCGCGTTCGTGCTTTCAGGGAGCAGTGGCCGGGTCTACCTCTTCCAGCGGAGCCTGTTGTTACCCGCTAGGGAACTTTGCTTAAGGCAGTCGAACACTACGACGAACACTTAAACGGCGTTAAGGCTGTTGTTAGTAGCTTTGCAGAAGACGAGAGTGTCGCCGGGAGAAGGGCCCGGAAGGTTCTGCATGATGGTACACTTCCATGTGACTTGGACTGTTTGTGTACCCAGTTATCGTTCTTGGAAACAACAATAAAGAAACTTGAATCTTCGGGCACCACGCTGACTCAAAATATTCAGCTGATTTTGGACACCCAGGAAAGGTTTGGCAGCGCTCCCAGGGTACTTTTTGCTGACAGAGCTATAGAGAAGCCTAAAGGGACCCAGAAAAGCCTTTTCTAAAAATTACAAAAGGCCTTTATTGTCGCGTAGTACCAATAAAGCGATGCAACGCCGTTGGGATTATTGATCTAAATTCAGTATTAGCTGCGCTAGTAGCAATTAAGTGCACCTCTTCTCCCTTGCCGATCGATTCCTCCTCCCCCTCTGCTCCTTTCAAAGCAGCTGGAAACACTGGGAATAGCCATGTGACATCGCGACGCTCGACGTACGTTCTCCGCTAGCTATATATACATTCCTGCGCCTAGGCGCGCGTCAATCGCTGCATACCCGCCTTTGCCTCGGGATCGCGCAGGAAGGACGAACAGCAACCGCACGCCAATGGCAGTGACGTTGCCCGCGACCAACGATCGGCCGAATCAGGGGGGCGCCTCACCGTTGCGTCAGCCGCGATCGCCGTTGGGTCAGCCACGGTCGGCTCGCTGCGGCGGCGCGCTCATCGGCTGAGAAAGGCGATCTTCAAAAATCGTTTACAAATTATCTGTACAACGTATGGGGCTCACACTTGGCTCAAACATCCCCCGTTATGTGTTCTACCACCTGAATGCATTTCATTGCCACATTCACAAAGCTTTTCTGGGTCCCTTTCAGTCTGTCTTGGACAGAAATCCTGGATTTTTTACGCTGAAGGAACTGTCTGAGGTTTTAAGCGCCCGACATACCGCGATTCCAGATGGAAATAAAAAACATCCAACATTCCGAAGTACAAGTACGCTCCGCTAACTTCAGTAAATGTGGAGCGTTCTTTTTGTGCGTACAAGCAGATATTGACTTAGAAAATGCACAACTTCAAGCCCGAAAACCCGGAGATAGGGCTTGTCTGCCACTCGGTCCACAGCGTTTCGCACAGTGTAGCGTCACCTCAGATATTTTGAAACCGCGACCCTTGAGTGTTTTATGAAGAAAATAAATATGCATTTTCGAAACTCATGTTTGTATGCTGTGTCTACTCAAAGCCGAAAAACAGCACTGAAATACGCCGTCTGAGTAAATATTATTCGAGCCTATATATGCCTATAAGGTAGTACTTAGCGCCTATATATGCCTCAATTACGATTTGTAGCGCCTACAATAGGCGCCCAAAACCCGTTTTTTAGTGCCTAAACTTCCGGTCTCTACTAATGAAGACAGGGAAAGATCCGGGGAGCTTCAGCGTGCTGTTTTTATAGATACTTACTCCCTAGATCCCTAGGTTTGGGATCATTATCCAAAGCAATAGTGTCCAATGGTGATGCGCAGCTTCTTGTCAGGCCAGGCAGCACCCCTTCCAGGAAGGGACACGCCCTTGCAGTTAGCGCGCACGCACGCATGCACGCACACCACACACTCTTGCCACTTGCCGGAGACTAGAGTAGAGGCGTGGGGGGCGAAGTTCCCCCGTGCAAATAACACAGGTCACTAAAGCACGTTAGACCAGCAGTTCCTTGCACTTTACTGGGAGCTAATCACTCGTCTTTATACAAGAAGTGGTCCTGCCTCCGCCGCCAACGTTTATAGAACTATCTCAGCTTCTCAGCTCCGCACACAGGCAGCCATGGTGGCCGTCACGCGAACTAGTGGCGCTGCACTCGTCTTTTGCACATGCTCCTGCTCGGGCGCGGGGACAGGCGCGGGGCGCGCCGTCATTCGAAGGGACTTCGCTCCTCACACCGGCGAGCGTATGATCCGGTTTCTGAATGTTCGCTTTTGTTGGAAGGACCTGCATGGTGTATACCTCGTCAAGGCCACGGAGTGCCTTCGTGATACAGAGTACGCAATTGATGACAATATCATCGTTTGGGCAATGCCCTTGTGCTTTCGCCGGGACGTACGAGTTGCTGCAGAAATGATGCCGCAAATGAACTTTTTCTCAACCCACAATGGAAGTCCACGGGGTTCAAACGATGAGAACAAATGTTGCGGCGCAAAGACGGGCGCCTTACGCAAAAATTCAAGGTTTGTGAGCAATTCGAAGAACAGGGCGTAGTGAAATATTTCAAGCACGTTGTAAAGGGTGTCGAGGTTCTTATTCCCCGTGGCAACTGGCAGTTAGTCCCATGACAACGCCGCCTGTTTTAACATTGCCTGACGCGTCGCGCGCTTTTCAATGGGAAGGGTAGGGAGGCTTAGTTCAGACAATGATCCGCTATGTGGCGCGTGCCGGCGGACATCTCGCCTTACGTCAATGCTCGCGAGTCACGAACGCTGCACCCACTTCTACGACGCATGTCTGTCACCTTGCCTGTTGTGCTTCAAGGGCCGTTTCGCTTACATCTCAGCCGCGACGGGGCGCTAGTTCTGTGACGCACTGGGGATCTCGTTCAACGTGTCGCTCGCTTCATACTTGCTGCATTTTTCGAAAGATAAAGACGGAGGCGGACTGAGATAGTGTAAGAACATACTGATTGTCGGGTAGACATATAGCTAACAGAAAAACGATATTTTCAGCTGGGGCAGCCATTATTTTACTAATATTTTTCTTTCTGGAGTATTTAGAGAAGAAAAACTTGCGTGCACGTTTTTTGTTTAGGCGCTCACTTCTACGATTGCTTTCCAATAATATCACGTGCCTGTAAACTGCAGAAAATTATAGGAAACAAAACAATAAGCCGCTGGGATCAGGCCACGCTGTACGGGCGCTTCTACAGTACAGTCCTCATTTTTAGAAGTGCGTACCGATGCGGAGTGCGAACAGCGGGGTCAACACAATAGCTAAATGGGGAGGGGATTTTAGGGCCTGTGATCAGACTAGATAAGCGCGCAAAGCCGGCATCAGCTTGCGGCAGCGCAAGGGATTTTCCTTCGTGACAAAGGAAGTTTTATCAGTGAGAGACCAAGACAGACAGGAATGGTGAAAAACAAGAAGGCGTAGGAGCGCCGCCTCGGGAACGCTAAACCAACTTTCCACTATTTTGCATAGTTTCCGAGAAGCGGCGCTGGCTGGCGGACCCGAAAGCACGCTGGAAGTCTACGGAGCGGGGAAGGGTAGGAGAGAGCAACAGGAGAGTGGCTGTTTGGCCATTTTTCGCTCACGCGTTAGGCAATGTTCATACAGGCGCCGTTGGCCATGAGCGCTGCGGCGTCTCTTCCGTGGCTTTCCAGGGCTCATATCTTAGCCAACACAGATGACACGCACGCGAAAATCACCAGAAAACACAAATGAAATCGGCTTAGAATCATCAGCGGAAAGTGCGTCTTTTTCGAGTGGCTCGTGAGTAGATGCCACTTCTTTTCTTTGGTCGATGCGCTCGGCGCAGAGGACATCACGCCCCTACCTAGCACCTCAGCAACATACCCATCTGGTGTTTGTCCAAACAAACTGGTGACGTTCTCGTAATCTTTTAAGGACTAGGCTTGAACTGATTGTCGATGAATGTTCTGGCAAACTTGCGGTGTTTTAAAGCAAAGCTTTACTACTTTCGTACAGCCATTTCGCCGCGTATGCCCAAGTTTACCTTTTGACCACAGACACACACCCCGTGACATGCTACATGGAGCGCACAACGTGATTAGCCGGGCCCACTTTCGGCGCAGCGCACACGGCGCCGTTTTCAGTTGTTCTGCGCAGCTAGCGGCGGTGGCCGCCGCGGTTGTGGACGCTCAGCTGATCGGCAGCCGCCGACCCCGCCGCCCCCCATGCATGCGCCGCTGGGTCGTCTCGGGCTGGGTGACTCGAATTGCGCCCGGCGAAGAGGAACACCGCATTCGCCGCGAATGAAAGTGGGGCGGGCCTCCTTCTCTGAGTGTTGCAAGGGACCGAACGGCCTTAGCCGTGGTCGACAACCCAGCTACATCACATGTTAACCAAGAGAAACCAAGAAACAACCAGATTAAACCAAGCTTTTGCTTTGCATAAACTGTAAAAAATTTCTCTGGTTTACGGAACAACCCGGAGGTAATGTATTGCTGATCACTTTCCGTCATTTTGATAACGGGCTGTCTGTAACACGGACTCCTTGACCTATTACGGAACTTCCGTGCGAGCTAAAATGTAAAGTGTCCGTTTTCTGTTAACAGAAATCCTGTAACCTGAAATTTTACGGAAAGCACTCGTTCTGCCCAAACAACGATTCCGTTACTCAAATTTAAGTTGTCCGTTTTCGGGTAAGCATACCGTAGCTGGTATGTATAAATCGTGGTTGCGCAGTGGCTTGAGTGACCAGGCGTCGACAACAGACAGGCGTTCCTTGCGAGCCCAGTAAATTTGATCATGCACGTTCACCGTGTGTATGCACGTAGGCAAAGCCTGCAGCTCTCTCTGCAAAAGTTTCTGACACTTGCTGGGTTGAACACAAATACATATAATTTATTTTTTACAAACTGAACCCTCTGCCTTGTTCCTTGGCATCACCTAAAAAGTAAAATGAAAGAAACCCAGAGCAATTAGGCAATCTACAGAAATTTAAATTTCAAGCTAAATTTATTTGTTACAACTTTCTCTTTTCTATAAATAGACAAAAAGGGAGTGACGCAAAATATCTGCAGTGTAGTGGACAGCTTGACAAGGCCGCAGCCCCCTTTCTACTCAACAGCAGCGTAATGCGAAAGAGAACACAGTTATTACAACGACAATCAGAAAAAACAATAAAGAGCTTCCTGTAATACAATTTTTTGCATTGCATGTAATTCCCGTTATCTTCAACGGCTGCAAAAAAACTACGCAAGCAAGAAAGCAAGAGAAAGACAGAAAAATGTCTAACCACGCCTTTTGCTGCACATGGCAGGTAGTTGATGCTTCGGCAATGTGTACACATCAAAATCAGCCCCCTAAAACGTATTTAAATGAGTTAAAGAAGCCAGAGTGTTCAGTGACCCCTCTTCCCCAGAATTCAAACGATCCGCAAAAGCCATACAAGGTTCTTTATTCCTTAAAAGGTAGTTTCTTTTTGTCAAAACGGAGCCAAATTACGCATATGGTTGATATGGGTGTTTCTACTTTAAATGGGGCATGAATATTGAATGCAAGTCCTGGTTCATTTGAATGCCTCGTTAGAATAACACTAGCTTTAACACAAACTTCATTCACATAAGATATATAAGTAAGAAAAAGGTGAATGTTTATGCGACCCACTAGCTCATTTCCGGCACTAGAACCTATAACGTATTATGGACAGCTGTGCCATTGGCTGAGGCCGCTAAAAGAAAGCACAAGTAAGGCCAGGCTTATAAACTTGCAGAATGAGCTTATAAAGAAGAAGAAGATCGATTTGGAAGGCTGGTTGCTGTAGCCGGTCTCCAAATTCTTCGTTTCTTTTGCCTGTGTTTACCTTCTGGGTCACCTTCCTTCGCACTGTCTCCTCCTAGCATTGCCGCGATCCCCAGGAAGAGGACCCACCGCATCAAGCGGCTCGCTGGGACCAGTGAGCGGGCCCTCCGGCACAGCGGGGTGCAGCCATCACCTGCGCTGCATGCCGCCATCATGGAGAACCACGACATGAGCCTTTCGCACCAGTCTCCCTCTGCTGTACCATGTAACACAACTATAGACCCACAGAGCCCATCAGCCCCTAAAAAGCGCGCAGTAGATAAACCTCCGGCGGACACTGCAGACCCTGACGCAGACGTCGTTGAAATGGACCAGGTACCGTTCACGCCTGTCACTTACAAGAAGAAACGAACCGCCGGAATCCCGGTCGTGTTCCAACCGACAGTAGCTGGATGTACCCTGTGGAAAGTCAACCCAAATGTCTTGGCTGCGGACGTCGTTGCGACGGCACAGGAGAAAGTCTTAACACATCGACTGAACAAGGACGGCAGTCTCACTGTAACCGTATCGTCTCTGACCGCCGTGAACCGCGTTCTCCAGGTCTCTACTATCGCTAGCATGGCTGTGGATGTTCGGGTACCGCATTCTTACATGGCTACCTACGGGAAAATTGAAGGTGTTCCTCTCGTGTACACGGACGAGGATCTCGGAAACTACCTACGCGACCAAGGCGTGATATTCGCCCGAAGGCAAGTTTCTTACCGGCCTAATGACGACGGCGTCGTTACTGAATCTGGTCGAAAATCTGTGATTCTGAAGTTTAAATCAGGTTCACCCCTTCTGGAACGTATGTTCCTCGGCTTCTGCAGTTTTTCAGTGACAGAATATATGGGGTCAGCGAGGCAATGCTTCAAATGCCAGCGACATGGTCATATCGCCAAAAACTGCAGAGGACCAGTACGTTGTAAAATATGCTCCGGTGCTCACTCGCACAAGGACTGCACCTCCCGGACCCAACCGCAGTGTGCGAATTGTGGAGGCCCACATCCCGCGTCGTATGGAGCTTGCCCGCAGAAAAAGGCCGCTACTCTCGCTCGCAGTGTCGAGCAAATCCAGGGCAAAACTACCAATCGACGTGAACCTCCGCCGAACCCACAGGTCGTTAAGAACAGACACCGCCCAAATCTGCTCAACTGTCAGGTGCTACTAAGGACACAGCCTCGTCTTCACAGCGACGTCATCGGAAAAACCTCGACGAGACGGCACATCAATCCACACAGCCAGATGTTGTAAGCCTTCTCGTTCCCATGCTTTTTACGGCTCTCAAGGCTCTGCTGCACGTTAACCCGTCCGCTCAATCTCTCCCTAAAGTCGAATCTATCTTGGCCTTGGAGCCCCTTGTGACGTCCTCCTTCAAGGTGCTGCAGCGGGGTTTCGGAGTTCAGCAATGACGACCAAGTTTCAAATCACGTCTCCAAAGGTGTCTCTAAACACTAACCTCAAGGACTGCACAATCTTCCAATGGAATGCCCGCGGTCTGCGCTCAAAACGTGCAGATTTCCGTCAACTTGTACAGACTTACCAGTTCCCATTCCTCGTAATCTCGGAATCCCGCGTTGAAGATCACTTTCGGCTAAGAAATTATTATTTCCTTCACTCGCACTGCCTGACGGGAGTAAGTCGGTTGTTTATTGGTTTTCGGAAAGATGTACAAGCAGCAGGAGTACCCGTCCAACCTCACGACACTGAGGAATATGTGTGTGCCACCACTATGATCGGGACTCAGCGATTTACATTTATCGCTTCCTACTTGGAACCAGGAGCTGCATTTGATGCCCGCAGGCTCGATATTATAATTGCAGGGACACGCCCACCTCACATCATATACGGTGATTTCAACGCCCACAATAAAATATGGGGAAGTGCGCATACCAATTCTCGTGGAGCAAGGCTTGCTGATCTACTTATCAATCACGGTATCGAACCTCTCAATGACGGCAGCATCATCTATATAAAAAATACAACCATCAGCAGCTGTATTGACCTTTCCTTCGTGTCAAACAGCTTCATCCAAAAATTTACTTGGCGTACAGATTTGGAAACGAGATGCGGTGATCACTTTCTGATTTTAATATCTTATCAATATGCAGCTGTGGGTCGACGTCAAAGCTATGTCAAGCGCACAGATTGGAAAGCCTTCAAAAACCGCACTGACGTGGGAATAACCGCAGCCACTAACGACAATGACATAATACGAACTATGGTTAATTGTCTGACAGAGTCATCGATCGCAGTGAGGAAGCGCCTAGATATTAAGACCGATCCAGAATATGAAAGGCTGCGTGCCATCCGCAGATTCGCTGAGCGTAAGGCGCGACGCACCAAAAACTTAGAGGACTTGAGGCAGGCTCGCAAAGCACAAAGGCACGTGAGACGTTATTTAGAAAAGTTAAACCGGCAACGGTGGCGTGATTTTTGCACAAACGTAGATGTCCACAAACCATTATCGGGGATATGGCGCATTATAAAAGGTATGCGCACAGATAACCAGCAACTGTATCCTTTCAAAGCGCTGTCGTTACACGAAGGCATATCACAAAAAGAAGCCGCTGAGGAGTATTGTCGGCTCATATCTACAGTATCCATGCCTCCGCTATTCCTTCAATGTGTCCCCGACGTAACGCCACCAAACGCTGTACCCGCAATGGACCTTCCGTTTTCTATTCGAGAGCTCGACACGGCCATTTCGAATGTCAAGAAACGTTCTTCTCCAGGTCATGATGACATACCTTACGAAGCGATTTCCCATCTGTCTCACCATTCCCGCCTACGCTTTCTGGAATACTACAACTCAACCTGGCTCTGCTGTAGTGTTCCTACAGAATGGAAAATCGCTAAAATTACTGCAATCCTCAAACCTGGGAAGCAACCGACAAGATTCGGCTCATTCCGGCCTATCGCCTTACTAAGCTGCATTGGCAAAATCATGGAAAAAATGATATTTAGGAGAATTACGTGGTACTTTGAAAGCAGAAACTTTTACCCACCTGAAATGAATGGCTTCCGGGAAAACAGATCCGCTATCCACAACATAATCGCTCTCGTCGCTTCACTAGAAGAACTACAAAGCGGACACATACCGACAGTAGTATTTCTTGACATAAAGTCAGCATTTGATTCAGTCTCGCACACTGGTATTCTAGAGTCCTTAGCTGTCCTTGGTCTCTGTGGAAGACTGTACGCCTGGATTGCGAGCTACCTAAAAGGACGTGAAATTTTCATGTGCACGCCAGAAGGCCCTACTTCCAATCACAGTATACAGAAAGGAGTGCCTCAAGGAGCCGTTTTAAGTCCTCTGTTATTCAACCTTACGCTTATCCACCTAAAGCGTGCGCTCCCTCCCGGCGTCAAGGTCACACTTTATGCGGATGACATCTGCATTTGGTGTGCGGCAAATTCACGTCGTACAACGTAACAGCAGCTGCAGAAAGCTTTGAGCAATGTGTCTTCGTACCTTGCGTCCAAGGGTCTCCGCCTTTCTTCAGAGAAAAGCGTTGCCATGGCGTTCACCCGCAAGCGGATGAGACAATACCCTCTAATCCTTGGCGGTCGTTGTCTGCAATATGCACGAACCCAAAAATACCTTGGGATCATCGTAAATAGAAATCTATCATGGGCGTCGGAAGTCAAGCGATTACGTACTCGTCTCTCTGCGGTGGCACAAGTTATTGGATACCTTGCTGGATGTCGATGTGGCAGCGACTGCAGATCCATGGTGCTTCTCTGCAAAGCATATGTAGACGGCTTGCTGCGCTACAGCCTGCCTGTTCTGCAGCGGCTGTCGCCCACATGCAAAAAGCAACTCAATGCGGCTAGAAATAACTGCCTGCGTACCTGCCTCGGCCTTCCTAAGGGCTCATCGTGTGCTGGCACTGTCGCAGAGGCTGGTTGCTTGCCTTTAGATATTATTATAATGCAGGAAACATTTCGAATATACTTGAGGCATACGCTGCACGCAAAATCCAAGTTCTTGGCAGGTATTGTACGGTGCAACAAAATTTCGAGCTTCGCAGAAACTCTAAATACTATAAACATCTCTGTACCTACCCAACGGCGGCAACTCATGCCATCTGATTTCCCGCCTTGGACTCTATCAAACCTATGCATAAAATTAAACATACCTGGACTCACATAAAAAAAACGTTATGCCTCAGATATGCCTCGTTCAACTAACACTTGCCCATATAAGTGACCAATACTCTCGTATGACCCACATTTTTACTGATGGATCATCTACGCCTGACTGCAGTCCTTCTGGGCTCTTCATTACCTCCACCGGCCAAGCACTCTCGTACCGTCTTGAGCGCCCAACATCATCTACATCTGCTGAGCTTCATGCCATCAAACAAGCACTTCGCTACATTTTCCGCCAGCAGCCAGCACAGTGGGTAATCTTTACGGATTCGAAGGCAGCACTGCAAACTCTTCGACGGGCCAGCTGCTTCAGCATTCACGAACATATATCCCGCGATGTCTCTTACCTAAATCATCTAGTTTGTGTCGCCGGACACCGCGTGATACTGCAGTGGATCCCTGCCCACTGCGGTATCATAGGCAATGAAAAAGCAGATGAGGCTGCCAAGAGAGGATTGCAACTGCGGAACGTGAGGAACAATTTCTTCACGAAGCACGATGCCTCTAGGCTAGCAAAGGAGCTTCTTTTCAGCGAAAGAAGCACCTTCTGGTCTCTCCCGGAAAACCAGCACCCATTCCTGCATCATGTCGACCCAACTTTGGCACTGAGGTTACCGGAGCGACTTCCACGTCGGCTAGAGACTTTGCTCCATCGCTTACGTCTCAACGTGGCGCTAACACATACCTACCGCTATCACCTTGGCCTAACCTCAAACCCCTATTGTGACAACTGCGGTTCACCAAAAACCGTCCAGCATATTTTACTGGAGTGTCCTACATACTATCAAGCAAGAAACAACCTCGCACAGAAGATCTAGTGCCTCAACCACAGTTCCTTGATTTTAAAAGCACTTCTGCGACCATGGCCGTCTCCATCCTTTCAGCGTAAAGTGCTAACCGCATTATTTGAATATCTCAATGACATCGGCGTCGCTGAGCTGATATAGGGACAGACCACTCTTGCACTGTACAACCGCCCATAGACTTTTCACGTGTCGCACTGATGGACCCCAACGCACACGCTTCCTCCTTTTTTTTCACTTCTTTTATTTTCTCCTTTCTTCTCTCCCTTCCACCTTTCTTCCTATTGCAACTTTTTCCCTCCTCCCGTACCCCGCAGAGTAGCGTGTCGGCGTTAACATGCCGGCAGACCTCTCTGCTTTCCTCTAATAAAGAGCTTTCTCTCTCTCTCTCTCTCTCTCTCTCTCTCTCTCTCTCTCTCTCTCTCTCTTATTACACTTAAATTAAATGCATATTTTGATAGCAGTAAGAATGGTAGGGTTCAATAACGGAAGCTACAAAACTATGCTGTCCACACGCTCTGTTTTCTTAGTGGATTTGTAGCTGGTTTATTTTTGTTGCCGTTGACAGAATCGTTTCGTAAAACATCGGCTATGGTCGACAAAAAGGGTCACGTAAGACAATGTCGCTTATGCCAATTGGTCAGTGTCATGTGAGACAACCCCAAAGCGCCGGACTGCGCTCTGCAGCTGTAACAAGCACAATGCACGTAGTACGCAGTGCTGGTTCTAGTACACCTACACATAAACTCACCAGTCTGTACTGCTGGTACTATGCTGGTTATAGCTGCACAACAAAGTGACACTGTCTTACGTGACCATGTTTCCGCACCTACCCAATGTTTCACGAACCGATTACTGTTAGCTGTAACAAAAAGAAACCAGGTGCAAATCTGGTCAAAAATCGAGCGAGTGTGGGCAGTGGTCCTGAGTGGTACTGTGGTGCAACCAACGAGGACTAGCAGTAAACAAGGCTTTCCACCGTACACTGCAGCTTTAGTCGGCCTACTAATGTTCACTGAAAGACTTTGCCGTGATACATACCCTGAGATGCCACGAAACACACGATTCAGCAGAATCGAAATTTGGTGTTAAAGGAGCCGTGAAGAGAAAATGAATTGGTCTTTGCGGAATTTGTCTGCGGGAACGACCCATTAAAAACAAATTCCCAGTATTTTCGCAATTCGTGGCTTCTGGAATTTAGGAGACATCTTTGAAATTCCCGTTTTGAGGCGTATCGCAAGCGACCATGCGCGCATCGTCGGACGGCAGCGCAGCCAGCACTGACGTAACAGTAAGAAGTTAAACAATCTTTGTATATATTGTTCAGTACAAGTGCAAACCCAATATTTTAGAAATATTGCATCTTTTTTTCGTTGCCATGAACAGTTTTCTTTCGACATGACCGGTGTCGCGACCGCTTCAGTTGTCTGGCAACCATTGAAGCATAACTCAGATCAACTGGCTGTTTGAACAATATGTAGCAACTCCCCTGCTTTAGTTCATGTTTTGCCGAATTCTCTTTGGAAGCATACCTTTTGTGTGTCACATGGCACAAAACCGTTCAAGCAAAAAAAAGTGGTCCATGTGTGAGTTGAACTTGCGACCGCCGTGCCAGCCCAACGTTACGGCCAGGCTACATTGAAGTCAGACACTTTACTTATTACTACACTACCAAAGCGAAAAGCGTGCACGGCAGAAAATTGCAGCATGAGAGCTCATTCGCGTTTGTTACCGAGCACTCTGGTGTGTTTTCACGAATTCTTATAAACCCAGAGCATTAACCGCCAAGTTATTGTTGAACGTCTCTGCAGTAAGCCAAAGGGGAGCATATCCAATCAACAAAAGAAGGCTAACAGTATTTTTATTGGAGGAAACCGGAAAGCAATCGAACTTCGTGATGGTGGAAGTCGGCTAGACTCAGCAATCGACGACTCGGATTGTCACTAGTTATTTTTGCGACTGACTTGTAAATGACGGGTTAGTTTAAGTTCAGCCTACTCAAACTTCTTTCTAGAACTGTGTTTATGTAGTAAATGCCCATTTTAGCTTTTGGTCAATTATCTTGTCAGGTCAGAGGTTTTACGTTCCCGCAACTCACATTACAGGCTACGTGAGACGGACATCGGTAGTTTGGACTAGTGTGAAATAGCGTAAACAGTTTAAAATACCCAAGTTACTTTACCCGTGGATAATTTTTGCCCTGCCACGAGCTCGGGTTTTTGACTAAAAGTTTGACCATGTTGATCAGTCGTATCAGAGATCATACATCTCCCGTTCAGTTGCAGGGTGAGTTTCATCATGGTGCCAATGTTGTCGCTTTATCTGACCCTTTGCGAGCCCACTCTATGCCGCCATTGTGCATACGAGGGGGAACTGTGATTGGCTTCTTTCCAACACGTCACATCACGAGTTGAGGGGGAAGCCTCTGTAGAACTGTAACTGCATTTCTTCCCATATTTGGTGATATTGGGCAATGAAACGCGTATGCATTGTTTGTTTATCATTGTTCCACAAGTATAAGTACCAACACAACACACTTTTCTTAAATCTCTTCCTGACCCCTTTAAATTGTTTAAATTCGCAGTGAATAAAACATTGCTCACTGCCAGAACAGCGTTTGGGGAACTACAAAAACCAATCCTCAGAATAAAACATATTTTCTCTTTATGGTTCTGTAAAATCAAAAATTTTAAGTAAATAAACTTAATGTAGAGAGGATTACTTTGAAGTACCCCAAATTAGTTGAGAATAATTTCAGCTGAAATACGAAACAGAATTAAAGAGTACAAAAATTTTAAGTAAATAAACTTAATGTAGAGAGGATTACTTTGAAGTACCCCAAATTAGTTGAGAATAATTTCAGCTGAAATACGAAACAGAATTATAGAGTAGCATATTTAAAAAGCTGCAAGCCTTGGATTGCTTTATAGTTGATTCAGTTTAAGAAGCAAACACCAGAAAATGCTGCAGCCAAAGGTTGCATAATGAAGTGCTGCTTGGTAAACAACCATTCATGTGTTTACCTTGGGATGAGCGCGAGGGTACAGGGACAGCATGAGAGGTGAGCGGGAAGCTTTTTCAAATTTCCTTGGCAAATATCTACAAAGACTATCGTCTTTTGACGACATTTGCAACAAAAGGAGCAGATACGCGGCCAATGTTTAGTCTGTGCATGTTTCCTTGTCTTCTGCTTGTTTTTCATCTACGTTGATCTTTTTAGGGGGCTGTTTTCTACAAACTGGTAGTTAAAATTTCCGCAGTGTCCGCGTGAGTCCTTTCATCCTTCGTCCTACTGTTGCGCTATGTACCCCCTCTAATATGTTCGACCAATTAGCCCAACGTTAAACTGTATTTGATAGTTAGACCGGACGCCCGATCGGCCAAACATCACGTGATCATGGCATCACAGTGCCAGCGAGACTGGACAACTATACGGCCAAAGCCGCTAAAAACGCGGCGACTGGCATCGGTAGAACAGTTGGAACCACCACTCAAATCACGAATTCTCGAGTCGCGGGAATCCTGTGGGACAACGATTCATAACACCTACTTTGTCACGCAAAGAGACGAGTGTCTGGCTCTCGAAGCGGTCCTTGACTAAATCGTTTTTCGACAATTACGAAAACCCAACATGACATCATTCGAAACGGTTTGAATGTTCATAAGTGAGCGGTAAATTTTAAAATAACCGGTTGGAGCATATTCCCTCGCCTAACCGCATGCAGAGCAAAAGACAGTGAATTTTGAAAACTTAGCATCACGTTGCCCTAGATAGGCCTTGAACTTGTAAGAAAACTTGAAACGTATGTCGGAAATAATTTGAACTCAATAAAAATTTATAAACGCAGCGGCGATGGTGCATTCCGATTTTTGGCGCAGCTTTTCGAAAATCCTGTGTGCGTTACCGTCAGTAAAACTGTCAGTCGGTTCAAACAGTCAGTTCAACAGCAAAATTTAGTGTTCCAGATTTGTACCCTTCATAGCAAAACATACAATGAAGTAGATAGTGGACGCCGCTAAGGCCAAAATGGCGTGAAAAAATCATTTCAGTGGCTGGAAATCGCGTATTCGTCCTTACTGAGCTATAAAGGTTGACTTGGTAGCACGGCGTCGGAGTTCGGTACAAGCCATGTTGACCGGCACGCGCAGCCGGCGGCGGCATTTTTCGTAGCCGGGATTCTGCGTCGGAAGGTGCGGGGGGATAGAAAGCGTTCGGGAGGTGGTGCGCGTTCAAGTGGAGCCTGTACTTGCGATTTTCGAAAGCGTGCGGTTTGGCCTGCGGCACGTGCTTCGGTGTAGGAGCGCTGGAAACCCATTCTGCGGCCGCTCGCTTCAGTAGTTATGCGATGTTTTAGATTCAAAAACCGAAAGCAAGTTAAATGCCCATTATTGATAGGCAAGTGGTAGAATGTCTCGCCGGCAACGCACACGCAGAACGACCAACGAGAGGCGACAAATAGTGCAGAGGCCCAAAAACATTTGTTCATCGATTTGGGTATCACCAATGCCGTATAGAAGACCTAAATTATACCAAATCAGAATAGAAAATGAGAGGCTTATTAATTGACTGAAGACAGAAATAAGGGTAGGTAGTCATGAACGTCAAGGAAGGCGAAGGGGAAAATGTGGTATATTCATTCTTCTCGAAACAAGTAGTGAACACGAAAGCATTAGTGTCTAACAGCCAGATGCGTCCTCTCATCATCATATTGCCACGAACCATGGTATGGGTTTGTTTGCTAATGTTTTGTTTCTCAATGTGCGGGTAGATACGAGCCTAAAGAGAGCCATCCATGTTATTGGAAAAAAAAAACAAACACCATGTCGGCCTTCTTATTGCGGGCTACATATTTCTTGGATACCAACCCACGGGCTGTACGAGTGGCTTTCCAGGAAAATTGTGTAATGTAACTACAGACCTTGTGCCCAATTCGAACGAAATGTCGCCAATTTGTTTTTCTCTTTTTTGTTATTGTTCTGATTACCAATGTCTTACGAAAGGTAATGTGTATTTTCAAATTTTCGATATTATATCAGTGACTGCTAGTTTTTCTCTACTTAAATTGCTGATTTACGTCCACATCTACAGCTTACAATTGTAGGTAATTGTTGATGCAAGAAGGTTTGGGTTTTCTTTGATTTAGGAAGTAACGTAAGCCTTGCAGTGCGTTTTTTTGTGCTACATAATTTGTCGACGCAACTACAATGTCGCGAATCTGCTTTTCGCAGCAACTTAGGTATATTTAAATATCCTACATGTTTCACTGATTTGTGCATCCAATTGGATTTTGCTGATAAATGTCCCTCGTACGTATGCGCAGAACCGTATTTAGGGGTTTAGCCCTGCGAAAAGAGTTGAGTTGTGCAAAAAACAGCAGTGAAGTGCAGAGAAGGCTGAATATTTAATGTATACGCAGAAGCAACCGGCTAGTTTTCCAACGGCAACTTTGAGAACATTCTTATCATGTCGGAGCAGTACAATATTGCTGAATGTTCAAAGTTTAGACCGCTGAGATATTGTGAAATGCTAAAAAAAATTTTCCGGATTTTTTTATCACCCACCTGGTGAGATATGGAACAAATATTTTTATATAAATGTAACAAATACGAATGTGTAGAAGTTGTTTTACGAGACCTTTTCATAACAGCCATGTAATAGGGAGAATCACAATTTCTGCAGAATTATTTCTTTTCAAGAGTTTCTCAATGAATATTCAGCCCGGTAATATCTACAATTCATTTCTGATTACTGATGCTGCGCCTAAAGTTGTTTAAACACCAATTGGAGGGTTTTCTGCCATCAATCGTATAAACATGCGAGCTGGATGTTTTGTAATAACAGTGACCTCGATGCATAGCCGTCACCATCTGCTGGGAATTTTTGGAACAACAAGCCTCCTGTACGAGCCCTAGTTATTAAGGAATTGGGTGTGACGTTTAACGCGCAAACGCAATGCAGGCGATGAGGCCCGCCGTTGTGGAGGGCTCCGGATTAATTTTGACCACGTGCAGCGAAAACCGTTAGCGGGCGCCGAAATCTCGCAGACACGGCCGTTCTTTCTTTTCGCCTTCATCAGAAAAGTAGCCGCCGCGCCTCCGGAGTTTAATTATTCATTATAAAACTGTGACTGAGGCGTATTCGTCACACCTACCATGTAATACCTTCCATGAGTGAGTGGATCTTTGAGCACATCATCTTGATACAATTTATTTTGGGATAGTTCGAATAAAGCACGAGAATGAGCAGTTTCCTACAACCACACGCCTCCTGGGGCAGCCCATGTGTTGAAACCAAGCAGGAACTCCTAATCGTGTGCAAATCAATTGGCAACAATCTGTTGAGACAAGTAAAACATAGGTTAACACGTTTTGCACTCGTTCGTGCAATCAGTACAGTTGCCCACCCGGTAATCACTGATTACTACGCATAGTCAGACTATAAAACATCTGGCTCATCTAATGCAGGGAATTTCCTTGTTGAATTTATATCGATTGGTCTTCGGAGAAATACGTAGCATTGAAAATAATTTAGTTGGCAAAACAAGGCAAACTCAATAGTTTCAGTCCAACATTTTGCACAATACAAAACAGCCCTTTATATTTCTGTTCCGGATTGTTTTAGCCATTTTGAAGTTTTTGTTTGCAGTGATAAAACCATCCAAATAAACAGGTGTTGTTGGTGGTTGTGGCTATTGCCTCAAGACAACGGTGCCAATGACATTAAAAAGCCCAGTTGTTCGCAGTACTACTTTCTATTTGAAATAACCACTATATTCAGGCACGATATAATACTAAAAAAGGCCTACATATCGGTTAGCATTTCTATTCATTAATGCACCCCAGGTTCGGCGACAGTGAGATGATGGCAAGAAGGAATTCGAAACTGGGTGTGTCAGGGTATAAAAGGAAAGGGGTGTAGGAAAAGTACTGTTATTCAAAAGAAAAAACAGACCAACAATAACGTATAAAAAAACTCCTTCCGCAACAGCATATGTGTATATTGTGCACTTCAAACTCAATACGTTACAACACAAGTTGTCTGAAGTACTTGAATCCTAATTTTATGTTGTATATACAATTGTATATTTGTAATTTATATTTACACTGTTGAATTCTATATGCGTATAGAATGTGTATACTAACAATGCATAGTTAAACAGTTTTATACCAATTGTGTTTATTTTGAAATCCAGAAAACCATTTCTTGTGAAAATAAACAAGCGTCTTTTTTGCGCTTCGGGATTGTATTTCCTGCTTCATAAAAGATTTCCAATTTTGGAAGGTGGGAGTCCACTTACTTTTATAACCGATTGAATGGCACGCTTTCAAAACTACAGACGTTGTGTTGATTTTTCAAAGCTGTGCAGAAATTTATATCGCTCTATCGCAATCTCCATAAGAGAATATTTTTTGGCGGTTTTGTTTGCTCTGGGGACTTCGGTGGCTTTTTTGGATGCACTGAAAAAAGAAGGTTGTAAAGGTGTGCATTATTTATAATTAATTCCTTTAGCATAATGACGAACATCGCTAAATCACTACAGTTACACATCGCATTTTTGCATTATATGGTACAAGAAGGCACTGCCCCCAAGAAAACAGTATGCGTTGTTTGACGAACGCCTGTTTTTCCTAGTTCATTTCATAATTCATTTTTAATAATAAAAGGCAATACACACAGTTACGCAAATTTCAATTTGGGATTTATGTAATCAGGATTGAGCGCCTAAAAATTCAACGAGACAAAAGGTCCAAAAGTTTATATTTCTTTTCGGTAGATCTTTCATCTCATTGGATATTCAGGCTCGATGGAATCTTTTATTTCCGTTATCTTTCGCCCTGTGTGGATATTCAGAAAAGACTGGATGTTCCGTCTCGGTGTATCTTTCATCGCGCTGAATACCTAGGCTCTTCATACTATATGAACGTCCGGAGCA
This sequence comes from Haemaphysalis longicornis, assembly GCF_048455015.1. Taxonomy (NCBI): domain Eukaryota; kingdom Metazoa; phylum Arthropoda; class Arachnida; order Ixodida; family Ixodidae; genus Haemaphysalis; species Haemaphysalis longicornis. Next base: position 76,600,265 of record NW_027526233.1, on the reverse strand, counting down.
CTCTACATTCGCCTTCACTGTGTATTTCCGGAAAGTAACAGTGAGAGCGTATGCGCTTTATGTGGGAGTATATCACTTCGCCTATATAAACCGCAATTTCAATTGAAATGTGCGCCCGGCATTAGCCTTTCCACGTTGTCAGGGACGCTATTTCGGAACAGCATGTTCACGACGATGAGATGAATAGCTAATGATACAAAGATCATTAATCTCGTATCGACTGGAGAACGCCCCCAAGAAACATTTTTTAGGATGTGCCGAGGTTTCTTCATGCGTGCGTGTGCGTCTGTGCTCGCGAGCGAGTTTTTTAAATTTCTCACGTAACAAGAACGCGTCAGCCCCCTATCGCAAAGTATTATGTGCTTACTGACGAACTCAAGTTCTTTCCCGCCGTACGAACACGTGAAGCATTTCAGGCAAGCGTAACCAAATTCTTTCAACATTTACTTGCGAAATTATGTACTTTGCTTTTCTCATTTTTAATTTAGGTGGATTTGCGGTAGTCCACAAACGGCCTTTATACAATTGAGGTGATTTCACACTTCCTATATGGCAGGCTAACAATTTATAAAGATCAGCAATGGTTCAGGTTTACTGTGCCGCTCTAGATCCTGCGCAAGACTTGATTGATACCGGTCTCACCTCACTGAATGGGTAAAGCATGAAAGTTTGAGTTTGGTTCTAGGAGGATTGTAGAACTGTTTTAAGAAATTGAGTATATTAGGTGAGGGCGGGATATTGACATCAAAGTGAACAGTTGGGTCAAATTATGTCACTCGTCTCAAAGATGTTCTTTCGGGCCTCAATTTACCAGCCAAAGACCATCACGAACTTGGAATGGCAGCACTGTGAAAGCCTATCCATTTCTTTATCCAGCTCCAAGGCGAAGCTCCGCGATAAATTTTCACCCCTGCTGGTAAACGCGGAGAGCGCGTATTTGTGGTATGATTCAAGAGGATACCTTTGAAGTCGTCCGTGGAACGCCTTGTGACGTATTTGATTGCGAGATGTGGATACCTGCGTCAAAACTTTTGGCCGTGGTGTCGGTCGAAGGTTGCTAAATACCCGCCAAACTTTTCAAGCCCCCCCCCCCCCCCATGTGACACGGTATAGATAATTTTTGAGCGCTGGAATAAGCGCCATTATTAACAGGGATGACCATTAACACACACGGACTACCTGAGATCTTGTGCGATGCTCATCACCTACTAAACAGGGACAGTGATATTATTTGTAAATGTTGTAAGAGTATTTGCGCAAATTAATGTCTGAGTTCCTAGGTCGTGTTCTTACCACTCTGGATGCGTTTACGTAAACGTATCTAGTAAAAAAAATACAAAATTCTGTTTTTCTCTTTGCATCGTATTGGCAGATTTTTCATGAAGTTTCGTCTGACGCTTACTCTTGCAGGCTCAGCTTGACTGCGCCTACTGCGCGGCTCGCCGACTCTCCGGCGGTCAGAAGGCCGGGCTCCTGGTGCATCGTCTCATGGTCCTTCAATACTGTACTGGTCATGGAGGAAAAATACTTAGGAGAGGCCCCTAGCACCCCAACGCAATGCGAAAAGTGTGAGGATGTGACGCCATTGTTATTGAGTTAATAAACAGCATTTCCTAGTTTTTTACGGCTGCGGCTGTAAATTAGGTGGAATGCAACGGACAATTTTTATGGTGCTTGGACTGGCTGCCTCGCTACGATGGCAACACAGCGCAGTCACTACGGCGTCGTCGTCGTCTGCAATCTGCGCACTACCACTGATTTCGCAGCGCTTCTTCTATGCCGTGTCCTTTGCGGTTTAATGTTCCTTCTAAGGCAACATCCGATGGCTGGGGTGTTGCCCCCGTCGGTGCCACCAGGGGACATAGTCGCCGTTTTCTTCCGGCGATAGCTCGTCGATTACACGCAGTGATTTTCCATCCTTACCGGTCTTCCGTTTAGAAGGTACGCGTTGGCTGCTTCGGCAAGTTTCGCCGGGTTCGACCTACAACCCGGCGCGCACCAGTAAGGCAACTTGAACACCACTGCAGCCACTTTTCCCGGTGAAGTGAAATTCATCGCAGCTGAGACGTAGCGCACAAAGACCGCCATGCTGTACAGCCCCAAACACGGCTCCCGTCTTCTGCTTTCCCTCTCGCGCGGGAAATTCTGCGTCACTTCATGGGGAAGCTTGATAGGCTCTAAAGAATGGCCGCTCCGAGGCACAGTGTGCTGAAAGGGGCCAGTTGCTGCCGTCGAGCCCGCTGAAGAAGTGGCAGCCGCGGCAGGCCTAAGGTACTGTGGGGCGGGTGGGGGGGGACCTACGCATTCCGTTCTCGGCAACAAAAAAGTTCCTATCGTCAGTGTCACGCGAACGTCGTATGCCAGTGTACCGTATACAAAGTCAACGACGTGAAACTATGAACCAACATCGTCTAAGACGACCTGTATGACGGACTACCGCTTCGCATACGAAGGCACAAATCAAGAGGTGTCGCCCTACTGTTTGGCGACTAGCTTTGACCTTTAACTGAAGATGGAAAAGGGTATACCGTGATTTGAAGCTTATTGTTTTAGCATTTACTATACAAATGTGTATATTTGCGAACAGCATTTCGATGCTACCGGCGTTATTAGAACAGATACGCAAATCATGGACGAGGACATCCTTTCGCTACAGAGAGAGAGAGAGCCGCGCTCCAGGCCCATGTTGCTCTGAGGAGTGTTGAAGGCCTTCCGGCGTACCTGACAAAGTTAAAACTGGGCCTCTGGATAGAGATCGAAAGGCAACGAGTAAAGAGGCGACGTCAATCGGCACCTCATTGCGCGGTAGTATCTTCAGGTATAAGTTGACAGCCGCAATAGATCATGTAGTGTTGTAGTCCGCCGAAGTGACAGGCCCTAATATAAAGACGCGTGCGCTTTATGAAAGGAGATTGCGCCTAATGCGTCACATAATCCTTTTCACACCCATTCTTTTGCAGTCGCTTTACGAATTTAAAAGTAGATCAAGTGCGAGAAATCAGAGAAACGACACGCGTCATATTCAAAATACTAGCAGTAGGGCACATTTTGGGCCACGCGGAGTAATTGACGGCGGCGGTGAGGAGGCACAGGAGCAACTTCCGTCGTCGTTAAAGGGGTACTGACACAAAATTGTGAAGGCGAGATAACTTCAGAGATATATTGGTGTGAACACACATGCATATTCTGCAAAATATCAGTGGTGAATACAGCCTAGAACATATTTAAAATCAATTTTAAATTGTCCGGAACGCAACCGAGCAACCAGCAGAGGACCGCGCGTAATCGCCATCCTTTGGATATTTTGTAAATAAACAACTTCCAAACACGTCACGAGTTTGTGTTTGCCGCTTTCGCACTGCCGGCGTTTTTCGCCGGCTCGCGTGGCTCTCCGCTCCAATCGGAGGGCGGAGATTCTGCTCTCGAGAATGAACGACCCCATCATTGGCTGCGGATGCGGTGTGATTTTGTCGGCTCATCGGGCAGCTGGCCGCAATTTAAAGTTCTACAGCGATTACAGGCACTCTTGTTATTACTTTTTATTTACACAGGACGCGAAAACGCGCCGGGGACACGAAAAGCCCACTGAGCGATCCGCACGGTCGCTGTGCAGGCGGCGGCCACGGCCGCGAAGGGGCGCCGGCCGGCGCAGGTAGCTCAAGTGAGAGCTTGTTGCCGCTGCACGAAATTGTACCCAAGTCCCAAACATGGCAGCCTATATGAGAAAGGAGTTAATGATGCGATGGCGGGTTGCATTAAAAATTGTCATCTGCACCGCTTACGAGAGCGGCAATCGAATATCCACCGCATTGCTAAGCAGAACACATCTGTAGGCGGACCTGTAGGCAGACTGGCCGGCTTGCTCCCAGCGCGCGTCCTACCACCCACTGTCTCGAGCGTCGCGCGTCGTTCTTTAGCCGCGGTAGCATTTGCACTCGCAGTGCCTGCGTCACGTCCACGGTCGCTTTTTAATTAAGCGGCTCACGAGATCAGTGCGCGGGGGCATTCGCAGAATCCTCCGGCGATGCGGATTCGACAGTACTACGGCAGCTGCGACGGTCACAAGGTCAGATTTGTTCACACAAAATTGATCGTTTCGCAGCACCCGCTGAAACCAAAACTTCGACTTCCGCATTGGAAAGGCCTCTAACTAAACAACCGTCGCACGCTGAAGCAAATGAGGTTTGTACAGGTGATAAGTAGGTTACTAGCTAATTATCGCAACAAAAAAAAGCTGCAAAAGTTTTGTGCCAATGCCCCTTTAAGTTGTCCTCCAGTATAGAAAGCCAGAATATGAACACCCGCTCGGCTAGAGAAGCGGAGCGGTGACCAGCTCTTGCGCCGATTTGATCCCGTCATCACTTTGTTTGTGCAGTCGTACGAGCGTGTGTTACAGCAAATGGCGGCATTGAGGTGCCTCCGAATTGAGTTAGAGGATTTTTTTACCGATGCAGCAGCCAGTGATAGCGGACATGCAGATAATATTACCAAACAGCAGAGGCAGTAGGTTTGTTTTCGGCCGCGTAGGCCATGAGGGTGCAGCTTTGCAGCACAAGGCAACGACTTGAGCAGTGTCAAAAGCCGACTTCTAAGATGAGAGTAGCGGCACACAAAGCAAGATTCAGGGAAAGCCCGGCTGAGCCATTTACTCACGCCACCATTCTTATTGAAGTTGTATATCTTGGGCTGCTCCTCTTGTTAAAAGCATTTTTTGCTTTTTTATTATGTGTTAGTATACCACCTTTTCAACATTTATGACCACAGGCACCTGGTATGAATCTCCCATTCATAGATCCACCTCTGTAATCAACAGTATAATACTAGCATTGAAAATGTCAGACCCATGGCATCCTTAAAACCTTGACGCCCGCTGACCACGCCACCTACCCCCCGAAAAAAAGTCCTGTTTGATTGATTATGAGGTTTAACACAACTACACAGGCGATGAGGCGCGCCATAGTGGAGGGCCCGGGATACATTTTGACCACCTGGGATCATTAGCGTTCACTGAAATCTCGAACACACAAGCGTTTTCGCTTTTCATCTTGTACAGAGAAACGGCCGCCGCTGCCGGGAATAGAAGCCGCGTCCCAGGGAGCACCTAGGCGGATTCCGCAAAAAAATGTGGTGCGGTACATCAGCAGATAGCAAAGGTAAGTGAGCCATTAGCACTAGCCTCATAAAACGCTTCCAGATTGGGTGGTTCTACTTTGCTTCCTAACACTAAATTTAGGCTGGGGCCAGCGGGCGCAGCTCATATTTGTTCATGGGTTATCACCCTGTAAATATTCATGCATTAGCAAACGGTAAGCGAGACGGGTACACCGCGTACTTCGCGAGAACAGAAGCGGTGTATTAATTGTTAGGCCGGTGAAACTCGCGTTCTTTAGAAAAGCGTGCTTAATTCCGACGTGGTGTGGTAGAAAATATTTATACGGCGTCTTATGAAACTAGGCGGGATGTATGCAGGAAGCACTCCTTAGGTGCGCGTGCGGGGAGGCTCTCGGCTGCGTAACCTCACAGATTTCGCATCAAGACGCCTCACGTAAAGGAAGAGGCGGGCAAGCAATAATGTGCGTCGCTACAAGCGAATATTTGGTCAAAAACTCAATCGAAAGGTTTGCAATAAAGCTTCCTGTTTCAGCATTCAGTGGAATTAAATACTTTATTGCAGCGCGTAAGATACGACTTAAATAAAAATCAATGCGACTGTTCTTGTCCTGTGTACTTCTGTTGCATCCCATTAGCACCCCTACGCCTATTTTAGCACAACAAGGATGCATATTTTACCTATCACATAACCGTACCCGCTTATGGCCATGCGCAATTGTAAACACGTTATCGACCAGGTCCCGCAGTAGCTGCTCGTATTGGTGAAAAAGGAATTATGGAGCATAATGAGCATCATCAATCTACATATGGGAGAAAAAATTTCAAGGTATCGTAACTATGCACGTAATTGTTCCGTTAGAATAACAGAATTGGATAGTACGAGGTGTGGGAAAATTTTAAAGGCGTGCCGTAATAAGATATGCCAGCAATCATATGCAATATGCCGCAAACACTGTTTGCGCAGCTAACTGAACAGCCCTCATGGTGTCATTTTTTCGCCTACGCTGCATACCGTTTCGACAGGTCTCATCGCGTTGTATTGATGCGTTCAATGAACATAAAAACAGGTGAGAGGACCACCAGAAAGCACCTAATTGCTTCGAACCTTCAGCACCAACGGCTTCAGGCCCCCTCAGGAATGGTGGCCCTCCTGGCGGAGGCTTCCGTCCCATTATCAATCTTTGGCCGGCGTTCCGTGACCCGAAATGCTATAAAGAACCGTGGTAAAAATAAGGCACCACAAGACTTATGCCCGGAACTTGTGACTTGATTTTGCAAGTTTGTGAAGTATCATGTTTTGCAACGTTAATGCAGTAAACGTAGGTCTACTTTACGGCACATGCGATACGCAAATTCGTCTACCACTGTTCGCTGACTTCTCTTGCCTTCAGCTCTAAGCTGCATATGCCCATGCGATTGGTTCGCTCAGGTCTATTAGAAGCGGGAGAAGAATCAGTGAAGTCAATATAGGTAATGCGGAAATAAATACGACCAATACTCGTATTGTAAAGAGTAAACCGAGGTAAGGGGAGCACGTCTTGTGCACTGAGAGCTAGTACATCCGCCAGCAGCACGACCGCACATTTACTATTTCTTTTTCTGCCTAAACAACGCAGTCGGTAGTGAAAAAATATTTATAGGGATTTTGGGGACCGCAAAAAGTTTTTCTTGATGTTGCATGCTTCAACATAAAATCTTACTGAAAACTTGGTTGTCAAGAAAGTCCGGGGCCTTCTCCACTAACGTGAAACCTGGGGTTCGGAGAAGGATATAGTGCATAACGGTATTCTAGGCGCTTTGGCATTTTTGCCCACGGAGATTCCGCTGAGGGGAGAGGTGTATAGCTTTGTTGTAAGTCTCGTGTCTTTAAAGTACGATGCGTTCTAGTGAGAGGCGTTGAGAAACCAGTGTCCCAGTGTGTTCTTTTATTCTGCTTTACGTTCAAGCGCCATGCGTTGGAAAAGCACTGTCGCGGTGTGTTCTTTTATAACGCATTACGTTCTAACGCGAGGCGTTGGAAAACGAAGGTCCTGATGTTATAGTACCGTGGCTACATGAGACAAATACAATGACGACAGCAGACGCTAAAAGCCCGAGCACCTAAGAGTCTTGGCCCTTAAAGGGATTGTCTATCTTTTGGTCGGAGAGTTACCTCTTATGTCATCAACCTGAAACCAATGATCATTGCTTCGTTTTGGGCCGGCATGCAGTGTTTTCCTGGGATGTTTTCCAAAGAACTGTTAAGCAAATCAACATTGCGTTTTATTCATTCCGGGTAGGCCTTTTCAACATACTACTGGGTCGTCCTATGATATGTTTGTTTTGATGGGATTGTATAGCTTATTGAAGGACCGCATGGCTGGCCGTATTGAAGAGCCCCCTCGCCCACCGAAGTCCACGTTTAGGCAGGAGGCTTCGTTGGCGAGATCCCTTATGCTGCACAAACTGAAAAAAATTCCCCGCATTTCCCCGAGGGGAAGAATGTGAAAGTGCGAATGCACGAGTTGAATTTGCGCGGTTCGGTAATGTTCGCGAAAGAGAGGTCACACACACACACACACACACAACTACAAAGAAAGAAAGATGCATTTATTCACAGACACCTATTTGTGTTGTCTTGATTGCTAGAGCGGATCTCAGCTTTGAAATTTCGTGTCAGTACTCCTTTAAGTAGGTGCATTAGCCCTTCTCACGCCCGACTCTTGGCCAATCCCCCACGTGGGTATGTGCCATGTCAGCGGCCGGGCTGCGCGCGCCCATCTCCACGTGCGCGGACATCGCCGGTGGACGCAGGTTCAGAGTCGCTTAAGAAGTGCATTGCACTTAAAACCACAGTCGCCGCATCTGTGGGTGCGCGTGTCTGCTTGCCGGAGATTGGATGGGCGCCTGATTGTAGCTACTGCGATAGTATTCTTCAGGAATAACTGGTAATTTGTGTATTGTATATTGTCGCGTGTTTTGTAAGAAAGGACACGCTTGTATAGGGGATACGCAACGGGGATCGACGAAGAGAAAAAAGAAATTAAATCATCTTGGGATCGCATGCGCTGGTTCCTGGCTGTCACGCCTCTACCCTTTTAGGTTAGACCATTCGCTGTCGCTCTTGGGTTTCGGGCCTGATTAATGTACAAGGGTACACACACCACCCGGAGCCCGTATTTCCTGTACGCTACACTCCCTGGGGGAAGCATCGTCCCAATGCTCGGGTGAAAGTGTGGTGAAATCACGAGCCATTTTGGGCGCGTCACATTCTTTCGAAATAAGGCTTCATACGGATGTTATAGACTACTTCCGATCGCCGATGACGACGCCTGGTTTGAACACTGTCTTCTGTAATAGCTGTGTACGTGACGTCACCCAGCAGTTTGAGAACTCTGTAGGGTCCAAGATAGCGTTTAATCAGCTTCTAGCGTCTCGACGTCTCATAGGGGTCCACGCTCATACATGGTCGCCAGGTTCGAAGGAAGCGTGCCTGTCACGAGCATTGTAAAGACAGGAATCGTGCATCTGCTCTTCTTTGATGCGGTAGCGAGTGAGCCGCCACGCCTCATCGGCATGCTGAGCGATCACTTGCGTACTCTAGTCGGCATCACCGTTGTCGTGAGGGAGCATGGTATCCAGCATCGTTGTTACCTCGAGTTCGTTCAGGATTGCGAATGACGTCATGCGCGTGGTTTCTTGCCGGGCCGTGTTGCAGGCGAACGTCACGTATGGAAGAATTGCGTACCAATGATTGTGTTCCAATTTGACGTACGTGCTCAGAATATCTGCAATAGTATTGTTTAGGCGTTCGGTATGGGCGATAGTCTGCGGGTGGGTTTTCGTAGATTTTCTGTGTGAAGCAGCGGTGAGTTCCATGATGGACTGTACCAACCCCTAGTTGAATGCGGTTCCATGTCCATGATCAAAATTTCTAGTGGTCCATGGCGCAGAACAATACCGTCCATGTAAAAGTGATCGCGTCGAGAGCAGAGCAAAGCTGAAGGACATTTGTTTCGGGGTATCGCGTAAGAGAATCGGTCGTGACGATGATCCACTTATTTCCTGAATTGGTGGTTGGGAAAGGGCCCAAAAAGTCCATGTCGATTTGTTGAAAAGCTGTTTTCGGTAACTGTGCAAGTTGAAGTAAACCAGCTGGTTGTCCAGGCGGTGTTTCCCATCGCTGAAATTTGCGGCTTGAACGAATTGCACTGTTTCACTGTCGCAGGAAGCTTCGGACAGCAGTAGTTCTGATCGCTTCGAGAAGTGGTTCGCGCATAACCAAGCTGACCCGCAGTCGGCTCGTCATGACGGACAAGTAGTATTACCTGGCGGAGACCGGCAGGGACAACTAAAAGGTTGCCTCTGCCGTTTGAACAAAAGTTTCGTTTGTACAGGATGTTGTTGCGTAAACAAAAACTGCAGCCCCCGTGCTAGGAGCTTTGCCTTCTGTGCAGAGAGGCCCTACAAATAGTCCACAAGTGGTTGTAGCTCGGCGTCTTCGCTCTGTTGCTTAGACAACGTTCGGGCGTAGTTTGTTCAAAAAATGCCGTTTGGTCTTCATGTTCAGGGTCGGGGTGCTGAACCGGGGCTCGGGACAAGCAATCTGCATCGGAATTATGTTTTTCTGACTTGTAGACTACAGTAATATCAAACTCTTGAACTCGCAGGCTCCAGCGGGCTAGGCCACCAGTGGGATTTTGTAAATTGGACAGCCAAGAAGTTGAATGGTGGTGGCTCACTGCCTTGAATGGACGGCCGTAACAGGGCGGGCGGAATTTGAAGACCGCCCATGCGAGACATTCCCTCTCAGTTGTCGAATAGTTGGTCTTCCCTCGGCACAGTGTCCTACTTGCGTAAGCAACAGCTCTTTGAGCACCGTCTTGCCATTGAAAAGAGCGGCGCCTAGACCGACGTTGCTGGCATCTGTATAAATTGTGGTCGCAGCGTATTCATGAAAATGGGCGAGTAGAGGTGGCTCTTGCAAACGCCGTCGCTACGGGTAAAACAGGTAAGTGGAGCCGCGATGTGCGAGCAGTTTGCTATAAAACGCCAAAAATAAAAACACAGGCTGCAGGGCCCTTTTGTTTTTGGGCGTCGAGAAATTGGAGATAGCGGCTGCCTTTTCAGGATCGGGTTTGGCGCCGGCGTGGCTGACAATGTGGCGTAAGAAACGGAGTTTTTCATAACCAAATTGCACTTTTCTGCTTTCAGGGTGGGACCAGTGGCTCGTACGGCACGACGAACTGAAGATAGTCGTTTCAAGTGTTCTGCAAATGTTGACGCGAAAGCGATAACATCGTGCAGGTATACGAGGCATGTCTGCCACTTGAGGCTGGACAAGACAGTGTTCATTATTCTCAGGAATGTTGCCGGCGCCCAACACAAACCAACTGCAGGACCTTAAACTCGTAAAGGCCATCCAGTGTTATGACGGTGGTCTCGTTGCAGTCGCGCTCATCTACCTCGATCTGCGAATACCCGCTCTGTAAATCTATGGAGGAAAACTACCGGCATGGCGAAGCCAGTCTAGAGAGTCGTCGATTCTGGGCAAAAGCTAGACGTCCTTTTTAGTCACTTGGTTTAGCTTCCTGTAATCTACGCTAAACCGAAAAGTGTCATCCTTCTTTTTAACGAAAACTACGGGCGACGCCCACTGGCTTCAAGATGTCGAATGACATCGTCTCGCAACATTTGCTCCAATTGGCTTTTAATTGCTTCACGTTCCTTAGCAGACACACGATAAGGGTTTTGGCGAAGAGGTCTTACGGAGTTATCAGCAGGTGGTTGGCGATGCACCGCCGACACATATCTAGCTTGTAGTGGCGGTGGCTGCAGTTCCGGTGCTGCAAACGTTAAGGCCGGCCGGATTTCTTGGCGGATAATGTCGACGGCTGGCGCAGATGCCGGTTCGGACAAAACTATTCCGTGCAGCTGCAACTCCTCCCGAACGATAGATCGGACGAGCTTCCTCAGGGATCGGTCCGTGGACGCAGTAGTCACCACAGTGCCAGTAGTGCTTGAAGATTCACCTGTCCCACGGTCGTGCTGTTAGCATCACTCCTGCAGAGCTCGCTCGATGGCTGTTGCCTACTTCATAAAATCATTCACAGTACCAGGGGGATTTCATACGAGGCCAGTGAACAGCTGTTCTTTTACACCGTGCATTAGGTGTCGTAGCTTCCTCGGCTCCGACATATCCGGTTCGGATCTCCGAAAAAGACAAGCCATGTCCTCTTCGAACATCGCTAACGGTTGGTTGGTCTTTTCAATTCGGGATTCCAGAAGTCGCTGTGCGTGGTCTCGGTAATTGGTACAGGCAAACGACTCTAGAAGCTCCTGCCAAAATTCATCCCACGACGACAAGCTGGCCTCTCGGTTCTCGTACCAGGTCCTGGCGCCGTCGTCCGGCGAGTAGAACACATACCTAAGTATTTGTGGAGGGTGTCACTGGTTGAACGATGTGACGCGCCCAAACTGCCCCAGCCAGTCCTTGATGTCTTTGAACATGTCACCATGGAAGGTGGCAGGAGTGCGTGTCTGATGAAATGTTACATAAAAGACAACTTTTTGCGTCATTGGTTCAGGGTGAAGCACTTGGCGTCTCGGCGCGTCGCTGGGAAGAAGACAGTAGTAAGGATACATGCTGAGTTGGCGGCGGCTACTCCGATGAACCGGGGTCTCAACAAATCGTTGTCCTAACGGGCTGCCAGGAGGAGTCCTAGACATCAGGGGGTCGTATCCCGCACCACCACCAGTGTAGAGTAGAGCAAAACACGGGCTCCGGGTGGTGGGGGTGGCCTTGTAGGTTAATGAGGCCCAAAAACCAAGAGCGACCACGAAGGGTTTAATTTAAAAGCACTGCAGCAACGAGAGCCAGGCACCAGCGCGCTTGATCCGAAGGCGATGATTTCGTTTCTTCTTCCTCCTCGTTGATCACCGTTGCGTATCCGCTGGACAGGAGTGTCCTTTCTTTATGTTACAGTAAAATCGCGATAAACGGAATTCGCTTAAATGGAATTGCCGCCTAAACTGAACAGTTGCCTGGAATTTGGTTGGTTTTGTAATCAGATAACGTAAAAAAAGTCTAGGTAATCGGAACTAGAATTCCCGCTTCACCGTGTAAACGGAACCAGAAATGGATCTTCTTATGAAATCCACTGGCATGAGAATCAGCTTTTTACGGTTCCGGCTGTTTCGTTCTTGTTTTTTTTTTCTTCCTCCATGCTTTTTTAGCCTTGTTGACCTCGTAAGCCTCGTCTCGTAAGTGGTTAGCCATGTTAGCGCAACGAATGCAACATCGCACTTCTTGTTCCAGTCGTTCCGTCTTGATTCTAGACGCCAAAGCCAGAGGGCTCACCTCCTGTCGCCTCGTTCGTGCCATCCTTGTGCTATTCGTCCTTCATTACCACGTTGCCGTCTTCTAAATTCGGTGGGTCGTAAGGACCCGCGAAGTTGAGGCCTCTAGCCTTCGTGAAGATGCAGTTGCAAGGACTAAAAAAAAAATTGACGCATTTTGTAGTGCACAGCGACTCATTGTTGCCAAATCAAGTTTGCGAATGTTGTGCCTACGCTTCTTGTAGATTTCTTGCTTTCTGAAAACGATCAGCTACAGTCACTTTCTAGGGGTTAGAGTTCCATGAAATGCCCTTAGGAGTGTGTAGGCTCATACATTTGCACCTTAGAACATCTCTCTCAGTAAATGGAACTCCTGTTAAACGGAACTAGTTTTTCCGGTCCCTTGAAGTTCCGTTTATCGAGAGTCTACTGTATTTGCAAATTTTTTATGAACCAAAGGGGGGAAAATGCGGTACCACGTAAAGAAAAAAATCAAATAAAGCTAGAAAATTGGTCGCGGATAATAGTCGTGCAAGATCCGAAATTGAAGGCGAAGCGCCTAATAATTGAGCGTCTCCGATAGCGCGGAGGGCATGCAGCCACTGCGTACCACTGAGACAGGGGAAATTACCATTATTAGCATTGCTGGCAGGCTTACCTGACTTATTCTACAGCCGACCACGTAGCGGTACGCAATCAACAATAACGTTGTACGCCAAGCGTGTTGTTGCGGTGAAACCGAAACTGGTTTGAACTAGTCGTCATAAATATGCCCCTAAAATTATATCTACAGTACCACGCCGGTTCGCAAAGTCTCCCGTTGTGGTTTCTCGAAAACTACCTGTTTGTATTGAATTTTAACACACTAAAATTCTTGTCATTCTGGGACCACTTCTCGCATTCCACCCATGTAAAACCATGGAGCTGTACAATGATGAGCACCTTAACTTACAACGACGGACGAGTAAACAAAATAAGTGGCTGCCGTAATTGCTACACCGATTCAATTATGTTTCCGCTAGGTTTCAAACTGCTTTTGTCAGCATGTTTATTCCCTAAAGCATATTCGTATCAAGCTGACCTTGAAGCAAGTTTTATTAGTGTGGCGGAAATTTCCATAGCGTAGCTCATGCGTTGTTTTCAAAGTAAATGGGAGGTGCAAGGAGTTTGTTTATCTTGCCTACGGGTAATTACATGATTTATACGGTTTTCTCACAGGAATGTTCAGAGGTATTATAGGATGCGACCACACTGTGTGTGAAGAACCCAAGGAATTAAACGCTGATGGATTGTAGTAGTACTCAATACCAAACTTGATTGGTTGTTGTTGTGACAAACGACATTGCCAAATGTGACTAGAACATTATGATTCAAAGCGATAACGTGCAACAGATTACCTTCAAACAGAACCGACTCTTGCATGCATACAATAAAAATTTTAAGGACACTCAATTAAGCTTGGTGCAGTAAAATATTCCACAACTGAGTAAAACCCATCACAATCCGCTTTATCCGAATGAGCACACTGGACCTGTCTTATTGTTAAAGCTTACATCTCGATTGATATTTTATCTCAATATACATTTAGGCTCTCTTGCATTTTCTGACTCGGTGGTTCTTCTGTCTCGGTGAATATTCAGGCTCGATGAGATCTTCTGTGTCGGGGATCTACCGTCTCTCTGTACATTCTGGAATGATTGAATGGTCCGTCTTCGTGGATCTTTCTTCTCGCTGACCGTGTGACCGATTTAATTGGCCGAATAAGTGGACCTGCAGTGGTATTGCACCTTCAAGCCCCATGCCAATGTCTAGAGGCATCCGCGAAGAACTCCTTGTAGAAACCACCTGTTTTGGTTTTGTTCTGTAGGCGCTAGAAGATATTTTATGCGGCGTAGTGAAATGATGACACCAGGGCCGAAAGGAATATTCTGAAATGATAGCTCAATAAAAGTTGAAAAAATAACCATGTACTGTCCATTCCACAGCAGCTTTTTGAAGGGAGCTGAAATCTAAAGAATGGTGGCTCCGCGTAAATTGTGCTTATACTGAGTCTGCTTGCGTTCCATTACACGCTCACATAATATAAACCTTTCCACGGAAGGATTTCCTCAGGGATATGTAGTCTTTTGAGCAATGTAGCGTCGTATAATTTTCTTCAGGTTTATTATTACGAAACACAAGTTACAGCCGCTGTGTGCTACCACACGTCTCCCGTGCAAGCCTATAGACGCAACGATCTACATCGAGTTGCATAATCGCGGCATTCTGGTATGGAAGAAACCTATTGTAATTTTCACAGAACCTGCCAAAGTGCTTCCGCTCACTGAGTAGCCAGAACAGCTGTTCGATTATAATAGAGACTGTGGCTACTCAGCGAGGGGAAGGGGTGTTACGGGTAGCGTATAATTACGATAGACTGCTCTGATGCAGATGAAGAACTACACCATGGAAAAAGGACTTCTCTGATGGAAGCATTATGTCTTAACTTTTATCCAATCAGCAAAACGCGTTCGTTCGCTCACTATCCAGAGTCACAATAATAAATATGCCGTGGGTCTGGCTAGTCAGTAAATGGAACCAGGTTGGCAGGTTCTTTAAAACTCACAATGGACATCTCCCATAAAAATATGCCGTCATGATGCAACGTGATTACAACCGTTACCCCACATATCTACAGCAGACGGGAATGACGAATTGTTCATAAGTCTATCGGGTACTAATTCGAATAAGTGAATGAACTTTTTTGAAGTGAAAAGATCGCCGCAGCAACAAATTGCCCTACTATTTTAAAACAAATGCCGAAAATGACTTGCTAGGCAAAAACGCCTGCGTCGGCACCGTAAACAGAGCAATGGCTCCTTCCGGGGAGTTCCATGGAGGGACGTTAATCGTGGTAGTAGCGAGAGGCGGCCGTTATCGACATTACACGCAGATGAAAACAGCGGGAAAACGCAGCCAAATGTGCGAACAGACAAGCAGCGATATTCACCATGGTCGTAATAAACTCTCCGTCTACACGGCTTCAGAAACGTGCAGTGGTAACACGAGTAATGTACAGATAAAAGGTATACCAAGGTGCTAAAGCGAAGACCATACAGGAACAAGTCTCAAGCGGAAACATACGTTTAGACAACGCAAGGGAGAATCAAATAATGGCATGCGTCCAATTAATTCAAAAACGTTTATGCGCTTTATAAAAAGCAAGTTTATATGCGCCCGGTGATTTTCTTCTGGGTACAGAAATAGTTCATTGGCTAGAAATCGTAAGATCGGCTACAAGTATCGACATCAGTCGAGATATGACTTAAGCGAAATGCCGAAAATTTGTGGCGAGTTCACTGGAATAATATGTAGCGCTGATAACAGTGCTGGCAGTGCTGGTAGTGCTGGTAACAAAAGCTCCACTAGAAAAATGGGATAACTAAAGAAACGCAACTTGCATGCAGCAACAACGAGGATGTTTAGAAAACACCAAAATAACCAAAACAAAGAAGAAGAAAAACAAAGAACAATATCAAAAAAGCACCAGCAGTGAATTGGCTTGTGTAAACAAACAGGGGAATTGGGCTTGTTAAGTGTAACTTCACAAATTTTTAATAATATAGCGGGAGCGCCGACCGATCAGCATGTCAGCGCCTTACCGCGGCGTTCGCCGGCAAAGTAGGCGAGGGTACGCGCACGACCATCGAACTGTCTGTTGTAGGAGCGTCGTCTGCTCCGCTGTTCTTCTCAGGGAAGAACAGCCCACGTTTTTCTTATCTGGAAAGGCCGTTTCGCTACCGCCAAAGATATATCTAAGCAGCTTGGGCACAACGTTATTCAGATGCAGTTGCAATGGCAAGGGGTGTACCACTCTCAAGGGAACAGCGTAGCAAACGACACTCACAGAGCAGAAAGCTATATACGCGTGCGCGTACTCTCGCCTGTTGTGCTGCTGAACACTGTGTTGAGCCGCTGACATGCCGATTGGTCGTCGCTCCCTGTATACTATTAAAAATTTGGAGGCTGTGCGATTTGTTGTGACATTGTAAAATTCAAGCAACTGTGTTAAAGCAACAAAAGTGAAGCAGCAAACTTGGCGAATAAAACGAAACTAATAAAATGAAAACTGTTTGTCCTATACATACCTACCGGGCGATTGAGAGAAATTGAAATAATTGAAAAGCCAATAGAAGCAAAAAAAAAAGTTTGTATAAAAGAAACAAACGTGCAACGCATTGTATTTTAACAGAAACTAATAATTGCTGAAATTATACAATCTTTATATAAGGGTATGTCGAAGAAAACAAAAACCACGAAAACGACAAAGGAAAACAACCTAAACTGAGCGAATAAACAAACGGGCTAGCTGACACGTTTTCGTCACCCAATTAGGGTACAAGAAAATAATCCAAAAACACACAAAAAAATAAAAAAACGATAAAAACAACAAACTTGGAACCCCTTTATATACAAAAAATGCATAATTCGTAACGTTACCTGATGCTATCCACAGTATTTTAAATAGATAACCTTTGCAAACGTAAACTACGAAAATATGGAACCATAGTAACACCTATTTGAACAAACCAAATCCGACATGCGTATCTTATACACTGTTCTACACTATACAGACAAAAAAACTCGAAAAGTACTCAAAACTACGATATCTAAAAAGACACAAAACGTGACGCCCATTATATCTTCACTGGGCCCATTATATCTTCACAGGAGTGCAGAAATGGCTGGTTAAACAACTATTGAATCCTAATGGTATGTACTGAAGATGTGCATCATTAGTAGATGGAAAATACAGAAAACAAAAAATAAAACAAGATATCAAGCGAAGCTTTTTATATCCTACTAATTGGTTATGTCAGGTAAAAAACAGCTGGAAGAATTTGTGACAGGGATGACAATCATGCTAAAGTTTAAGAAAAACACTTCCCGTTGTCGTAATTGAACCTGGGTCAATCATGGTATTAAGCCGACGTCTATGCAAATGTGCCATTCGGACACCTTTTTCCTTTAGCCCAATTTTGACGTTGTCCAACAAGTTTGGATTTGGAGAGGATTGGATGAGCCTGCAAAGTTAGTCGGGAAACAGATGCACTCCTTCGCCTCACGAGGGCTATAGTTGAACGCTAAACTTTCCTTGTGCAAAATCAATGCAGAAGGATAACGACAAAGCCACTCTGATCAAAAATTTCAACTGCGTGCGAGTCGAAGTCTACACAGAGCCTGCAGCAAAGGAATACCTCACCAGAAAGCTTTGCGTTCAACCATTCCCCTCCTTAGAACGGAGGAGGGGGTGAGAGGAGGGGGGGTTTGTGCACATTTTTTGCCTGCCTTTCTATTTTTTTGTAGCCAAACCTGCCTACAAAAGCCCTCCCTATAACGAAGTGGTGGCTACGAACGCCGAGAAATTATGAGACAGTTCTAGTAATTTTACAGAATTTTGCTGTCTTTTACCGTTTTTTTGGTACTCTCGACACAGATGTTGCACCAAAGCTTAGTGTAAATCAAGGAGATTATGAAAGAAACTCGCTTCACTAAGATGTGCTGTTGTGCAAGTTGGTTCATGTAATAGATATAAGATTTAGGTAGCAAAAATACGAACGGCAAACGGACAGGACAGAATAGACCGAGGCAACCCAAACAGCCGTCACAAGGATTTTAAGATCTTAGCGTTCATTGATGATACCCTCGTCCTCTAGAAGAAACTGGACAAAGCCACCCCAACGAAGTAACCCCAACACAGGGACGAAAATTTTATACCTTTTTATCCGGTCGAAAAGGATTTAACTTTTGACATGATCTACCCCTTTTCAGTAGCCTTCAGTTTTTAGACATAAACCCTAATTTTTTCGAAAATATTCACCTCGGACAGCAAAGGAACTGCTGCCTTAAGATTCTGTGCGTTCCAAGACAGCAAACGGGGTATACTGACTTTGTTCCTTTAATTTGTGCACTACAAATTGTGTGAGTATGCTGCCAGAAAGCGCTTTGTCCATCGGATGACCAGGCTTGAAGCGCCAGGTCCTTAACACCCGGTGGCAGCGTTACTTGGAGGATGGCAACCACTACAGGGACGCCATGCTGGGCTTCCGGTCGCGCCTGGGGACCCAAGACGCGTTGTTGCTGCTGCAAAGAGAAGTTCTGGAGCCCTCCGGAGGGATACCGAAGAAGGACAACCGAGCCGTCCTGGGCCTGGACCTGCAGAGTGCCTTCGACAAGGTGAAGCACTCGGCGATCCTGGCCCTGGTGACGAAGCTGAACATGGGACAGCGAACCTATGACTACATTCGCTCCTTCCTGACCCATCGCACGGCCAGGCTGGAGGTGGGCGGAGACCGACTGGAAGAGAGAGAACTGGGCAGCGTGGGCACCCCGAAGGCTCGGTCATATCTCCGCTCCTCTTCAACCTGGTCATGATCGAGGTGGCGAACCGCCTCGAAGCGCTGGGACCGAAGATCAAGTACTGCCTGTACGCGGACGACGTCACCATTTGGGCGACGGGCGGCAGCGACAACGAAATCGAGACCGGACTGCAGGCAGCGGTGGACGCCGTCGAGGCCGCGCTCGAGGGCACGGGCCTCCGGTGTTCGCCGCAGAAGTCCCAGCTACTGACACTGCCCCCGCCGGGGCGCTGGAGGAAGCGGGCCGCCGAGGAGGCCGAACGCAACATCGTAGTTCGAGCCGGGGACGGGACACCCGTCCCGCACGTCCAGGGTCTGCGGATCCTGGGGATGTACGTGGACGCCCACCGCACCAACGCCACGGCTGCCCGACACATAACGACGAAGATGGGGATTGCGACGCGCCTGATAAAGCGCGTGGCGTCCCGTTCGAGGGGAATGCGAGAGGCGAGCCTCCTGCGTATGCTGCAGGCCTTCGTGGTCAGTCAAGCAGCGTACGCGGGAGCGTTCCACCGCTGGACGGAAGCGGAGCGGCAGCGGATCGACGCGGCCATCCGCAAGGCGTACTCGGGAGCCCTGGGCCTGCTGAACGTGACCAGGACGTCGGCCTTGCTGTCTCTGGGGGTGCACAACACACTCTCGGAGATCAGTGAGGCCCAGAGAACAGGCCAACTGGCGCGCCTGGGCCGCTCCGCGGTCGGGCGCCGCATCCTGGACCGAGTGGGCATGGGCGCCCCAGAAGCGCCGGACCCCGAGTCAACGCCGCTGCGGGACGAGACGACCAGACGCCTGATGGTGTATCCGCTACCCAACAGCGTGGACCCCACCAACAACGCGGAGAGGCGAGCGGCGCGTGCAAAGGCGCTGCTACGCAAGTATCGCGACGAGGACGGGGCGGTGTACATGGACGCCGCCAGGAGCAGGAGCCGTCCGAATACCTTCGCGGCGGTGGCTGTGACCGCCGCCACGGGGGAGCTAAAGACCGCGTGCAGCGTGTGCGTCCGGGGAGCGAGCCAGGCGGAGGAGGTGGCAATCGCCCTGGCCCTGAGCGCCCCGGGTGTGCACACGATCCTGAGCGACAGCAAGACTGCAATCCGCGACTTCGCCAGAGGAGCGGTGTGCGAGGCTGCAGCGAGGATCCTAAGAGAGGACCGGGGGACGACGCCGGTCACGCTCAAGTGGTTCCCGGCCCACGCGGGCCGAGACCTGACACCAGACGTACCGAACCGCAACGAGGAGGCGGACGCCGCGGCCCGTGGTCTCGCCACGTGCCGGGACGTGGCGGCCCCCGCTTCCGAAGAGGCGGCGACAGTAACGGCAGAAGAGGATCCCCTGACGGACTACGGCGGAATCCTCAAGTGGCACCGCGAACAGCGACGCGGCTTCCCGCCCCCACACCGGGACTTAACCAGGTGGGAGGCGGTGAGGCTGCGCCAACTACAAACAGAGACGGTGTTGACCCCGGCGCTTGCGCGCCACGTGTGCCCGGAACTCTTCGAGAGTGAGGTGTGCAGCATGTGTGCGCGGGCGACGGCTACCTTGGCCCACATCATGTGGGGCTGTGACAGTGTTGAGGACGGTGCGTACCCGCCGCGTGTGAGACAGTGTGTGGGCTCTGCGGAGCCGAAGGACCAGAGATGGGCCGTCCAGCAGCTCGAGGCAGCTCTGGCCCTGCAGAGGCGAAAGGGAACCCCTAGAGGGAGCCCGAGTAGTCCGAGCGGGGCCGGGGCACGGTAGCCTCGGGATCTAGGCCCGACACACGCCTATAGGACTGTAGACGTGGTGTAAGACGGGGGAGCACCGCGCCCTGCGTGGCCGGATTTGCTCCCTCCCATGCAGGACGCTTTGAATAAAGTATTTTCTCTCTCTCTCTCGAGGATAGCGACGCAAGAAGGGAGCCAGACAGCCGGTCGCCCTTTCGCTGCGCTGATCAGGCCCCAGGTGCCCCGAGCACGAGGCGCGAGCTAGGCCCGTATTCCTGTGCCCGTGCAGCTCGTGCCACGATCACAGTTCGAGACCCCCGGTTGCGTAGCTCGTGATCAGGATCGGTGCAGCTCACGACAAGGAGTCATCACTGGTGTCCAGATACCAGCCATGCCGCCCTGTACTAGCGACGCGCGTGCCAGCAATGGGTACATGACTGCGCCCGTTTACCGAAGACTGGGCCGCAAGCACGTGGAATTTCCCTATGATCCTGGTGGCTAGGGAGGCCTCGGAGGTGACCAGGCAGGACACAGAGTTCCCGGACATCGCTCGTGTGGTCTACGTTTGGTGAGCGAGCTCGCGGAGGGCTACTGCGTGATCATCTTGGCGTTTCGGATGCCATTTGAGTTTCCCTACGATCCTGGCGGCTATGGCGGACCGGCAAGCGACAAGGACTGCGACCGAGACACCGGGCATCATCTTGCTGCCAGCCATGACCAGAAGTACCTCGTTGCTCTCTTGCCCTCAGCCACACCAAGATCATCCAATGAGGATGATGAAGGGAATTTGAAGAGGGATCAAAGGAAGCTTGCCGCAGCAAGCTGAACAAGATGATAGTGACCTTTTTCTGGTGATCTGTATGACTAGGCAGCAGCATGTGATCCGCCGCTGGCAAGACTACAATGGTCTGCGGTTGTGTGCAGCTGCCAGCACCGCCGCATCCTCACTTGTATCGGCGGACTCAGCGTGCAAATGTTTACGATGGTCTCCCTCCACAGACTTTTCCTTCCGTTTTGCTTCAGTAGTGTCTCCGTCGTGCCCTTCGGAACTTCGTACTGCTGCCTATGACTACCTGTTTTTATTATCGCATATGTGTGCATTTGTGTATCGACGCAGCTTCCTGTTTGTTTTCATGTTGCTGTACCGGCGCACCACGGTGACAGGAATGGGGAGGGGGGGTGTTGACGATGATAATGAATAAAATAGCACAGCTGCAAGGGTACGGGGGTACGGGCCTAGCTCGCGCCTCGTGCTCGTTGCAGTTGGGTCCTAATCAGCGCAGCGAAAGGGCGACCGTCTGTGTGGCTCCCTTCTTGCGTCGCCATCCCCGACAAGCCTTACCGAGGACAAAGCTCGCGGCCATGACATCGACTTTGCAGCGGAAAAGAAAAACTATATTGAAAAGAGTGACGGCGCAGACTTTGCACAAAACAACACGTCCTGAAATTATACCTTGCCCGCACCTAGTCGCACACAGTTTGAAAAAGGTCGCCACGAGGTATAACATCCCTGTAGTGTTTTCAGAACAGTTGAATTTGGCACACTATGCACGCAAATGGATCCCAAAATTAAACGTCCCAAAACAAGCGATAAGAACTATGCAAAGCCTTTTGTAAACTGCATTGAAGGTGTGGTTTACGAACTAGCGTTAGCTTGTGGCATGATATAAATCTGGCAAACGGGTCGATGTGTGATTGCCCGAATACGAGAGCATGCCCTCTTCATAAAATAAAGGAACAGATAAGATTTGCAGCCACACTGCATAAACTGCCACCGTGCACCCGACTTCGAAAAAACAAAAATTCTTAGACGAAGTATGGAGGTCCAGGCAAATGAAGAAGGTTCCTACATCAAGCGAAACGGATATGATTGCGTGAGCGTGCCATCCCTGTTAGTGTTCGCAAAGTCGTGGGCATTTCTTGAAAATTTTCTTGATGTGTTTATGTAAGCCTTCGCCGGCCTCCCGTTTCACTTTTTGTACACGTGTGTGATTACGTGAAATGTATATATGCATGCCGTTCTTTATAATAATATTAATTTACGAGTACCCCCCACCCTGCCGTCACTATCCTTGTATTTGCTACGCGAAATGTTGTTTCCGTTTTATGAAAGAAGCAACGTTTAAATTTTGATGGTATTGACGCATTGTTTGCCTTGACAACACGGTGTAACACTGAGATTGTATCACGTCGTAGTGTCTCAATCAAGCGCTTTTTCAGTAGCAAATACCGCTTGCACAATATTTTAGCAGCTTTCGGAAGCCTACATGTAAAAACAAAAAACAAAGTAATTAAAACGAACGAACACAAGACCGACGAGTCAAGACAGCCGAAGTCCTAAGTACAGTCTGTTTGACAGATTCTCGTAGGGCACTTTCTGTACACAGTCAAACCTGTACCATGTCGTCTCATATACTCTAATCAAGATAAGCCTACCTTCGGGCTACCGACGCAAAAGCCATTTTGTAATCTATGAACGTAAAAATCGGCGTGTCACGCAGTTCGGTTGGCTGAGACGGGAAATGACGTCTGTTTTAAAAGTTACCACAGTTGCGGCTACAGTCGGAACCCGGACTAAGGTTGCGCAAATATTTTAGATGCGAACTTATATTCGCTCAGTACCGAGCACTACTAATAAATTCCTGTATAAAAATTCATATTCCTCAAGGGTTAAATGTGGCTGTCAGTGTCACTATTTGGTAATTGTGTGAGTATACATGGTGTCCGAGCTATCATGCACCAAGATTTCAAAAAAGGGTAATGGCGTAACTTGAAGAAAACCTAGTGCATAATGTTTGCAGTACTGTGGAGAAGCGGGCAGCATTTTTTTCGTTAATGAGACTTCACTAATTAATTGTAATTATTTATAAAACTCTAGAAGTGCTGTTGTAATCACTAAAGTGTCAATGAGGCACGTGTAGGTACCCACAAGGGGCATCTAACTGCGCTATTTTCAACGACGAATTAATTACGTACTTATTTATTCTGACTGATAAAGAAAACCCGCGAAATATAAAAAATACCACGTGACGGCGCCTCCGCGCGTTAGCGCGCATAGTAAAGCAATTCCCTCAAACAGGCTGCCTCTGCGATAGACAGAATCAAATAAACAAACAAAAGAAAGAAAAAATCGCGACCGAGTTTGCGCCTTATCTGCACACGCGCCACGCGAATCTTGCGAACTGTTGCTCCTGCCATGCGTGCCATTATCAAGGTGATGCGCTGTCTCTTCAGGCGGGTGACAGGCGAAGCAGTTACTTCCAATCAGATTATTTGTGGACGCTACTTTACAATGCGCGCGGAAGCGCCATCACGTGGTATTTTTCATAATTCGCGGGTTTTCATTATAAGTCAGAATAAATGAGCACGCAATTAGTTCGTCGCTGAAAATACCGCAGTAAGATGCCCCTCGTTGGCTACCTACAAGTACCTCATTGATACTTCAGTGATTAGGACAGTACTTCTCGAGTTAGATAAATAATTACAATACATTAGTTAAGTATCATTAACAAAAAATTACTATCTGCTTCTCCACAGTACTGCAAACATTACGCACTAGGTTTTTTTCGCGTAATGCCATTGCCCTTTTTTAAATCTTGGTGCATGATAGCTGGGACACCCTGTATGTTTTAAGCCTCATTGTCTGTATGTTTTTACTATCGGAAACATCAGGGAATTTGTATAAAATATAAAAAGGCTCCACCTACCTGTTGTGCTCTTTTTAGTATACCAGAATGGCGCGCGGCGTCGGTGATCCGGTGGAGGAAGAAGAAAAAAGGGTTTATATGCCTCTAAAATGAAAGGCAATGCCGTCGCAATCGCTATAAGCAGCACTAATTGATACTTTTTCTCTGGCATTACAAGATACGTACTACGCATCCACTGAGGTAAAGGTATTAAATTTGTATCCAGTAATTTCCTTCCAGGTTTGTATCATCAGAATCGAACTGATGCAAACTTTGTGGCTTTGGGTGCAAGCATTTCTACGCTTACATCTATTTTGCGGTACACAATATCATTCTTTTCGTTTTAGCACTTTCTCGCTTGCTTTCAACTGATAAAAATAGCACCACCGAATGTTCGTCAGAAGGCAGAAAATAATAGATTTGCGGCATGTACAACGAACAGACATTTCGTACAGAACAAGTGATTTCGAAATTTTAAAAGCAGCTCGAAGAACAATGCTCTTAAAAGGATATTGTTTACATGTCACCTGATTTTAAAAAGAAACAGCTCCCGACGGCTCTACTCTGGTTCTCGCGCAACGCCGGCAGTCTGTCTAATTTTAAACAACGCTTCGCAGACATATCACACGGTTACTGGCTTCCCGAAAGTTGGTTAGGTAGTGGTTCTTTCAGAGAAACGGTTATTCGTAGAACCATGGGCGGAGATATTTTGGCAACATGACGAATTTATTTGGCGCCTTATCAACGTGATAAACTACGCATGCGGCCCCGTTTTCATGTGCACAAAGGACACTCGTGCTCGAAATGTTTTTTACCGGGTGCCAATGAACACGTATACGCGACTATCCGCTACCATGCATCTGCAGCCGTCTGATTTTTTTGCAAGCATCTGTAGACTATGTGCCTGTGTCCTTGGCCAGCCAGCATGCACATCTGCGCCTTCAATGCATTATGAAGGCTTTCAGCAAGAGAACTTCCCTCTGTAGCATCAATCACTGAGGATATTTATTGGAGTCATTTCTGTGAAGGTACTTCGGAAAATTACTAATGCATAACTACGAACTGCTATCGTCCGGAGGACTTTGTGAGGCATCAGGGGAACCCAGTTTAGTACCGGATGTAATTCTGAAACGATATATATTTGCTTGGCCTATTGAAGACATTAGTGTTATTAAACCAATCAAGGTAATAATAATGAAATATGCTTGCTGAATTCCCTCGGAGGAGTACGCATCATTATCATCATCACGTAAATAGCCATGCCATTAGGATGATGTTATCTTCGTACTGATAAGCTATCGCCCCGTATTTTGCTGCCTGTCTTTTGCCATAACATCTGGTGGCGATAAAACATGGAAAAGGACCGAATACCCGCTGCGAGAATCGCAGAAATGTTAGTGGCTGTAGAGCGTTCGCCACAACCCTTTTCCGCCATCTCGCCTTGAGCCAATTGGCGCAATGGCTGATTTTTACGCATGCCAAAAAGCGACCGTCTCGAACCAACGCAACCATTGCCAGCATTCCTACCGTCAGCCTCGAGAGCCGGGTGGCGAGACGGACAATTCGGGCCCCAGTGGCTCGATTGTCCGCGGACGTAGGTCACAGGAAAACGGAGCGCCTCGGACGATACGTGGCCGCGCACTGTGTTAACGTTGTCAGACTTTCAGTCGCATCCCCCGATTTTAATGGAAGGATGCCGCCATTTGCAGAGCAATGGCCGCCTCCTGACAGAGCTTCTGGGGACACCCCGAGGATTCTGAGAAAAGTGACTCAATCGCCCGATTGGTTAACTACTCCAACGGTCATGGTGAGACGGTCATCGTATTGGGAAGCGTCCGCGTAGATGAGGTCATTGGATATTCGGAATTGCTTGTGAAGGACCTTAGCTCTCTGGCTTCCGCGCTCCGCATTGCGGATGGTTGGTATATTGCTGGTAAGGGCGCGACGTAAACGCGTTTACTAATTTCTCGTGGAATGTCAAATTTCGCGGAAATTTCGAATCGCAGTTTTTATTCCAGGATCCTACGACGTACCCCTTGGCGGGATCCTTGAGATTATTTGCACTTGGGAAGTCCTCTAATATTTCCATGAGTGAAACTTAAGCGCAAACATTTTTCACAGGGACGAGAAAGGGAACGACACAGGCGCTTTGTCGTTCCCTTTCTCGTCCCTGTGAAAAATTTTTGCGGTTAAGTTTCACTCACGGAAATTGCGAACCAACTAGCCCGTCTCTCCATTTTGCTCTAATATTCGCTTAGCTCATTCAGGTTGCTGTGCAATCCGAGCGCTCCTACACGATCGTTAGGTGCGGTTTTGGTATTCTTAACGCCTGATTGAAGGTTGTCTTACTCATAGCATTTATCTTAATCTTTTTGGTCGCCTTGAGGTGTAAGAAATGCTTGACGTAGAGCAAGCGAATCAGGACGAACGCCCGAATGAGTCTGATCAGGTGTCTCTTTTTTATCCAGTGGTACCAATTGGCGAGGCCAGATGATAAAGGTGGTTTGTTAAGGTCTTTCCACCATCCTTATGTTATAGGTGTAATATCCGTTAGCCTGGCTTGGAGTCCCAGGACGCTGATGATAGGCACAGTAGGAATGACCCGCCTCACGCCGGTTTAAAGTTCAATTTCAGGTGTTCCGGTAGCCGATTTGGGCCCCTACGGTTCGGCCGGTGCAGCGCGATCTAAGAGTGTTGTGGAAACCTAAGCCTCTCGGCTCGACGTACTCTTCTTCCACGTCGATCAGGGTATCGAACCGAAGTTTGTTCGGGTGCGGTTCGGGTTCCGATTCAGACCTTTCGGTTTTCGGTTCCGGTTTTGG
Organism: Haemaphysalis longicornis; assembly: GCF_048455015.1. Classification (NCBI taxonomy): domain Eukaryota; kingdom Metazoa; phylum Arthropoda; class Arachnida; order Ixodida; family Ixodidae; genus Haemaphysalis; species Haemaphysalis longicornis. The sequence continues at coordinate 76,573,227 of NW_027526233.1, read as the reverse complement.
AGAAAATAAGGTGTGTTTCTTTGTTTTACTTTTATAGTGGTGCATTTTCTTTTATTCTTTCCTCTTTAGGTAGGTATAAAAACAAATTAATCATGCAAGGATAATGTATATGTTGACTTGGCCACTTTACTCTACAATCGACTGCTAAATATTGTCCATGGGAGCCCAACGATGACAAGACTAAATTATGAGAGCTAAAATTTTCGCAGCGATATTTAAGGAGCGTGTGTGACAGCCTTAATCTGTATGGCCGCAAGTTTAGATTTATTATTTTATTTTCGTTAGCAATACAATTTAACCTTATTTTATTCTAGGGTAAGAAAGCAGCAGTTTTATCGATGCCGTTGCTTTTTTTAGGAAAACAGGGCTGGCTCTACGTAGCTGCCGAGGTGCAGCTTTGTACTTCTCTCCCATCTCGGTCCAGTGACGGGCTGTTCCTCCTCTAGAAATAATGCATCCTTGGGCAGCCTATCTGGTGAGAAGGTAACTTTTCTGGACAGCACAGAGCCTACCCATCCGCCATATTTTAGGAACCATAAAATGTCTCGCACTGACGCAAGCATGCAAGCACACAAGCCCAAACACGCACACACCCACGCGCGCACACCCAGATACACTCAAACATGCACACACGAGCAAGTACGCACGCAAGTATCTTCGCTCAATATAGCAGGTAATGCCTCCGCATTGTAATGCATTTTGCTCGGCCTGTGCGAAGCAGATTCTTTGTAATGATGAGAAGGGTCAATTTTAACTGGCGGAGACGTAGCGCGGCAGGTGACGTCGGACAAGTACATAATGCATTCACAGGGCAGATAGATATCAAAATCTAGAAATGAACTTTAAACTAATCTGCTCAAAAGTGTAAATGACCCACACAAGTAAAGTTATTCCTTTAAAATTGTTCGCGATGACGTGTGGGTTACTGTAGGTGAGCTGGGTCGGTGCGCTGCTATACGGTGCCCTTCTCTAGGGCGGTGTTGCGGACGGTAGATGACGCGTCGGATTCCGGCCGGGCGTTCTATTGCGGGTCATGGCTGAAAGTAGCCTTGTCTTCCACAGGTGGTGATTAAAGAGGAAGATGCGGCTCGGAGCGGACATTCCCCGAACGCTCGTGTCTTGCAGGTCGTACGCGAACCTCTCTTTCCCTTCTTCTCGCCCGTGCCACTACCGTCTTGTTTCTCCGACTTCCTCCCTGTCTTGTTCTTTCTTGTCGTGCTCAACACGCGCCCTTCACCGACCCCGGCATGAGCGCTTTGTCTTTTTCACTTCTCTCCTCGGCTTGAAAAGCTCGTCCTCACACGAGTCGCAATCGTAAGAAGTGTTTCGTGGACAAACACTTCCGGTGAGGAGTTCGCTGGACTATAGCCGTGGTTGGTCGTAACGGTCAATTCGCACGCACGCGCACACAGCAACACTGAACACCACTATGGTGATCAATTTTGCACGTTATATAGTACTTCGAAGACAGTATAAAACAATGCACGCAGTATGGGCTAAACCAAAATATAAAGATTGCAGTCACCTAAGAATACAACACACTACAACTACGGAACCGCGTCTTACACGAACGTAGCCCCTCGCTTATCTAACAACTACAGATGAACTTGACGATTGCAAAAAGGAGTTTATGCCGTAACATTTCACAAATTTCACAAAGATTATGAGAAAGCATTTGAATGGGTCGAAAACTGAGCAGTCATTAGGGCATGGCAATCTCCAGGTGTAGAAGAGGATTACGTGAGGTTACTAGAGGATATCTACAATGGGTCCACTGCTACCGTCATCCTAAATAAGAAGAGCAGCGAAATACCTTTAAGAAAGGGCGTCAGACAAGGAGAGACAATCTCTCCATTGTTGTTCTGAGAATGTTACAAGAGGTATTCAGAACATTGGATTGGGAACAGGTGGTCGTAAGCGTTGATGAAGAATACCTCATTAGGCTTAGATTTGCTCGTGACGTTACCTTGCAAATTAACTGGGTTGACAAATTGCAAAGCATGATTACCGCACAGGACAAGCAGAGAAGGATTGTGGGCCTGAAAATTGATGTGCAGAAAAATAAAATCATGAATAATAACCCCGGGAAGGCACAGCGGTTTCAGATAGGTGCAAGGCAGTAGAAGTGGTGAGCGAATGTATCTACCTAGGCCAAGTAGTGGCCCCGGATTCCAACCATTAGGCAGACACAATTAGAAGGATAAAATTGGAATGGAGTGCATTCGGCAGGCTTCCTCAGATAATGAATGACAGATTAGCATTGTCCCCCGAGGTTCCCGAAGAAGAAAGTATAATACAGGTGTATGTCACCGCTACTCACCGGCGAGGCAGAAACTTGGAGGCTCAATGAAAGGGATCAAATTAAATTCAGGGAGATTTAGCGAGGAATGGAACTGAAGGTGATAGGTGTACCATTAAGGGGCAAAAAGAGAACGAAATGGCCAGGGAAGAAACACATGTTCAGGACATACAGTAGAAATTAAGGAGAACAAATGGGTGTGGGCAGGGCATGTAGTGCGCAGACAAGATAACCATTGGTCATTAAGTGTAACACAGTGGAACCCTGGAGAAGGCAAGCGTGGCAGGGGGCGACAGAAAGTTATTTGGGGAGATGAGATCAGGATGTTTGCAGGGATAAATTGGTAGCACTTAGCACAGTACTGCGATAATTGGAAATCTATGGGAGAGGCTTTTGCCCTGCAGTGGGCGTTGAGGCTGATAAAGATGATGATGATGATGACTTTGTCGGGATTATAAACGGGAAGCATTTTTATTTGTCCCACGTAATTTCCCACATTGAGCCCTTAAACTGGATACCCCGCGTGGCCTAGACCCCCTTGACTGAATTTTAACCCAATCTGTTACTAGGCATGACTCCCGAGTTACACCTTTCGCAAATTCCGGTAATTTTTATTTATTTTTACATTTTCCAGATTTCAAAACTTTATTTCACCAATTATCTCCATTTACGCTATTATAGCGTTTACAGGTGGAACTTTTGCGACACCCGCATTTTTGTAGCATCGCTATGTGTAACACTGCACTGGCGGGGGAGTACTCGGGAAATAATTCTACGCATTAAAAAAAACAAAAGCATAACCACCTCCTCGCACTTCAGAGAGTTGGCGAACTGTTCACGTTGACAAAGGCATTTTTTTCGGTATCCAGAACAAGAATGCACGGAACCTAAACAATAAACAACTTCGACGTGAATGTAATGAGCAGTGAATACACGTTCCATCGCCCAATGTTGTTTATTTCTCCCCAGGGCTCCAAGCTTCCCGCACACCATCGGGCCTGAGGCTTCTCTGTCATGAACATAAACACCCAGCTTTTATCACCAGTTGGGTACCCAATATATACCTACAATTGTTGCAAGCGGTGCACATTATTGTGGCGTAGCAAGTATGGCTGTGTTCAGGCGGCAGCGAAAGTTATTTTTGACTTCAGACGAGTTAAGAAACCATGTCGTACTGCATGCAAGAATTTGAGCACATGATTTTGCAGCCGCATGCTTTGTTATTTCACGGAAATTTTAAAACACTGAATGCTAGTGAATTGTGGGTCCATCGCAGCCAAAGTGAATTCTGAGCACAGGTGCGTTCTCAGTCCGGTTTGATTCTCAGAGCGAGTGAGTTCTGAGTCCATTTTTGTTCTGAGCTCAGTTTGAGTTCGGAGCTTGACTATTTTTTGTGTTTTTGCGCTTGCTGTGAGTTTGAGTTTGAGTGAGCGTAGACTTGTTGATCAGCAATGGGTCTGAGGATGAGTGAGTGGTGATACCAAAGTAAAAAATTTGTAAGTGGGTTTGAGTGAGCCGTCAAACTTCGCCGAGGTATGGTGTACTATACTTCGCAGTGCCTTCATTAGATATGCCAAAAATGTTTTATCCTCCTTGCTGTACACAGCACTTTGCGTTGGCATGATGTTTTACAGCATCCCTGTTTTGGTCCCTCTATGAAAAGAAACTGTCAAAGCGCTACAGACCATCTGCATTGGCGTTCGAAAGACAACTACAACCATCGGGACGCTGACAGAATGTAGGCAGCTTTCACCACTCGCTCTATGCACACAGGAATTGCTTCGTGCGCATCTGCGAAGTGTGGCAAGACCAGCAAGACCGCGGGGACATCAAGAGTCTGCTCCTCGTGAGCACCCGCCGCAGATGTTCCTGCCCATACCAGTCACGACTACTGGAGAGGTGACGTCACAGCCAACTCGCTAGCCGTGGTGCGCGCCAGCTCTTGCATTCAACGTATTTCATTTCGACCATATCGTCCGCACGCTTCTCTCTCGTGCATCCAAGGCCAGCGGAACATCCGGAGAACACCTGCACAGCAAGACATTACCTGGAAACGACTCAAGGCTCCGGAAAAAGCTTCGGAAGCAAGAGCAATAGGCCTCCTGCGCTGCCCAGGGGGCGCTGCGCAAGCGGCTTCCGGGCAGTACTTCCGGATAGTACAAAGCTTCGCGGGTCCCATAGGATCCCGTGTTGACAGAAGCAAAACGAGCTCGACGCTCCCGATTATTTTGCGACGTGGTCACCAGCTCATCCCCGACGCGGCCGATCTATTTCAGCGATCAACTTGGCATTAGGGGTAAAAGCTTTGCAGCGCTAAACACGTTTACAGCGCCGACGAAAGTGCCGGGACCGTGACGGCGTCTGCTACTCGCAGGTTCACGGATCGATGGTCGTACGAAGTAAAATTTTAAGTGAACTTTCTAGTTTTAACTAATACTCTAGGTGACAAAAACTTCTCAAAAACAGCCGATCAAAAAAGAAGAGTGACGAAATCGGCGATGATCGCGCTTTAAAAAGCCAGTGAGTCCGGCGGACCGCTGGCTCGCCTGCTGCGGTGCGCCGCTCTTTTGCGTACCTGCACACTTTGCGTGCACTTTCATTAAACAGTGCTCGCTTGCGTCGCCTTTACGATTACATGGTGCAGCGTTAGCTTGCCGTTTTGTTGCGTGTCTCAGTGACAAAATGCCGCGACTGTCAGAAGCGTGAAATCTGTTTTGCGATTCCAAAATTAGTGGCCGTAAAACAAAGTGGTCGGGCGAAGTACACGTACGAGGCCGCTCGCTTTCCTTGTTTGCTCTCACTTTACTTAATTACGCTCTTGCAGCATACATTCCCTGTTCGCACTTAATAGCCTAGAATGAGGGTCAAAACGGCCGCAGCCGACACGGCGGAGGGCTGGACGGCAAATCAAGGGGGGGGGGGGAGAAGGAGGAGGAGGGGGGCTTTGAATGTTTGAATGCAAAGAGAAAAAATCAGCGAATTTCTAACAACATTTGACAATAATCTGGCGAAGTGTGAAGATGGGGGGGGGGGGGGAATTCAACTGGAGGACGCCAATTCTCTGTTCTTGTCTCGCTAACTCCATTTGAAGTCAAAACTGGCGTGTCGGCGTTCAGATTCGACGACCCCTGCACTAGAAAACCAACACAGTCAGTGATGATCGTATGTAAATATTCGGGGCCCCGCGCCGTGTATGCGGCTGTGTTGTGTTATGCTGTGTTATGTGATGTTATAGAATTACACATCTCTGCAAGCAGCGGGCGTGTGATTTGGTGCATGTTTTGCGTCCTTTAATAGCGCTTAATTTGTTTATTTGGCGATATTGCCCCACCTACTCGCTATATATGTACCCTGCCGTTCGTAAATTGCGCGACATAAAACGTTACGCAAGAATCATTTAGTTTGCAAAAATACGAAACAAAATTTCCACTTGTTTCAAAGGCGGTGCCAGGCCAGCAGTGTCAGCTGAGTCGGCTGTGCAACTCTTGGGTTCGCTTGCATGCTTCCGCCGAAGCAACCTTTTGCAGTTACCTAGCGTACTGTGTTTATGCTACTCGTGAACTTTGCTTTGTCGACCGCACGCTAGAAGAAAGAACGGTAATCGTCGTCAGGAAGTTAGACCACCCGACCTGGAGATACTGTCCCACGCCGCGACGACCACGACAGCTCGCTCAAAAGAAAGCAGATAAATAAGCTTGTTTGAGCGATATTACTTTGTTTAGCCTCTGCAACTACTTTAAGGACTATTTTATACAGTATGCAGTCATTTAAACACGCCACAAAGCGCCACAACCAACTTTCACTCTGGCTTGTAATTGAAACACATGGAGGGCGGCGAGGGTCGTCTGCTTTTGTACTACCCAGAGGCGTCGGCCGCTAGGGGCGCTGCATGTCGCCAAAACTCCAGGGCAGGAGGCCTATCGGGTAAGCCTACCCCACCGCTTCATATTTTCAAGACCTCCAAACAAGACAACTGCCGGGAGTATGGTGTGTTAGGTCCTAATCGACTCGCGAACATTTTCGGTGACGTCGACGAGTGAATATCCGCCAAAATAGCGGAAAGAAGAAATAAAAGCCGTCTTACTTTTTCGGCCGACTAGACCCTGCGCGCAGCCATTACGGACAATGTAAACAAACACATTGTTGCCGGAGGAGAGCCGGGTGGGTTCTGAATTTAGACGAAAGTCTCCAGAAGGGGAAAACGAAACCGAGCGGAAATTTCTGACAGCTATCTGAACAACAAAAAGAAACTAATAAAAGCTCACTCCCACGCATCAAAGTCGGTTTTGCCTTGTGAGGCAGAATACGAAGTGAAGCGCTCGCGAAGAAGACTCGTGGATACGGAAAAGGAAGAAACATGCGAAAGCAAGTGGGAGATCCCCAGTAGTGAAAGGATGAAAAAACAACGCAGAAAAAAACAATCTGCAGACCCAACAAAAAAGTGAAACCAAGCCAACTTACACCAGCGGCAATGAAAGAGTCTCATCAGAATGCGACAGGTGGCAAAATGATGGCTCACAGCTAAGCGCCACGGGATCAAACGTTTCTCCGGAACTTTCGCACATGAATAATTGACGCAAAAGAGTTGAGACTCAAGAAAGCGGTGAAGACCACCAACGAAGACTCCACGAACCAAAATCACCGGATGGATTGGATATCGCTGAAGATTTCCCTGCTCTACCTGCCAGAGAACACACTACACCGGACATTCCGATCTATGATGACAGCAGTGACCTGCTAACAAAAATAACCAGCTGTGATGAGCGTTTCATAAGCGCACTCATGGAAATCGCGACGTTTACTAAAAATGTTAAAGGTCTGAAGCAAGGAGTCGACACACTGCTCAAAGAGTTCATCCAAATGAAGAAGCTCACATTAAAAGCATCTCACGATGTGCAATGATTTAGAGGAGAGATCTCCGGCATGTAAAATACTATCAGCAAACACAACCGAGGAGGTCTTAGTTATGCAAGAACTGTTCAAGGAAGTGGTGTGAAAGAACCAACCAACGACAAAGACCCACTACAAACAAGAACCAACCAGCCGCCACCTCTCGCCGCGCTAGTGGTGACGTCACCAACACTAAAAGAGCAAAGATAGTTGAAATACTCCAAAAACACATTGACCCAGGAAACATCCGCCTAACAGAAGTCTAACATCGACAAGAAAGAGAAGGCATCGTAGTGACCTCGACGTCAAAGGAAGGACTGAAGAAACTGTCTGAAGAAATCGCGAAAATCCAGCAACCCACCAAATACAAACAAGGGAACTCAAGACAAAATTTCCCCAGGTGAAGGTAATAGGTATCCAAGACGACGTTTCAGTCGAAGACATTCCGAAAGTCTTAGTAAACCAGAATCGACTATCCTGCGACCCCACGACATCCAAGTTCTCAACCATTGGAAGGGAAAGAATGGCACAACAGCCGTTCTGTCAAGAAAACTGCCAGCTTATCAGAGTATCGTTTTGAAAGAGACACTCTACATAGGATGGACAAGCTGCAGGTACTTCAACAACGTTTTCCTCCCAAGATGCAAGCGTTGTGCGAGCCACCGCCACTCCGAAAAACACTGTGACATCAACAGGAGACCACGATGCGCCAAATTTGGGGGAAACCACTACTACCATAACTGCGCTAGTGTAGAACCTCATTGTTACATCTGTGCTGAAGAGAGCCAAGGAATGGTTGAGAAGGTCGACATAAGGCACTCAATGATGGAGAACACATGCCCGACGTACATTCAGAGGCAGCGCCAAGAACAAGAGGCGATGCTCTTCCGATTGAATTGAACCGACTGTGTAGCTCTGCTTCGACAACGCAAGCGGCAAGTAATTGAACATTTAGCTAAGTTCAGTGTTGCGTGAAGTGGACTGATTTGGACGCTCTAAAATTGTGAGTTACTATGGATAGGTCAACGCAAACACACTCTTATCACTACAACACTCACAACACACACATACACAACACTATGGCGAAGACGTACTCGGACCAGCGAAAAATATCGCAGCCACGGTCATCACTACACATTATCCAAGTTAATTTGGCAAAGTGTGCCAAAGGGAACGAGGCGTTAAGTTTCTACCATAACGAAAATCATAATCACATCTCAGCAATACAAGAAGCTTATCATAATTAAGGAAAGGTTATAGGTTTTCCGATCCGACATCAAGTCAGAGCACACAAAAATAACCCGAAAGTCGCTCTAGTAAATCATTCTCCAGATGTAAAAATATTCCCTCTCATAATCGACCAAAAAATTATGGCGGCGAAGGTAAACTGGGAAGAAAAGGAATTCATTATTATTAATTGCTACGCCCCTCCCAGAGACGATTTAAACACGTTAAACCGATTAGCACTCTTGTTTCAAGATTTTTCTACAGACCATGTAGTACTAATGGGTTACTTCAATGCTAAACATAGAGTATGGGTAGGAGATATAACCGATACAAGCGGTGACGATTTACTTGAACTTTTCTTAGGCATGACCTTTCTGTTATAAATAGCCCTAACGCACCTCCGACATTCGAAAACAGTATAGGTAGAAGTTGGATCGACGTAACCATTTCAGGTCAAGCGTTATTACCAGAAGTTATTCACTGGGACGTACTCGAAGAATACAACAGCAGCGACCACAATTTTAGTAGTTTACTTTTATACGATATCTTTAACAATCCCAAATATTGTTTCACCCTGAAAGGCGAGAAACATGTCCTAGAATATTTAAAAAATGGCACTTGGTTCGAAACCGCTAGAAACGGGATTAAAACAACAGAAGAAATCGAAAATGCTGTGAACACATTGTATGATAAAATAGAAAAATTAGTAAGTAAACATCGCAAAAAAGTTAAACCATCCCACACACAACCAAAACCGCGGTGGACATTTGAACTTGAAATCGAGAGAAAGCGAGTAAGAGCACTTAGAAGGAGGTATCAAAAATCGCGAGGAGAAATCAGGGAACAGTTTAAGCGCGAGTACTATAATGAACACAAAGCTTACTATGATAAATGAGCCACAGCAAAAACAAAAAGTTGGTAACAACTTTGTTCACAAGCCCATAAAAATCAATTCACATTACGGTATAAATTAGCCAGAGGAACAGTAAACCAACTAATCATCATTTCAAGCTTAAAACGAAAGTGCAGGAAAAACAAAATCAATCGAAGAAACAGTGTAGCATTTATTAAGAGAGTTATACCACAGAACAGGGAGGATTTTAGAGAAGCAAAGGTCTAGCTTTGCCTGTAGTGCCAGAAAAAGCGTAGTGGCGGCGTCGTGAACTACCCAGTACGCCCGCTTGATGGCGCTGTAAACACGGCTTTGTAAACATGGCGGATGCTTTTTGCACAGGCCGCTTGAGCTCCTTAATAACATGGCTGCCCTCGCACGGCGGCCGCCGGCTCGCTGCTCCACGGCCGGACTCGACTCTCCTCCTCCCGCGCGCGAAAGGGGCGTCGAGTCCGGCCGTGGCTGCTCCTGCTGGCTCCTGGCTGGCACGCTGGTCGCGTGTTTACTTGCGCCGCGCTAGTGAAGTGATGTTACGCCAGGTGACCAGATGGCCTCGACTGGCACAGACCACAGTGAGCAGCAAGTGAGAACAAATCGTTTATTGACATCCGCAAGTTTACAGAGGCCAGGACATCATTTCATTTCGATCGCTGCAATTGTACGTCGCTTTCGTGACAACATTTTTTTTTTTTTTGCCATAACAACTCGTTCACTTGCGCTAAGATTTCGAACGAAGGGCACAAATGAAGTATTGACGGCGACAACGGTTTCCTTTGCACCGTTTTTCTAGCGGAGTGCATAACACTCACCTTCTGTTGGAAGAATCGAATATTCTGGCCTCGACAGCTGCCTTCCGATGCGGAATTTCCCACATTTGTCATTCCACAAGCACTCAATTCCCGTGTTTTGCCAGTCCTCTCAACAACTGATGGACGCAAAAGCACATAACAGCAATAACAGTCACGAAACCGGTGCTCCGCGCACATTGAAACGGTCGGCCGTTGCAGCGGTTTCAATTTGAATTGGCGGCTTTGTGGTTGCGAATTCAGAAACGAGGTGGTGCACCAGTCGGCTGTTCGTAAAAAGTTGCGTACATTTTTGCTCAACGGATGTTTGATGCGGAACTTGTTAATAGTATTTTTAAATAACACATTGTAAGCGAACTGTGTGGGCTCTGAGTCACGGAATGAATGTTTTGTATTCTATACCAAAAGTAACATTTTGCCTGCGCCGTCTGGTGGGCTTGATGGTCGAAAACAGCGCTTTAGGTTGGTCACGTAGGGCGTCGATTTTTACGCCGCCTATAGGGAAGACAGGGAACGTCCAAGCTTGAGAGGCCTGGTTATACGATGTCGAGAAGGTTTGTGACGAAGAAGAAATTCTTCTTCTTGAAAGCGATAGCGATGAAGCTGTTATTACTGAAAATGAAATTAACGCAGTCATTTCTGAATTGCGGAGAAATTAAGCTCCTGGACCAGATGGCCTACGAGCCACATTTGTACAATGTCTATATAATTACCAAAAATTATTCTTTCTTGAACTTTACAATGGATGTATCAAAACAGGATACATTCCATAACGGTGGAAGGAATCAATTGTAGTCCTAATACCAAAATCAGGAGATAACCATGGAGCCTCCCTCCCATGGAGCCTCCCTAAAGTTACCAAAGCATTTAAAACAGTATCCCATCCGGCCTTAAGCATCATAGCTAATGTTCCACCAATTTATTTGACGATCGAAAAAGAAATAGAAACATTTAACATACATTTCGCCGGAAAAATGTTCATCTGGAAAAACCGCGCTTTTATGGGGGACCAAATAAGTAGCAAAGTAGATACATGGCAGCTGCATCCAGCAGATAAGATACCTTTTACCTATCTTACTCAACCAATTTTGCAGACAGGTTTTGTAGTATTTACAGACGGCTCGCAAGATAAAACTGACATAGGAGCAGCTTTTATAATTCTAGACAAATCCGGCAAAATAGTAGAAACAAAAAAATACAAACTTCCGGAGTACATCAATAACTTTGAGGCAGAAGGAATCGCGATTTTAAAGGCACTTGAATACCTCCAAACTAGCTTAAAAGGTAGCGAACAGTTGTACACTGATAGCCTATCAACCCTAAAAGCAATTAGCAATCCAAATAATCGGAACCCAAATATATTTAGAAATAAAGAAATGGTAAGCAAAATAGCAAAACAGGTTAAAATAACGTCAACACACATTAAAAGTCACAGTGGCAATGTCGGTAACGAAATAGCGGACGAAATGGCTAAAAAGCCGCAAAATATGGCGAAAAAATTGACTGGCCTATTTCACTACAATTTATGAAAAAACAGCTCAATATTAACCTAAGGAAGCATTGGAATGTTGAGTAGCAACAAGAAGGAAATGAAAGCTACACATTCCAATGAATAAAGAATATTTCAAAATTCCGGACCACTTTCCCACCAATTATTATACGTCACAGTTTGCCACGTGACACGGTAGATTTCTGTTTTATTTTCATAGGTTCGCCATTGCAAATAATAACATATGTAAATGTAACCTACCAGCAGACAGTTTTGATCACTATTTACAGGACTGCCCAATAACAAACACAGAGAACAACTTCTTGATATTCATAGAAATTATCTCGTAAGAAGGAAACCGGAGCTAACGAAACATACAAAAACATTAAAAATTTTAGAAGAAATGACTATTCTAGTTAACGATAATATTCAACAATACTAACCCCTCAGATATTTTGTCAGAATTTCACTCACACGCAGAAGTCAGCGGCAAATAACGCGATAATAGCCTTTAGATCGTTTGTATTTACCATTGTTCGTCAGTAACTCATTTTCTGTGTAATTATCTTGTTTAATTACCTTTTTACGTTTTTTTATTTTAAATCCATACAACCATTTTCAATTTTTTATTTACCCGTTATACCTCGGTGGAACGGGAAGAGTTTTAGTTATTGAGCCCGTTTTAATAAAGTCACGACTACTGTGCCCGGCATCACGAGAAAGGAGCATGTTCCGGCTCCCGCACTAGTGTTCTTCACCCTGGACTGCATTTCGCGATCTATAAAGCCAACAACCGTGGGCACATAGATGGGTCGGTGTCATCAGTACCTTCCACTATCGAGAGTTGGAAACCGTCATCACGCAACACCATCAGTGCCATGCTTAGTCACCAATGGTCAACTACGGCTACCGAACTTGTATCTCTGAGGGTGGTTTTCGCTCGTATTATCGAGCAAACCGCACGAGAATAGGCAATATTCACAGACACCAGTGCTGCCCTTCAATGTCTGGCATCTTTTCCAGACGAACAGCTTGTGTGTGACACGGATGCTTTACATCTTAAAGCTCGACAAGTGCACCATCGCATAGCAGTTCAGTGGATTCCAGCCCATTTTGAGATAACTGTCAATGTGAAGGCGGAAATTGCTGCATCCGTTGCGCATAACCATCGTGTATTAGCAATATCCATACCATTCTCCGGGAAAGACGTATCTGTGCTTGCATCCAGCGAGGCATGGAAAATGCAGCCTGCAGGCTGGCATGACGTATCACTCGATTACGCGCCGCTATCTCTGATTGATCTTAACTGCAAATTCAAATTGCCACCAGAACTCTCCAAGCGGATAGAAGCAATTCTCCAATGCACGCAGTCGAATATCGCATACACGTGCCACTTAACAGGCCACGTCGTCTCTCTCCCCAAACTGTGATGTGCTAGAAACCCTCCAGCACCTGCTCTGTGAATGTGCTCGATTTAGTGCTCAAAGAGTGTCCTTCGCTGTGTCTTTGGGACAGCCGCTTTCCGCGGACACTACGCTAAAGGACGTTTAAGAACCATGGGCCTGTCCCAAATGTGCTTTACGGGCTACAAAAGCTCTGATAGACAGCCTCAAACACACAGGTCTAGACCAGCCTGTGTGATGAAGTCAACGTTTCTGGCGAAAAGCAAAAACGCCCGTGTGTACGAGATTTCGGCGCACATGAAAGAGTTCCACGTGTTAAAAATTAATCCAGAGCCCTCCACTTAGGCACGCCTAATCACATGCGTTGCGTCGCGCGTTAAACCCTACAATCACTATATCAACTCAATGTTTATCTGAGCATCAATTTCTTGAAAATCCTCGCCAGCATCTTGATCACATCATCAACTGGCGCTGAAAGTTAGGCATTTTAGAACGGCTAACATTTTTAGAACGGCTAACGTGTAACTGTGTTGCTTTTAATTCGGCTTTTGGCTTTCGCAAGTGTTACCAATAATGGGCCTAGCGAGCTGATTTACCTTTTCAAGCTATCGGAACAGCAATGCGATAACGTGAGTATGGCTTTTCAGTGGTCACGTTGTCGTGGAAGTTAGCTAGGTTGGTTTAAATGTGCGTGACTTAACGCCCGCGGGCGCCACCGTGCCGAAAAAAACAGAAACATTTGTACCTAATATAGTTGGGGTTAGGTGGTATATATTTGGTTTAAACGTGCACTAGATCTTTGTGAAAGAGCAGTTAGTCATGATTATATCTTATATTGCAGATTTCCTGAAAAAATTTAAACATTCTTGCAGCTCTGTCTAAACATGTGAGCCACGAAGGGAAGCTTGCCGAGCCCACGGTTACTTTTCAGTTTCCGGTTTTTCGCTTAAAATTTACCAAAAACGCGCCTACCGATCTTACATAAGTAGTCAAACTTTAGGAACTGCAATACGATGACGTGGGTGTGGCATTTATAATGTCACAACGTCGCGAAAGTCAGGTAGGCTTGTTTTAAATGCGCCTGATTTAATTCGTGCCGCCGCCCCCGCGCCGAAAATAAGAAAAAGTTCATATATGTAAAGTTATTGGTGCTAGGAAGCTCAAATTTTGTACCAAGGTGGTCTAGAATTTTATCAAAGAGGAGGGCGAAAGGATTATAACTTAGATGATTAGATGACACACGGAGCTGACATTTGGCGAACTTCTAAACCACTAGGAAGCAAATCCCAGCAGTACCTCACGCCTACAGTGAAGCAACCTTCGACAAACTTGTACATAGCTCTAAATTAAGCACTCTTCTTCAGCTACGTCTAAAGCCTATCTATATTGAGTTTACTGGAAAACACTACGTTCAAAGAGGTGGCACACCTATGGGAACACGCGTAAGGCCGAACTATGCCAATATATTCATTGGCGTCCTAAATGGAGAATTTTTTAATAGACCGAGCTCAAAGAAACTCTTTTATAAACGTTTCGATGATGATGTATTCATTATTTGGTCCAACAGACAGATGAACCTGCTAACCTTCGTAGACGCGTTTAACTCTGCGCATCCCTCCATTTCTTTTTCTTTCGGATACTCCCCGTCGACTGTTATTTTCCTGACGTAAAGACCACCGTCTCAGAGGGCTAACTGATCACTGAACTGTACCGAAAACCGGCTGACAAGCAACAGTACCTACATTTTCAAAGCAGTCACGTCAAACATTGTAAAACCGGAATTCCCTATAGCCAAGCGGTTCGTTTTCATCGAATTTTCTCAAAGGAAGAGGACGGGATTCTTTCCGCTGCACGGTCTTTACTAGTCATGGCAATAATGGTGCCACGATTGGATCCGAAAAACCCACTGGACTCTTTCGGGAGCTCCGCTAAAACTGAGGACACCTAAACTGCTGGGTAATATTGAGAACCTCCGCGAGGGAAGTTGTACCACCGAAGGGAAAGTAGTTGACATAGCAAACAAATCTGCCCGTCAAGTACACAGGGCCTAGAAAATCAGGGAACGAGAGTTCTGACAGATACATAGTCAAAGAAAGAGGTAAGATACCCACGCATTGGACTGACTCTCATCCCGAACATTGGAAGCGCAGTCACAAATAAACTCAGATAATTTAGAGTTTGCCACCAGCTGAAAACACAGGAAAAAAGCTCAAGGTTCGCGCCCTTCACATGAAAATCACGAGTCTATCCTTTCAGAAGCAGGGTGTCGAACCTGAACTTTTGGGGGTTCGGTTCGGGTTCGGGTTCAGGCCTTTCGGGTTCGGTTCGGGTTTGGTTCCGGTGCACCATTCCGTTCCGGTTCGAACCGGTTCAAACGGGTTCAAACGGGTTCGGCGAAAAAAAAAGCAGGAATGTTTGTTATGTTCATTTTTTTGTGCTCGGGTTTTGTTTGCTTGTCAAGTCCGTATAAAAACAGTCGTAATGTAGCTTTCTTTGGGCAACTGTTTTGTCTTAACCAAATTAAAGCGACCCTGCAACACTTTTTTCAACTTTTTTCTAAATCTTGAAGGCTTGTAGAAAGTAATCAATGAACACATCCAGTACTAAGATTGGGGGGTCGCTAAGTGCCTGCGCCAAAAATTACTGCTCTGTCCCCGTCAGATAACTTAGAAACTCGCTTAAAATATTTTTTCCTCCTTCATGGTCCTGGCGTTCTTCTACCGCTGGAATGACGTCGTTACAACGTTGTAGTGGGTATTTTGGCCGGCTTTCCTTAGGGTGCAGCAAAAAACGCATTTGCTAGCCACTTTAAAAAGAAAGCCATAAAAGCAAAGGAGAAACGGGAGGCATATCCGTCGTGACGAGCAAATCACGCACTGCTACTGTGTACTGGCAATAGCTATAGCTTTCGCAGTGCTTCCAGATGAGAATCAAAGATTGAAAGCGTATATCGAAAGTGTTGAACAGTTCTTTTACCTGTACAATCTACTGCAAAATGTTTGCTATGGTAGGCCAACCATTACAGCACTAACTGAGATGAAATAAAAGGTTCTCCGGGATACTTAAGGCTGCGTATTTGCAGGAATGTCAAAGCATTACTCTCTATTGCCACAAGTTTCGTTTTGCTAATTTAGTTTCGTTCATTTTTCTATTTTAATTTCATTTAATTTTTTTACCCTGCTTTGTGTTTTATACCCTGCAGTTGTGTTCTTGAGGAAACAAACAAAAAAAACGGAGCAGACCTTTACGGTACTCGCTAATGCAAAATTTGAGTGGAGCGCGAGCTGTAGTCTTCTCCGCGATGGCGCATAGCTGATGTGTGAGGAAGTGATCGCGTGATCAGCAAATGCACGACGGCGCGCGCTATTCTCTGTCGCTATATTGTAAGGCGTCGCCACCGTGGAGCATGTCTCGGGCGATCTCGGAATTCCGTTCTCCCCCTCACAGTTTCGTCATCCTTTCATCCTCCGCTTTCCCCCTCGCTCTATCTTCGGTGGTCTCTTCGTTCTCTCGGTCACAACGAGGCCCACGCTGAGGGACTACGCGAAACCACACGAGTGGGCGCTTAAGGGCTGCGCTATAACGCATGCCTCTACGTAGCTTCCACTATGCCACCACGTGATCCACTCCCTTCGCCGACCACTGACGGGTCGCCCATTGTCTGCAAATAATGCATCCCCGCCACAGTCTTCTCCAAGGCAAACATGTAGCCTCCTCGCCAGTGGACAGCGCCCCGGTGCCCCTGACGCCTCCTCCCTAGGTGCATCCCCGCCAGAATCTTCTGGCAATGGGCAGCCTCCCTGCAGGGTGCCCGTTGCCCGTACCACTAAGCAGACGACCCATCCGTGTACAATCATTTTTGGTACCCTCGGGTGTCGCCGTGGGGAGGCATTTTGCGTCTCCTCCTCCTTCCCCGAGCTCCTCATCACGCATCCTCGCCGGAATCTCCGGCCTGGTAGGCAGGCAGGCAAGTGGGCAGTCTGGCGGGTAGGAGAGCCTGCGCGCCCGCCACCTTATTTCAATCAATCAATCAATCAATCCATCCTTTATTCGAAGAAACCAAAATACATAATGTGCTACAGGGACAGAGACTAAAGGCTAAATCGCCTGACGAGGACTCTGTCCCTTTGCAGTTCAACAACGTTGCGTGTACATTTTACGCAAAAGATATAGACAGTTTGGGTATCTGTACAGAGCAAAGTTTGCCACAAAAAAAGAGAAAAAAAAATCTAAATCAACTTGTCTAGCAAAAGAACACCACAAAAAAAACTACATCTAAAATATATACGAGCAAATTCACGACATAATATAAAGCAGTTGATACAACCGATACCCCCCCTCCAAAAAAAACAATAATTGTAATAAAAAAAAAACGCTTCCAACTGATCAAATTGTTACAACAATACTACATGCATTTCTCATGACACAGTGAATAACTATACATACGTGTATAATATTTCGCTAAGCACGGTAACGCCATTCACAAAAATAAAGAAAGCAAGAAAACAAACCAGAAAATTTCAGCTAGATTGCGTGAAGAAAAAATGGCAGGCAATATCAATTGGTGTAGTGGAGACCGAGTGACTGCAATACATTCTTACTGTGCTGTTTAAACGCACTTACCGTACGCGTGAAATCTATTTTACCATTTAATTTATTAAGTATAAAAAGTGTTTGATATTCAGTTGTGTGTTTGCCATAATTTGTCCTGGTTTTCGGCATTCTCCTCTTTTTTGTCGTATTGAATAACTTGAATCGTGATCTACGCCTGGCCTGCAAAGCTTATTTTGTTGTATGTACTGTAGCAGCTTAAAATAGTAAAGCTAGTCTGCTTTTAATATATAGTGTTTCAAAAACTGGGGACATGTCGGTAGACTCTGGTAGTTTCCAATCCAATAAATGTCTATGCACGCATGCGCGTACGAACACCTATTTTCGCACAATGAGGGAAAAAAATTATATTGTAAATAAATTAGTTGGTTTGCCGCGCTTTTCATGTACCCCGAGTTTCGACGGGGCTTTAGCTTTAACACGAAAGCATTAGTAGTGCTAGAAGTCGAAAACAGTCCGGCGTCGGCGTCAACCTCTGATGGCAAACGTGGCAGGTGGCGTTTAGAGCGATTTCCTTCTGCGCATATTTTATCTTCTAAAAGACCGGTTAGAAAGAAAGAATGGCTATAATGACTCACTGGGCGGCGTGTATATGACGGCATTGGATAGAAACCACCGGAGATGGAACTTGCTAATGGCACATCAGTGACAGGTGACAGAGATTGGGCTCTTAGAAAGATAGTGAAAGATAGCTTGGGCTTAGTGAAGTCACAAGCAGCAGTAATGATCCCTCGTAGAGAGAGAGAGAAAATTAACTTTTATTAACTCGAAAAAAAGTTTCAGCGAGGCGTCTTCATTCAAGGGGGTCCAGTCAGCAGCTGATATTCCAGGCCGGAGCTGGCCAAGGCTCTCTCCCAAATCTCTACGGAAACGTGCACGTTGGGTGGATTTAGGGTAGACTTGTCGCAGCCGCCTGCTATGTGTATGAGGTTCCTCGATTCTCCCCAGAAGCGAAGAAATTGAGAGAATTGTGTCCGGTCAAAGAGGTAAATCTGGTGGGGTGTGTGAAGGTGTTGACACGCAGGGCGCGGAATAATCTTTCCTGGTTAATCAGTAGCGATTTCTGAGGGGAGGAATATGCGTTCTACGGGAGAGCCTATAGTGCTAAGTAATGTCCTGGTATGTGACTGCAGGATGCATGCGCTCGGGCTCGGCTTCATCAGATCTGGCTAAGCAAGTCAAATCTTGAGCCACGAGATTGGTGACCTTGTTTGCCGGGTATGCCAGTATGAGCTGGTTCCCGTACAATCCCGGCTGGCCTTGTTGGTGGTCTCTCATTGATCATTCGAAGTGTTGTAACATGCAATCGACCGTTTACAAAGTTGCGCCACTCCCGCTAAGGGTCTGTTATAAGAGTTTGGCGCCGCTTTGGCTAAGCGCACATGGTACGCCACTTCCTCAGCTTGGAGGGGGCTGTGTTCGGGGGTTGAGATGTTACACCCTTGGAAGGCTGCAGAACGGTAGAAAAGAAAGAGAATGTACTGAAGAATGCTACCGGGTGTCTTTCGTATCACACCAGTTGATCGTTCCTCTTTTTTTCTTTCAGTTTAGTTGCTTCCTACAGTTTTACAATTATGTAAGAACACTACAGGATATTTACAATGGGTCCACAGGTACCATCATCTTCCATAAGGAGCACGGAGAGAAAAACGAAAGGACAGCCCGAGAGGTTATCCATGCTTAGAGCCCCGATTGCTACTCAGCACTGGGGAAGGGGTGGTGAGGGGATAAAAGAGGGCAGGCGAAAAAGAGGGGATTGGAGCGGGGTCGCACACACCCTTTAGTCTTTTCGTGGACACTATCATGAAACGCAGAAGGGCTTCTGTTGCCTTACGCGAAGTCGATTGCATGGGTCGTTGTCCTAGCATAGTTTCCAGTTTGAACTGTTGCTTGTCCAATCGGCTGACATCGACTGTCAAAACGCGTCTTTCCGATGAATACTGAGGGCAACAACAAAGCACATGCTCAATTGTCTCTTCAACCTCGCAGGCGTCGCAGTGGGGACAACTGGCCATCCCGATGGGGAAGGAGTAGGCTTTCGTGAAGGCCACTCCCAACCACAGCTTACAAAGTAAAGTAGACTGTGATCGAGACACCCCACACGGAACCCGACGCTGGAGTAGCGGCTCCTGGTTGAAGAGAGCAGCAAAATACCTATAAGGAAGAGCGTCAGACAATGCCACACAATCTCTCCAATGTCATTCACAGCATGTTTGGAAGAAGTATTCAGAACATTGGATTAGGAAGCGGTGGGAGTAAGGGTTACTGGAGAATACCATAGTAACCTCAGATTTGCTGATGACGTAGCTTTTTTAAGTCACTCGGGAGACGAATTGCAAAGCATGCTTACCACACTGGACAAACAGAGTAGAACCGTGGGCTTGAAAATTAATATGCAGAAAACTAAAGTAATGATCAATAACCTTGGGAGAGCACAGCGGTTTCAGATAGGTGGCGAGACAGCGGAACTGGTAAGCGAAGATATCTACTTAGGCCAAGGGGTGACCCCGGATCCCAACCATGAGGCAGAGGTAATTAGAAGAATAAGAATGGGGTGGCGTGCATTCGGCAGGCATTCTCAGATAATGAATGACAGCCTACCATTGTCCCTGAAGAAGAAACTGCATGACCGCTACATCTTACTATTACTCACCTACGGCGCATAAACTTGGAGGGTCACTAAGAGGGTTCAACTTAAATTGAGGACGACTCAGCGAGCAATGGAACGGAAGATGATAGGTGTAACATTAAGGGACAAGAAGAGAGTAAAGTGCGTCAGGGAACAAACGCGTGTTAATGACATAATGATTAGTAGAAATTAAGAAGAAGAAATTCACGTGGGCAGGGCACATAATCCGAAGGCAAGGTAACTGTTGTTCATTAAGGGTAACAGAGTGGATCCCTAGAGAAGGCAAGCGTGGCAGGTGACGGCAGAAAGTTAAATGGGCAGATGAGATCGAGAAGTTTGTGGAGATAAATTGGTTGTAGTGAGCACAGGACCGGGATGATTGGAGATTAATGGGAGAGGCCTTTACCCTTCAGTGGGCGCAGATAGGAGTAATATGATGATGATGATGACAGTTTTACCTCACATATATACACGTCTTGAAAACCCTTTGAAGAATATAAAATATGCATTAGGCAATTAGTTCTTCATCTCAGTGCGAGATGTCAATCTTACGGTAGAAACAACATAACAGCTCAATACGTGCATAAAGAAAGACCTTTTATAGGATTCAGGTGGTCGTCACATAACTTTCCGGCTATTTTGTGCGTAACTAAATTTCCTGATTGGTCGAGGAGGAGAAGCCTCAAAATTTCCAAATGCCAAGGACCGCAAAGATACATGTTTAGGCCGACACTCTATACACCCTAACTGACCCGCTAATTCCTCTAATCCAAATGTATCAGCACACCAGTCCCACTAATTCACAATACCTCAGTCACTCATATCAATAATCCACCTCAGCGTACCCACTGATCCGCATTAATCGACTTTATTCCTTGTACCCCTTAATTTGAAGGTTGATCAGGTTCAAGATAACATGACAATGCAATCGCATGTACTTTAAAAGTAAAATGAGAAGGCCCCAACTTTTTTTTTCAATTCTCGCGTTCTCATGGAGCAGTAACCAAACCACACAACGGCACTGTACATGAAAAAGTGACGATGACATTGAGAAATGTCAGTGTTTGTGTCTCTGTGCTGTTTGTATATAACTGCCCATTCAAACTAAAATAGGTGGAAGATATGGATTTATAGCTGATAGTGTCCCTGAAGGACTTCACAAGCGGACAGGAACGCATTCGAATTAACAACACATTGAAAACTTTACACGACTTTAAACGCCCTGCAGATAGAAACCATTAAGAATATTCCATTATATGTTTCCTAGGAATATGCGTTCTAACTTCAGTTATTCGAAATGTAAAAATAATTGGGGGAGATGGACAGTACCTAAGCCAAACTGATTCTATATATACGGACATGCAGCTTTACATTAAATTCATGACAATAATAAGAAGAGAACCTAATGAGCCTTGGGAACTGCAGACTACGCAAAATATTTCGTGGTGCTGTCGGGCGAGTGATAAAAATATCTTCAGCCGCAAGGTAGGGTGCCGGAATGGATGACTAGAAATTACAGTTTTGAGGCCCCGGAATCGGTTCGGAATGGTTCCTTTGATTCGTTCCGGTTCATGTTCAGTTCCAGAATGGCGGAAAAAGTACGGTTCCGGTTAAGGTCCGGTTCCGGGGAAAAAATAGGGTTCGGTT